>NW_024066235.1:0-465880 GCF_014898535.1 Botrytis deweyae
TAACCCTAACCCTAACCCTAACCCTAACCCTAACCCTAACCCTAACCCTAACCCTAACCCTAACCCTAACCCTAACCCTAACCCTAACCCTAACCCTAACCCTAACCCTAACCCTAACCCTAACCCTGAACTTATCACTCTCCCGCGCGCTATCGGGTCCACTCTCCCATGCACTTTCACATACACTCCCCCATACACTCCCCCATTCACTTTCGGGTTCACTTTCCCATCCACTTTCGCATACACTTCCCTATTCACTTTTTTATTCACTTTCCTATATACTTCTCAATTTATTTTCAAATTCACTTTTCGATTCACTTTCGGGTTCATTTTTCAATTCACTCTCCCATTCACTTCCTTATTCACAATACATTTACAAACGGGTTACCCTCTGGGAGCTGTGAAACAGTCGGATTAAACTCTTAAAAGAAATGAAATATATATCCAATATCCCCTGCTTACGCCTTTTTCCGGACTTGCTGATGATTCCATGTCGAGTGCACCAATTTCAATGTTAGATTGCTTTGTCTTCTTCGAAAGCATCAGTTTCTTCTTCAAAACTTCGATGGCCCGGAGTTTCGATCTGATAGCAAAGTCCTTCTTCACTGGCCAGCGAATAAGGACACGATGGGGACACTGGTAGGGCAAGGCTGTCTAATTTCGGTCTGTGTGCTTCGGCAATTCGTTTTAACAAAGTTTTGTCGATATTTCTCCTTCTCAATTTTCTCTCAGCATTTCCATTTTCTTTGTATGCTTGGATATACCAAAAGCATGATGATCTGCCCCAAAGAATCGACTCGTCCAGATCAACCGAATTGCCAAAAGCTCTGTGGAGCATGCATATGGCTATATCATTACTGATATTTTCCATTGACAGATGATCGTGGATATCTTGGCCCCATTGATGAAGGAATTCCTCGCACCCGGTATGAAAGCTGTCTCGAATCTTGCTGATCATCTTTCGAAAGAGTTTCTTATCGATCTTCAGTGCATCAATATCTCCAATGGCTGCTTTGATGAACTGTCTGATCTTCGATCCATCCTCAGCTGATACAGTTCCATCTGCAAAATAAAACACCTTGCAGAATCCTTCCGCAATGGTGACCTTCAACTTGTCAGGGCCGCAGAGCTTTATGATCCTGGGTTTATTCCCAGGTTTTCGTTCGCGCTTCTTCACCTTCACGCTGGTTGTGAGGCTGTTTACGGGCTTGTAACTGCCGCTGATTCCATCCCAAATGGAAACACTCCCTTCTTCGACAATTCGAAAAACGAAAGAGCTGAGAGTCGGCTTTTTAGGTATAGTTGGTAACCCTACGGGAGGAGTGCTTGCAAGCTCTGCTCCAGACTTCTTGGTTTTCGTCCATCTCTCCAGCATGTCAATCGCGTTCTCCTTTGGCGCGGCGCGCAGATTCTCCAACAACTCCTCTGCGCTCAGGTCTTCAACTTTCATTTTGATATTGTGTTTGGATATAAATAGAATAGAGTTAACACCGCAGCGTGGAATTTGAAGTAAAAATAGCCCGTTCGAGAGGGCGACGAGCAAGTTGCGACAGGACGGTATATGCGACGGTCAAAGAGCAAGTTGCGACAGGACGGTATATACGACGGTCAAAAAGCAAGTTGCGACTGGAGGGTATAGATTGCGACGAGGAATGGATAAGAAAGTTGGCGACGAGGAATGGATAAGAAAGTTGGCGACGAGGAATGGATAAGAAAGTTGGCGACGAGGAATGGATAAGAAAGTTGGCGACGAGAAGGTGGATTATCTGCCAGCAAGTGCGGGGATATCAAGCTGAACCAGATGGCAGACGCTAAGATATACGAAGAAAACAAAGGTGAGTGTCGGGATATCGATCATGTGATCTAAAAGAGGGCACTGTATTGCACTAGCGTATGCACTAGCGTATGCACTAGCGCTAGCACTTCTACTAAAGTACTTTACACTTAACAATCAAGTTGATACCGACAGTGAGATTATAAGGCAGCCATTTGAAGTTTCAAATATGCAGCAGGAAGTTGGTTGTTATAAATCAAGCATATTTTTGTATCATTATGAGACTTCCGATGAAATTGTATACTATATAAAGAATATTCGAATTGAAGTATTATAATGTACCTTGTATATACAATCAGGTTACCCTCCGGGTGGAAGAAACCCGTATGAGCGAAACTATTCAAATCGAGTGTAGTCAAATTACCGCATGCCCTACATATTAGCGCACGCTGAATGTGTTATAGATCAATTTGGAACTATCTAAAACTTCATTTCAATCCCATTTGAACATGTCTTAATGCTCATTTTTGACGACAAATCAGATGCAATGTCCCGGGCAAGATACGTCCCCATGTGAGTATCTCCTTGAGAGAATCAAATCATCGCATTGCACAAGGATTAGCGCAAGCTTTAAGTGATACTGCTGGATTTAAATCATCGAATTACCTAGTAAAATCTAGCTACGAGGTGCTTTAATGTTTCTGTAGACAGTAACCAAGATTTGGTATTCATGGCTTGATCTAGCGCCTAGATGAGGTACCTACTCGATGAATCAAATTACCGAGTGCCATATGCATTAGCGCAGGCTTAGAGTGTTATCATTTGGTTTGGAATAACATAAAGAACTATTACGGTATTCTTTCAACGTGTGCTAACCTATTGGGAGACCACAGATTAAGCATTTATGTGCTGTATGATTTTGGGTATTCACTAATATAGTAGAGTACTTCACACTCGATGTACATTATGACAACTCGGAATCAGTGTACGAAGATTTCAGACACGTCAAATAATTACTTAAAGGTATTTTCAACCAGTAATTCAAGTAATGGTGGTTGGTGATGATGACTTTCGATTGATCAGTTGAATCTGACGCGAGTTCAGATGAGCTAGATCACCGCACTTCAGAAGGATTAGCGCAAGTCGTGACAAATATAGAAAGGTTCTGATCACTTGAAATAATCATATTCAAGTGCCATTGACTCGTAATAATGGTTATTGTGACCGATAATTCCACCTCCCGGTTTAATTGACTGATCTGACCAAGCTTTAAACAGTTCAAATATTCGTATTCAATAAGCATTTAGAGAGCACAAATATAGTACGTATAGACCGAGTGGGCTCTAATCAATCAATAGACAGTCTCAATCAATCATATTGATTCTTGTGGTGGTCGGTAATTCTCATCCTTGATCCGTCATGTCGATTCAATACCTGTTAAGACGGATGTAATCATCGGATGTCATGAGGATTAGCGCAAAAAGAGACTAGCATAGAACGATAGAACTACTTTAAAATGATCATCTCTGTATATACAGAGCTTGCTCTAATCCTTGTGGTGGGCGGTAATTTAAATTTGGTTTCGAGTAGATTTGGCGGTAATTCAGATAACTCAAATTACCGACTGCCATGAGGATTAGCGCAGCCAGAAATTGTCACAAATATGTTTCGAAAGTCTATAAGGCTGAATTTTATCCCGATAGAGCATGCGCTAATGTTTGTGGTGAACGTCACCTTCGATTTAGTTTGATGTACAGGCGAATCTCTCCCTGCGGGAGAAAGCAGAATGTGCAAAAATCATTAGAGCAACACGTAACGAGCACAAAAATGTCCCTTCACATCTAAGCAATCATTTACATGTAAATAGAGCTTGCGCTAATATTTGTGGTGGGCGGTAATTTAAATTTAGTTTGGGGTCAATATGTATGCCTAAGAAGGAGCCACATATTTCTACACTAAAGTCACTTTCGTGACATAAAACTAATATCAGATAATTTCAAATTGTTTAAAGAGTCGATTCTATATACTTTGAGATTGCGTGTCTGTTTGTGGTCGATGGTCATCGAGATATTCATAGTTTTATGTCCATTTCGTGGACTCAAATTACCGAAAGCTGTAGGGATTAGCGCAACCTCTTACTACCAAAATTGAGTTAAATGAGTCATAAGGGATGATATTTATCTATATAGAAGTTGTGCTAATCCTTGTGCTTTGCGGTAATCGTCGTGTTCGAAATTCAGTTGAGGCTGGGCTGGGTACAGTTATCACGACCGGGTGATTCTTAGCGCATATAGTCACAAGCTTGGGACTATTCCATATGAGGTACTTATTGATTTTCCCAGTTCTTAAATCGTCCGAACTCTTTTGCCTCCTGTAATCGTAAGTTCGGTGTCCGCACCAAAATTGAGTCATGCAATTACCGATAGCTGAAGGGATTAGCGCAAGCTTAAACTATCACCAAATGATTCTAAATATCTCTAATAGCTACTGTGCAAAGTTTTAAGTTGTTATAATATATGTGGTTGACAAAATCATCATTCCGGTGCCTACGTGTCATCGGATCCACGCATGCGTCTGGGTCATCAATCAACACCTTCAATTACCACAATCCGTAATGATTACTGGAGGCGAAAATCAGATTTAAATAATCAGAGACACTTATCTAACAGATGTCATACCTTTTGTTTTTGCCTAAATCACGTTGAGACTCGATTGTGTGGGAAGGAGAGTTGTCTGCACTAATTCCACCTACACATACCCACCTAACACAATCAAAATTACCGAATGCCACAAGGATTGGCGCAAGCTTATACTCATACAGTGTAATTATCAATTAATTTCAGACAGATTTTATCCCCTTAGAGCTTGCTCTAATGTTTTTGATATACGATAATGTACATCTAAAATCTGTCTTCTGCCGCCCTTCACCCGAATTACCTCCTCAACATTTCTTGAAGTACCAGACTCTCTAGCAATTAATGCGTGCTTGAACTTCTATCATGAGATTTTAGATCAAGTTTTAATCGAACGATCTTCTTTAGAGCTTGTACTAATACATGTTGTCCGTGATAATGATGAGGAGAGTGCAAGTTACCCGTTCGACACGGTTTCACCCAATACTAGATCAAAATTACCGAAAGCCACAAGGATTAGCGCACGCTTATACTCATACCCAATAATTACCAATCAAATCTAAAGAGATTTTATCCCCTAAGAGCTTGCTCTAATCCTTGTGACGTTCGGTAATTGACGGTGGACTTATTTACCTACCTATAAGCTCTCACACTGGATCAAAATTACCGAACGCCACAAGGATTAGCGCACGCTTATACTCATACCCAATAATTACCAATCAAATCTAAAGAGATTTTATCCCCTAAGAACTTGCGCTAATGTCCTTGGTGTACGTAACTTTAAGGTTCGATTTCGTCTGTACAAACTCAACTTAGCTACATGCGTATCACAAAATCAAAATTACCGCACGCCATAAGTATTAGCGCAACCTCATACTCATGGAATATGTTTTTTATTTGAGATTTTAGTAATAAAAAGTCATTGCAGCTTGCGCTAATGCCCTTGACACTCTCAAGTTTGGGTTTGTGGTTTGCCCATATAAATTCCACCTAATCTCATTCGTGGCATGGCATGAAAATTACCGAAACCATGAAGATTATACTCATATGACATATGACATATATTGATTACCTAATTTCATATCGATTACAAGTATAAGAGCTTGCGCTAATGTTTGTGGCGAGAGTAGTATGAGATCGTCGTGAGTGTCGATTATGTCCACATAATTTCGTCTGTGATGTCTAATCAAGATTACTGTACCCCAAAAGAAGTTGGACACTATGAAACTTATTTAGATTGAAGAAACTTTAGTTCCTAATTAATCGGTTGAAAGCTTTTCAACAACATCTTGGTGGTTGTATTGTGCAGTAATATTATATTGATCAAGATTACCGCACGCCACAGGAATTAGCGCACTCTTAAACCTCTAGGATGAAGAGACTAACTGATATAAATTAATATAAAAGTCTTTAGAGCTTGCACCATTAGGTTTCGATTACCTCATACAGACTCTGCTCAATTTTATTTACAATACTCAAGCAAGAATACCACAACGAGAAAGAATCTATACACATAGCAACTTCTCAAAAATGATCAAAAGCTTATTGAAAATGGGTCGTATGGGTTTCCCGGATGTGTTTGGCTTTAAAACTCAAAATGATATCAAACTAATAGTTTACACCAAAAAGTATCGCTCAAACATCCACACTCGTATCACAAAATCAAAATTACCGAAGCGCACAAGTATTAGCGCAAGCTGATACTTCTACATAGTGATTAATGCCTTATTCTAAATGGGATTTATCTATAATGAAGATGTGCTAATGCTTATGGCTTATGTTAATGACATGTTTGTGTCTGCATGGATGAATTTCGCCTATGAGATTTCATCAGAGATACCGGTAATCAATTACGGGACCACAAAAGGATTAGCGCACTATGAAATAGACTTTAGGACACTCATAATATATTTCTCATTATTCTGAGGTACATTTTCGATGCGCTAATTGATAGATGGCGCGGTAATTGGACATACATTAGTCCTTTCATAAATTTCCGTTTAGATGGACCCCTTCACAACACTAAAATTCAATTGAGATTCATATCAATTCCAGTACATTTATTGATGTTCTTTTACTATTTTCCCTATGCGCTAATACTTACAAATTCCGGTATTCTCAGATCAAGGTCGAGGCATGAAATCCCGTATCTATGCTTTCCATCCTGGGCACTATATATGAGTTACTGATCCAACAAATGATTAGCGCAAGCTCTTAGTAGATTCATTGAAGTTATTATACATTTATCTATCTAATCATAGTATTTACTCATGCGCTAATTCCTGGTGTGTCGCGGTAACTCTGATTGAATGTCTACCTCCACCAATTACGCCTACACAAGCCAATCAAACCACCTGTACAACCAATAAGGAACATTATTTATCAATTACCGCTCCCCGAAATGATTAGCGTATCAAGTGATTAGATCTAATATACTCCAAATTAGATTCTCCATCGATTTCTTGTATTTTCTCGATGCGCTAACTCTTGTGTGATGCGGTAATCTTGATTGAATAATAGCCCACCGATTTCGCCCTACACAACTAACAAGGAACATCATTTATCAATTACTACTCCCCAAAACGATTATCGCATCAAGTAATTAGATCCAATATATTCAAAATTAGATTCTCTATCGATTTCTTATATTTTTCGATGCGCTGATCCTTACAGGCTACAAAATTGATCATCCTTTCACAAAAAGGGGTGTCAAGATTCTCATTCACGAAACTCAACCAGGTTTATGACACCACAAAATCATTAGCGCACCGGCTTAATAGATAAAAATCATATTTTTAATATTACACTAATTCAAACAAGTTTTCTATAATATCTACAGGCCCCATAGATGTTCTAAATCTTAGTTTTCAATCCATAATCTAAAACTATCTATTTATATATATATAACTTGATATTAAAAATTATAAAATATTTATAGATTCTTTAAATATCTATTTTTCTACAAAGAACAAAGCAGTTATTCGATAAGGTAACTGCAAGCGAGATTTCCGATCCGGATACCCAGTCAACTTCAGAAATTTTACTGCTTCAAATTGTAAAGGTGTGCCAAGAGGAGTTTTCAGATCCGGGTACCGCATTAGAAACCTGTAATGCAAGCAACATTCTGTTGTTCTTACAGAACATCGCTCAAGAGTTACGGAGCCTACGTGGGGAAATCCAAGATAAAATCGAAAAATCACCTCTAGTCTCGAAAGCATTACCGGTAAAGGAGTCCGAAGTAAACGAACCAGGAGATAAAACAGTGAGGTCTTCGCTAGTTCTTAACCGGCATGCAAGCACTCAGTCCGAGCCTTGGAGCCCTATAACAGACGCTGTTGACACAGATTTCGACATATTGCAGGACCTAAAAGATAAGATAGAAGTCTTGGAGGAGGATCTGGAGAGCAAAAATCGAAGTTTGAACTCTCTAAGAATGAAATTTCTCAAAAATCAAACATTTTGTATTCAAGATGAGAGTTCCATCATGCAACTCACCTCCGAATTTAATCAACCAGAAATGCGATTCGGATTCCCTAACTTCAAGTCAATGAGGTCTTTAACTCTGGCAGATGAATTTGACGATATTCCATTTCGACCAAGCCAGTACTTTCCCATCACATATTTAAAGTGTTTAGACGATGATCTCAAGCGGGATTCTCCTATGGAAGTGATTGCATTGTTATCACATCATATACCTTGGTTGATGACAAAGTATAGTGGGATCTTATCGGCCAATTTTGATGAGAGAAAGTCAACTATACCACTATTAATGAATTATGTGAAGTCCGTTGCTACTCTCAGAATCCCCGCTGGCCTTCCGCGTGCGTGTTTCTGCATGATGGTTGGTGGAATGATTCAGCGATGCACAGAAAACAACAGCGAATTGCATAAGGCAATCAAAGATGTCATGGAGCAAAATGACAGTGGTATACAACTAATTTCGAGCTGGACTTTAATCGAGAGATTGATATTTGCATGGGTAATTTCGGTAATTGTAGTGGTAGACATCAAAGTTGGATCGAGCGTGGAATCATTGTCCGAGGCATCCAAATGGAGATCACTGGTCAGCACTTTGAAAGGACGAGATTTTATAAATTTCATCAAGTTTCTTGATAACCCGACTGTCCAGGCCTACATCAAATCACAATCAAGAGATGGAGATGATGCCTCAGTTTTCGTTACATACAAGAACAAAGATGTGTATCAAGGAATGATTCGCCACAACAATATTGAGTTGATCTGGGTAAAGCATGAGAGAAAGGTTTGGTGTTCCTGGCGTGGATTCGATTTTAAAGTCAACGAGCGATTGGAATTACTTGTAAGAGCCAAAAATGCAAAACGGCTTCCCTGGTTTGTGGTTCCAAAGGATCAAGAGCCATATTTCGAAGAGCATTACAACGGAAGTATTGAGGCAGCAATGAGAGAATTGGACGATTCGAGTGATGTATACATCAAGCAAGAGGATGGAGAGCAGGCTGATCAGGAAAGTTTGTACGATTGAGGCGGCTTATGTTGTGAGTAGCTGACTTGAAGTTTGAAAGTTCTATTATGTAGGAAAAAATCCAGTTGTCATACGACTCGTCCTGTCTTTTTTGTACAATTGGATTTGGTGTAAGCGAAAAATCCAGTAGCGAGGGGTTACGAAATGGAAATGATGTAAACAGTAACTCTAGAGATTATATAGCCGCTTTTTCTGTTGACTGTAATTACAACCAAGAATCAATGAAACGGGACTTACCATTGATGACATCTGACCAGGCGCAAAGTTTTGTTTGAATACATTATGACTCGTTTATCGAACTGTCAAATCAAAGGCCGATACACTATAGCGAAAACTTGCGGACTTAGTCTTTTCGTGCATGGAGTAGTCTTAAATTTCAGTCTCAATCTCAATCTCTACATCTTCTCCGCCTACTCACTTCAATTCTACTCATTCAATCTTCCACTTTTTACCTTCATTTACACACTTCCTCCACTCTACATATACTTAAAACACTTCACTTAATTCCAGCCTTCTCTACCCCATTCCCACTTCAGTCCTCCAAAATCTCATTCTACCCCAGTTTCAATTAATTCCTTCAAGCACCATTCATTCTAATCTTCATCTCCACCTGAATCCCCCACCTCCTACTCCGGCTCCCATAACAACTCATATTTTTTCCAGATTTCAGCTACCTCCCATTCTATCTACTCTCCTACTCGATCCACCATTCCTTTTATTCATCATCCTCTCTCTCGCCAAATAATTCCGCTTTACGTCAAGCGTCCGCTTCGCTTCCATCACACTTTGAACTCGTTCCCAAGGTCCCTTTTGAAATCCTCTCTTCATTTATACTCCTTTTACATTCTTTCTCGATGGAACAAATCCCTCCCCTAACGGTACTACTTACTTTGATACTCATAGCGGTTTAACTTCCACCTTCATTCCTTCAGAATGTTCTCTTTTTTTGCAAAAGCCTTCACGGGTTCTAGTATTACACTAATTCAAACAAGTTTTCTATAATATCTACAGGCCCCATAGATGTTCTAAATCGAGAATACAACTCCTAGTTTTCCATCCAGTCTCATCTTCGATCTTTTTAAGATGGTTTAAAACGGCTATCTTTTCAATACTACTCGGTATCTGTTTTGCAGCAATACAAATGAGATGAATACTATTGACTAAAGTCGCACTTTTAACGCATTAGCTCGTCTTTAATCTAATCTCAAATTGAAACTTACTGCTCATTGTTTGTGATTGAGATTCCTACAGTACGGCGAGCATGGCAGGCGGGTGATACCTACATGAGATAATAGCTTTAGTGGAACACTGACTAAGATCATAGAAAGGAAGGTGGCTTACTAGGGCAGAAAATTCGCTAGATATTTTTCCCGATGCAAGGAGTAAAATGGATGCAACATGGTAGTACATGTTTCCGCAAGCTTTGTCGATCTTTCAGTAAGTCAAAGAACTATGCTATGATAAATGATTCCATACCAGCTGCTGTATTACTAAAAAGAATAATTGGGAAAGGAGAGTCCCCTGAAGCTTCAACTTCAATGATGCATCGAACGTTTTGTGGTCTTTCAACCACCCAGGTTTGTAATTCTGCCCAAAGACTGCGCAGGTTGGCCTCGTTCAGAGCAACGGGGTCTCTCGATAGCTCATTGACGATTTTTGCTGTAATGAAAATGGCTCGGTTACTGTAAGTATCTTGATTAAGTCCATAAAGCGCTTCATCATGTGCTACTCTCCATTTGTCGAGAGGAATCAAGGTTGATCTTCTACTCGCATATGCAATCCAGATATCTATATATCATTAGTGTGGGCCGATGAATTCAATATATTTTGTACCTTGTCTAGCGAAAGTCCAAAAACATGCTGATAATATGCCATCCGAAATCTTGCTACCGATAGTTGTCTGTAAAAGATGTGAGCATTCGTGTAGTATGGAACTCTCCTCGATAGGCTGCTCCGAAGCTGACCAATAAATGCAGAGAATTGTTGTTCCAAGAAGAGCTCCTTCGTGATGATCTGATTTGAGACGTTGAAGTGTTTCGCGAGCAAACTTATAAAGCTCTTTAGCAAGTAAAATAGAATTACTGTTCCATTTGAGACTTTGTATAGAGGCAAGTGCTACTGCAGCCGCCGCAAATGCTTGTGATTCTATCACAAAGTGGCCGTACAATGTAGAAAAAGGTTTTAAAGAATTGGTCACCTCGCACCACTTTGAGGTTTCTCGAAAGTATAATGACAACAAGCCTGCCTTTATGTGATTATTAATAGGCCAGGCTACCACTTCCTGAGATGGAGATGAAGTGTTTGAAGAACTTCTATGATAACCTATATCAGGCGACACACGTACAAGCGACGTGTTGTTACTCGCTAAATAATTACCATAAGTGAGGAAATTATTCGTAGGTGGCGATTGAGAGCTCAGATGTTGGATATCTCCAAGGTTAAGTAATGATTGAGAGGTGCCAATTGTCATCTCTGGATTTTTTTGTGAATCTCCATTCATAGTGAAGCTACTAAGCTGCGGAGTTTGGGTACCTGGGCTTATCGTGAAGCGATCACTTGCGTTTTCTTTGCAATGGCTATGAGCATCTAAAAGTATGATATCATCTGCATTACCTTGACTCGATTTATGCAGCTGCAAGGTTTCATCATCATCATGTCTGTCGTACTCTCCCTCGATCTCTTTCGTCTCGTCAACAAACTAGAGGTTTTAGATGTTAGGAGAATTTGTGTTTTGCCTTGCAAATATAAGCTGGAGGTAAGGAAGTAAACGGACACAACAAAGAACATACTTGAAAGTCATTTGGTGGCTTTCTTACAGACTCTATCTCTGAAAGATTTGCAGAGTCGGAAGGAGATAATTTTGTCATTCTAGACGAGTGAAACGATGCCTTTAGACCCCATCTACAATGCTTCCCAAGGCGACTGCAATTGCCACATTTTGGTCCGTTCTCGTCACCTAAACGGGATACTCTCAGCTTAGACTACAACGAATACAGGGGCGATATCCTCAACAATGATGACTTGAATAAGGACTTAGGAGTAGGTTCAATTTACACTTCAGCCGATGTTGCCGGCATGTCAAGCTATAATAATAAGCTTAGTCAGGACACATAAATAATCTATGGGAGATCAATGACTTACCAACCGCGCCGCGAGCGTCTCCTAAATGTGTTGACGAAAGAACCCTCAGGTTGGTCAACGGGCATTGTGGGGACTCCTAGGAGATCGGCGATCGCTGTGAACAATCAATGAATCAACGAAGGAGTAATAAAGTCGACACTCTAGGAGTTTGGCAAAGATAGAGTAATTACTTGTCTGAAGTTGCTGTGAGGTTGTTGAACCACGAGGTCACGCTTATTGTTGCTTTGGTGGAATAAGTGTATGAGCAATCAATCATGAAAGGGAAAGTGGAAGCACCGCTTGCATTTTCGTTAAAAGATGAGCGTATTATGTAATGAAACAAACTACCATATACGTCACTTACCCCACTGTCCGATCACCCCGTCGGATTTCGCGGCATAACCTTATGTGCGCTTTGATCTGCTTGCTCACCAGTCCAGTGAGCCAACATTTGGCAAGAATAGACATACCCTGTCCCATACTACTTGACCAAATAGGTAAGTCTAACCCGGCTGTCTTAACTCCTCAAAAGTCCTAATCTGCGATTGACTCGAGGAAAATTGACTCGAATATTTTTCATCTTTGTAATACTCGATCTTCTGTGACCTCATATCCGTGTTACGCCATTCAATACATCGTGATGGCATATATAAGTAAAGCAAAATCCCTTACTTGCAATCTCAAATTCTTATCACAAAAACAATCTACCCAACTACCTTTACACTCAACATTTCCTCAATCAAAACATCTTAGAAATGTCGTCCCAGAAAGTCTTTCGTCTAGCTTCCCAAGGCTCTCATCACAACATTCAGTCGCATTCCGAGCCTATCCCTACAATTGACGCCCACGAGATCCTGGTTAAAATCCGTGGCGTCGCTCTAAACTACCGAGACTTAGCTATCTCCAACGGCACATACCCTTTCCCAGTCAAAGACAATGTCATCCCCTGCTCTGATGCTGCCGGTGATATAGTCAAAGTTGGCTCCCTCGTCGATGGTCTGAAAGTCGGAGATCGTGTCGTCGCAGCTTTTGACGGGACTAATTTGTATGGACCGCAGAGAAACTGGGATCATGGACATGGAGGTCCTGTCGACGGATTCCTACGAGAATATGCAGCCTTGCCTGCAAGTTCTGTGCTAAAGGTTCCAGATTGTGCGAGATTGAGTTATACGCAGTTGGCGGCATTGGTCTGTACTGGTGTGACTGCATGGAACGCGCTGTATGGGAATAACCCTCTGAAGCCGGGACAGACTGTCCTTTTCCAAGGTATGACATATCCTGTTATAGACAGCTCTTAGTTACTAACTTTAAAAAAGGTACAGGGGGGGTTTCAATTACTGGGTTGATCTTAGCAAAAGCTGCTGGTGCTCGAACAATCATTACATCATCTTCTGATGATAAGCTTGCATTTGTACAAAAAACATATCAGCCAGACCATGTTATAAACTACAAAACCACGCCAAATTGGGCAGCCGAAGCTAAACGTCTTAACGGCGGAGAAGGTGTAGATTACATCTTTGAAAATGGTGGTTCCGGTACTATCGGACAAAGTATAGAGTGTATTAAGATGGGAGGCAGTATTGCAGTTATTGGCTTCTTGTCCGCTGCAAAGCAGGAAGATATGCCGGATGTAGCTGGGCTTGCACTTTCCAAAGGATGTGTTGTTAGAGGAATCACCGTTGGGTCAAAGCAGTTGTTGGAGGAGTTGATGAATTTTGTGGTTGCCAAGGAATTGCAACCTTCCGTGGAGAAGAGTTTTAAGTTGAGTGCAGAAGGAGTCATTGCGGCATATGATTACATGCAAGGTGGAAGTCACATTGGCAAAATATGTATTGATGTAGAGTAGAGTCGTTTGTAGAGTAAATTTTGGAAGCACGAATACGACTAATAGTCGGCTCTTGTAAGCGGCCTCCTAGTTCCTAGTCGGTGAAAGCGGTTGTCCCCGTTCCAAAAAAATCTATTATTTGAAAACAGATTATATTATTGAATTCGATGAGATTACAACAATTCAGGAACTCTCAGTTCTATTGATTAAGCCTATATTTAGTTTCCTCATGCTTACTCTTTATCTTTTTATCAAATCAAATGCTTCTACTATCCTCTTCACATCTCCGTTAGTCAGTCGACCTTCCTGTATTAGCCACGCCCCTTCTTCTCTTTTCGCGACTTCAATTTCTCTTTTGTTTGTCGTGTGCACCGCTTTAGAAATGCTTTTCGCTATACCCTGCGCCGGATATGCCCAGACACCAACGGCACCTCCTGAAATTTTCGATATCATGCCCACAGTACCTTTCCCGATACCTTTAGCCACACCTAATACACCCTCCTTCCTTCCACCTTTGTAAGGCTGCACAACTAGATCTGCCAATCCGTCAACTAATCCTAAGCCAAAGGCCTTTCCGCCGACAGCCATACCGCTCTTCCAGCCCGTCACTTCTCCGCAGTCTCTAACTTTACCACCATACAGGCTAGGCATTGCCCGCATTCCATCTGCCATTGCAAGAGGGACATCCACAAAAGTTCCTTTACCAGTAGCAACAAGCATTTTTCCGGCACTTTTCCCTGAAGCGCGAGCCATTAAGCTAGCTGTATCCGATTTCTTGTTATATGTATTTGTAGAATGGATAGAGGAAGAGCGGGTGGTGGCGCAATTACCACCTTCCAAGCTTTGAGAATCAGAGATCTCAGAGCTTTGTTTATTTCGGCTCTCGTTTTCAATTTTATGGCTTTTGTTTTGAGCTTGTGCTTTCTTGTATTCTTCGTAAGGTTTAGTGAACATTCCTACTTGGGCTTGGACAATGTCTGTCGCCATTCCGAGATAGGCCGAAGCCATGGCAGTGACTGGGTCCCATCGTCGGTTCAAAATTTCTATGTGTTTTGTTTCAATTCTGAAACATTAGTAAAGAGTGTTTTTAGTACTGGCGTGCGGATCTTACAGTCTTATGTTTTCACGATCAAGTCTCTTGTTTTCGAGTAATATTTGCATAGCAAACTTGGAGAGCTTGATGTTCTGGTCCTTGTGCTTGTATCGCCAAGCTGCAGGTCTATCTGGCAGCAAATCACAGCGCAGATCTTCAAGAGATAAATTGGCATGAAAAGATCTCACAGCGGTCTTAACGCCATCTTCTTTCTCCATCTTCGATGCTATCTTACCTGCTGCAATTGCAGCTTCTTTTGTCAGACAGAATCTCAAGCCTTCTACAAGGTTCTTGGTATCAAGGGATTTGAAAGGCACTGGAGCCGGTCCAGCACCTGCCGCATTTATCATCTCTCCCCAAAATGGTTGACTATGACTAGTCAGTGGTATATTCTTGAAGTTTAAACCGTGAGAACCTACTCTCCGAAGAAGGGCACAACCATGGTAGGTCGTCCATTCCTCAACCCGCACGCTGTTGTACCTGCACCACCATGATGCACAACAGCTGAAACATGCTGGAATAGCCATTCGTGGGGACAGTCATCAAGATAGAAGATATCCTCGAAGTCAGCTCCACCCAAATTACTCCAGCCTTTTGAGATAATTGCTCTGACGCCAAGAGCATGAACCGCATCCAATAGAGTCCGTGTCAAGGCTTCTGGATTGTCGATGACAATGCTACCGAAGCCAATATATACAACTGGTGGTCCTTGCATTCGTAAGAACGCATCAAGCTCTGGTGGTGGCGTATATATCGGATTATCACGAAAGAAAAATCCGCAGACATCTATTTGGGGAGGCCAATCTATAGGCCTTGGTACGAGTGCAGGAGACCAACAATAGGTGAAGGGAATCTTGAGGGAGGATGCAAGCGTGGGTCCCTCAGAGTATGGTATAGGTTCAAGGTCAATGCTCTTTCGAAAACTGTTTATAATGTCTCCTAGGCTATCCGAAAAACATCAGTAGTTTTCTTCTGATAATAGCACTTAATGCGAGATGAACCTACCCTTGCCATGTCATCCACTCTACTAGTAAATAAGAAAGATAATTTCCAGTTCCAACATCCACACTGGACGTCTTTATGTTTGCTAGTGGATGCGGAAATGCTGCTGTTGGTGACCATGGCATAGTGAAACAGAGATGCAGTGGAATCCCGAGTGCTTGAGCGCAATGAATGTGTGCAAAACTTGGAGGATTGGCAATGATAGCATCAGCTACAAATGGCTCGGCAGATATCATGTCAGGCTTTAAACATGATTTCCAGCATCCATCTAGCATCTCAGAAATTGTAGCTCTCTTTCGCTGGATTTCTCCACCTTTCAAAGTCTCCATGCTCGGAATCAAGCCCGGATTTTTTACCATAAATGCCATCAACTCAGCCGGATTACCACCAATTGGATAAAACTCAAGGTTTGCTTGCCGTACAAAGTCCTCGAATTGATCGTGTGTTGCGATTCGCACACGGTGGCCGTGCCTTTGTAGCTCATTGCCGAGAGCAATGAAGGGTTGGACATCGCCCCTACTCCCCACGACTTGGATGACAATATTGAGCTTGACAGCCCATGGGCGATTCTCCTTGATTTCAGGTAGCTTGGAATCAAACTCAGAGTATGACGGAATATCTAGATATTTTGAAAGTCTCCTTGCAACATTTGAGGTGAGATCGAGGTCGATGCGCCCATCGTCTATGGCACATTAGTTCCCAACACACGCACGAAGGAATGTCGTATCAGGACTTGCCTCGAGCTTTTGCTTTTTCAAAAAAAAGTGAACTATCTGATAGAGTTGCTTCTCCATACGATGGCGGTGAGTCTGCCTGGCTGTGTTCTTGTGCATAATGCTTTGAGTCTACTATGTTTGATTTTTTTGAAATATAGTGTATGAGTAAAGAGAAGAAATGGGATTGGAAATGATTTATTAATTGATAGAGTTTTAATGTTGATTGAGTTGACTCTTTATTAAGAAGACCTAGATATTATCTTAGTATCGTTTGAGATTTGAAAGGTCAATTTGAATTTTGCATTGACATCAAGGATCAATAGAAACCGACTCATAAATATGCCGTGAAAAGCTGAGCTTATAATTTTGCTAAGAAAGGCTATTTACTGGTGTACGGATGCTTAGCATTTGAGCTTTGCTATTTTGCTATAGAATCTTTCTTTCGGCAGAGTTCAACTTACAAGAGCCGGATCATCACTTGGGACCTGTCCTGTACTTGTTTGTGCGCAAGCGAATACGCGTGTTTGGAGTATCGCTCCATACACTTCGAAACTCTACCCGTGCGGTCAGAGAATATACAAGACTCTACTCGAGGCACGCCCTATAAGTGGAATACAATGTGATTAATAGTCTATATTTAACCGAATACTTTCCGAATGCATGATTACTATACGAAGATTAGATAACTCAAAGATATATTCTCATATATAAATTCTAACTCAAATTCTAATATTGAAAAACATCTAAAATAAATATACTTTGTATATCCCTTACATATAGCGTATTGTCGTA
Organism: Botrytis deweyae; assembly: GCF_014898535.1. Taxonomy (NCBI): domain Eukaryota; kingdom Fungi; phylum Ascomycota; class Leotiomycetes; order Helotiales; family Sclerotiniaceae; genus Botrytis; species Botrytis deweyae. The sequence goes on from NW_024066235.1 coordinate 17,457, forward strand.
TATAACTTCTAGTACATATAAACAAGTTGAGTCGTACTGTATACAAAGGATAAGACACATTCAGCGTTCTTTTTGATAGATATTACACTCTCCCCCTAGAGATAGATAGTCATGTACAGCACGTGATAAACAGATCACGTTACTTTCCACTTCACTTTGCCTCCCGAAGGTTCACCGTAGGAGATAAACGTTCCCCCCGATCCCTGATTAGCCGAAGAAAATTCGATCATTAGTAAGCCACATCACCACTATGAAAAAGATCAAGATATTATTTAGAATTCAATGAAATACGTTCTATCGATGAAGAGGGTTTGAATATTGAGATAACACAAACGCATTCTGCCTGCGTGAAACGGGTGGTGTGAGAAAATTGTAGAAAGAAGACTAACCTCAACTTCCCTTTAATTCCTCGCTTTTTGCTAATCGTCCTCTTTTCTCTTTTCTTTCGTTCTACGACTGAACTTTTCCAAACTCTAGAGAGAGAAATCATGGATGACTTAGCAAAATTAGAGCCACCTTCTTAGGTGCATAATGCGGCCGCCGTATTCTATACGCTGCAACTAGGGCCGTGCAAATACGAACAATACGATTGGATATACACGATAACTCAGCCTCACTTATACTTATATTAAGCAAAAGAGCCTACCGGTAAATACCTACCCATGCATTCATTCCCAATATATTCAATAATATTCTCCATCTCATAATTAAAGTTGGAAATCATCAACTGCCGACATTACCATACGTAATTTCAAGTACACTGCTCGTACATGGATAAGTTTAGAAGACCGAAATCAACTTGCATTCTATACGATTGGGAAGCTACAGCGTTTTCGCGTATACAGGGCGTATATACATCCCCTTTGAGGGAAGCATATACGCCCTTGGCACCATCCACAAGATCCATAAAAAAGCATCCTGTCTCAAATTCTTGGGAGAAGAAATGCTAAAATCAATGGCGATGGTCTGTTCACCTATGTATAGATCTCTTTTTATCTGTATAAAAATAGAACCGACTCATTTCAAGGAAATAGAGATGAACATTGTTGATATGCATGGCCTAGTAGTATGTTTCTCGATTTTCTAGTCCAATCAGATCTCTTATACAAAGCGACGAATGAACAATTTGTATCGTTCCATCTTGGCAAGTGCGATGACTTCTGTTGTTATATATGCTTCTCAATTCCTTTCTTTTCGTCGTTTTCTTGTCCATACTATTCACCCATCATCACGCATCATTCAAGATGTTACCCTCTCACTCGTCTCAACTCATAACTCTTACTCTCTCACTTCTCCCAACCCTCATACTCGCCACCAATTCCAGTTCTACCCAGACATGCAAAATCACACCTGCAGACGCCTCGTGGCCTTCCTCCGCCGATTGGGCAGCACTCAACACATCCATCTCCGGAACCCTCATCAAGACTCTTCCGCCGGCCTCTTCTTGCTACACTGGAAACCCGTTTAACTCAACTCAAAATTGTTCTTCCGTCCAGACTAATTGGGCTCTGGCCTCATGGCAAGCCAATACACCAGAAGGGATCGATTATCCCATCTATGCCAATAATTCCTGTCTTCCTACCGATGCAACGGGGTATCAAGCTGGTAAAAGCTGTGAGATAGGCGGTTCTCCGATTTATGTTGTCAATGCCACTACCGAGGATCAAATCGCTACAGCGATGAAATGGGCTACGAAAAGAAATATTCGAATTGTAATCAAAGGAACTGGTCACGATCTAAATGGAAGGTCTGATCCCTCCATCTCCCAATTTATTTGACCTTTTAAAAAAGTAAACAGCAAGTAGAAAATAGAGAAAATATCTAACCAATGTCTAAACTCACAGATCAAGCGGCGCCAACTCCCTCTCAATATGGACCCATAACTTTCTCAAACGAGAATTCAATTCTTCTTGGCCCATCCCCGGCTCCAATTCTACAGCTGACGTCCTCATTGCCGGGAGCGGAAACAATTTAGAACTTATTTACACAGCCGCACATGAGGCTGGAAAAACGATCGTTGGGGGTGATGCCAAAACTGTCGGTCTAGGAGGGTATCTCCAAGGAGGTGGCCACGGCCCTCTCTCAAGCCAATACGGGCTTGGTGCCGATCAAATCCATCAAGCTACTGTTATTACAGCCTCGGGCGAAATCTTGACGGCGAACGCGGAGCAAAATCCTGACCTTCTCTGGGCCATCCGAGGAGGCGGTCCTGGTACATATGGTGTCGTGACTGAATTCGTTCTACAAGCACATCCTGCAGTCTCTTCTGTTGTAGCTGTAAATCTCGAGGTGATTCCTCTCGGCTCCGAAAACGATACTACCACTGCAACAGCAGCTTGGAGTGCCCTGGCAATCTTATTTCAAAGTATCCCAGACCTAATGGATACTGGTCTAGCAGGCGTAATGACTGCTGCTACTGGCTCCTCAGCGCGAGCTCTTTCTGGTTCAGAATCCACACCCCCTGGTGTTTACTTCTCACAAGCATTCTACGGATACAACATCAGTACCTCTGAAATGGACACTGTCATCTCCCCTGTAATTGAGAAAATGAAGGATATTTCTAATGGATCGCTCTCTCTTAATTACACAGTCACAGATGTATACCCTACTTATCTCGACTTTTTCTATGCTGGTGACCCTGGCGAAGATCCAGCTGGACAGGTTTCTCTTCTTTCTACTCGTTTACTTGGACGCGCGCAACTCTCTGATCTCCCAATGGAGACAGTAGCTGCATATTTACAACGCGCGCTAGCAAGCCAGGGCGGAGGTGGATCTCAAATGATAGTTGGCTTACAAGGAGGACCTGGCCCGGTTAATGTTCCAAAAGAAATGCGTGGTTCACTGAACCCGATTTGGAGAGAGACACATTTACATGTTATCACACTCGGTGCTACGATTGATGACACTTTGACACCTAAGAAATCGCTTTCTCAGGCAGCAGAATGGATGGAGCAAAATAACGAAGCGTTATGGAGAGAATGGGCACCGGATATGGGTGCATATATTAATGAGGGTAATCCTTATAACACTGAGTGGAAACACGATTTCTTTGGCACAAGCTACGATCGATTGGCGGAAATTAAGAAAAAGTATGATCCTACCGGTAGTTTGTATATATTGGCGGGTGTAAGAAGTGATGAGTGGGATTATGATCTTGATACAGGGACATTGTGTCGGGTTTAAGAGAGGGCTGTATTATTGGAGGCGTGAAAAAGAATGTTCTTTTTATGATTGAAATTTTGGAAATGGTCTTCAGGGCATGGGTAGGCTTGGCTTTATTATCGTTGGCTTTGTTAATTCCGTGGACATATTAATTATTAAAGCTTCGTCGCCCATATGGCACCAGCCTTCGTTTTTCTCTCATTCTCGAGTGCACAATCTGGATGTATCAGAACATCACCTTCCTTAGAGAAGCCGCGCGTGACCTTGCTTAATTCATAAAATTCACCTTTTAAGGTTATAGACTAATGTTCTCGGGACCGAAGTATTTAACCTCCGTAATATCAGTCAGAATAAGGAACTATCAAGCTTTTCTCAAAGCGGTCGTCTATGCAGGTACCAACTGATCAAGCATAGATCTTACTTATATAAGGTCTAGAGGAGCTTGAGAACCCAATAACGGTCCAATGATGGTACTTTATCTCAAAGTACCCGTATTTCGTGGTCTGACAGACCCTCTTGAGTGTAATTTATTCTCTTGGTCGACTCTAGCAAGGAGAATGGAATTATCTATATAAAGTATGCAGAACAACATTGATTCTTGAAAACTTCACGCCTTCTTTGCATTTACAAAATTTCAGCGAGGTTTAAGCGGAGACTTCTCTCGATCATGAAGTTCCTACACCAGGTCGTAGCTATGCTACCTATTGCTGCAACAAGCATGGCTTCGACGTTCAATTGTTCTATTTCAACTTTCCAGTCGTTTTTGGCTGCTAATGAAACTTCTGGACAAGTATTATCTGCAGTAGCTTACTTGGACAATTCCACATTTATTTCACCGAGTTCCAGCCGCCAAATCCCAACTGGCATGCCTGCAAACTGTGCCGTTCAACTAAACATCACTACTGAGGTCAATACTCATTTTAGTTTCATATTGATGTTACCTACCAAGTGGAATAGTAGATTTTTTGGAGCTGCTCAAAGTGGTCAGGGAATCAATTACATCGATGTGGTAAGTTAAGCTTGAGCCGTTCCTGCATACCTCCCTCTTCCTTCCTTCCACTGACTAGTACATTCTGATATTAGGCCACTGGTATGAGATATGGCTTTGCAGCTGTAGAAACCGATACTGGTCACACTGACTCTGATATGAGTAGTTCATGGACTGGAAACCCTGAGTCTATCACTGACTAGGCATGGCGGGCAAACCATGAGATGACTGTGATTGGTAAGATGCTCACAGAAAAGTGGTATGGAAGTGCTCCCTTGTATAACTACTACACCGGATGCTCAACAGGAGGTCGCCAATCTTTAAAGGAATTAGAAATGTTCCCAGAAGATTATGATGGAGTTGCTGCTAGTTGCCCAGCTTGGTGGACTACTCATAACCAGCTTTGGAATTTGAAGCAAACTCTCTATCAATCACCAGCTGTTGGTATCAACTTGGGTTGATAAAGTGTATAGTACTTTAGTCTATTGTGTTTCATTCATGCTTGATCATTATTACTATGGGAAGCTAGTACTTAATATAGTAGAAGTGCTAGCGCTAGTGCATACGCTAGTACATACGCTAGTTGCAATACAGTGCCCTCTTAGATCACATGATCGATATCCCGACACCAGCCAATTCCTCGCATACTATCCCAACATCAATGTTCAGTGTTATAGGTGAGGAGGTACTTCGTCAATGCGATCCTCAGGATGGCTTGACTGATTCGATCATATCTGATCCTCTTGGCTGCAACCTCAATCGTTTGACCCTGGTTTGCACGGCAAACAAGACTACTTTCTGCCTTACTAGTCCACAACTTGACACCCTTCTGTCCATTTACAATGACTGGGTCGATGTCAATCAAACCTACGTTTTCAGTCATGTCCTCTACGGGAGTGAGGAGACCTGGGCCGGTGGTAATATTGGAGATGGTAGCGCATCAAGTTCGGCGAATCAATTATGGTACATGCAAAACATCTTGGGACTTACCAACTTAACCGCCGCCGATCTTTCTTACGAGACCGTCGAGTACGCCGATGCTACAGATCCTGGAAATTCGTCAGCCAACAACTTCGATCTTTCGCCCTTTTATAATCGTGGTGGAAAACTACTCCATTACCATGGATTGGCTGACGGAACTGTTGCTCCTGGTGCGAGTGTGTATTTCCACGATCATGTTACGAGAACTTTGGCCCCGATGGGTATAGAAGTTGATAATTTGTACCGATTCTTCTTAGTGCCTGGTCTGGAGTAAGTTTCTCCCCATTCTTATGTACTTCAGTTGCAAAAGACTAACCTCTCATCTACAGACATTGCACTGGAACTCCTTCTACAATGAATGCTCCCTGGTACTTTGCAGGCCCCAATCAGGCCGCTACTCTGAGTACTTCAGCTCACAGTACACCCGGCTATTCTGATCCCCGCCATGATGTTCTTCTTGCTCTTATGACATGGGTTGAAAATGGTACTGCGCCTGACAGCATCATCGCAACTGAGTTCAATGATGATTTGACGGTTGCAAAACAGCGTCCCATTTGTGCATTTCCCAACCAGGCAAAGTACGATGGAACAGGCAATGTAGATGCCCCAGAGAGTTGGTCTTGTGAATCGTTGTACTAAATGAGAAGAGAAGTCAAATACACGGTGGATTGCAAGTCAGAATTTTGAGCTTAATGAAGACTTGTGGCATGTAGGAAGTATTATCAAAAGGATGTCGATACTTTTTTACGAATGTAGAGAATAAGATTGAGCTGCATTTCCAAGGTGCCCTTTAGCATAATTAATTTGTAATGGCGAAAATGCAATGACAATGATGTGAAATAATCTCTCGACAAGTTATACGTGTTTCATCTTGGAATGTTAAGAGTGGGGAAGTTACAGGGAAAGTATTTAAATCATCATGGCCTCGACTAGAAGTATTGACGAGGGAAGACAGATGATTGAAGAGAAAGACAGAGCAGATGGAGATGAGCTGACGGAAACGGTCAAAAATAAGGCAGAAAAAAGGCAAGAAATTGAAAACTGGCTGCGGGAGAGAAATAGCACAGAGTCTAGGTAAATGGGGGTGTCGAGTGCTATGAAAGTCAAAGTGGTAAAGAAATAGTCGAAAAGGTGAAGGCAAGAAGCAAGACTGCAGGCAAATAGAGATTGTAATGGATGGAAAATGATATTAATTACCAGGATGAACGACCCAACAATAGTATAGACAGAAAAGGAAGCCATTGATTGGAACTACAGTCACCAAAATTCGATCGCTGTTACATCAAGAAAAGTGATCCGATCGAAATTTTGTCAAAGAAATTGGAGTAAATAGGAAATTCCATGTCCCGTGTGATGAGAAATAAATTCCCTACTAGGTAGGTGCTGGTGGTATCATAAGTTCATATCCAACGGTCTGTTCGCATTAAAATCCAACTGACAGCGGGTAACCTTACTTCCCCACATACACTATTTTGAGTCCCTTTCTCGCCTTTTCCCAGTCAAGAGAGAGGTCCGTGGTACAATTGTTCTGGATCGTTCTGATCTCAACGAACGATTTGGTGCAAGGTACAAGGATTCCGCTGATATTAAAGAATATACAGAGCCTGGGGCCGATTGTTATAGTCTGAATTACACATCAGAAAAAGATTTCCCGGAAGACTTCTTTTTCATGAGACTGAGATTTTCTTGATTGATCTTCGTCCTCAATCTACACGCCGTGGTTATCCATGTTGTTTTATACAGTTACTTACGCTGATGAATGTTCATTTGAGAGAAAGGTAGTCAACAATGATCAGTTGAAGCTTCTTCTCCGCAGGCGCGTTTGTCGCAAATTGAGAGGAAATTGGGGGGACGCAGGGCAAGCTCAAGAAGTATCGGAAGTAGACTACCGAAGCAGGGGGTGCCACCCGCTTGGAGATGTCAGGGGCACTAAGATTCGGCACTAGCAAGGCTTGACTTCCCGAGCCTAACAATCTTCAAAGTTCAAACCAACAATTCCCTCATTTCGATATCCACTTTCTTCATCTCTTCAATATCCTAATAGTATGACCTCGGCGTTCATTATCGAGAAAATGCCAGAATCGTGTGAATGTTCCCTGATTTCTGGTCTATGCGATCAGTCAACAGGGAATAATCTATAGGTGTGAGATATGAGATTCCGCGTGTGAATCCGGAAAACGATCCAACTATGGAATTCAAACTATAGAGTCCGTAGAGAGTTCTCAAGCTTCTTATCATTCCTACTCCAATACAATCTTTGCAAGATGGATATTCAAAAACTAGGCTCTAGCGATCACATCCTACTGAAGCTCACCGCCGAAAGTGGGACTGGATGAATGCAATAAGATCGCAACTCAAGTGCTCACATAATTTTGATCGCAACACTCCTTGTTCGTCCTTCACTGCTTTCTGTACCAATCTGTTTTCCGTCTGCAAGTCTTTGTTCTGTGTTTGTGCAAGATCATTTAATTTCCGCGCTACAGAATCACAAGGCATCTTCACATCTAGTCATCGGCATCTGATCCCTTCCCAAGTATCTCAGGATGTTGTTCAGACCAATCGCACTTTATTTCGGGGCTGCAGCGGCCTTAAAGACCCAAGGATATAGAAACGCCAGTACACCTTTGACTACCATCAATTATGGTGCATTTGTGCCAACCGCTACTTACTCTGTCGCCCAACAACTAGGTTTTTTTGCGGCTTATGGTTTGAATGTCGTTTACACTCAGGTTCCTAACTCTACCTATGCTTATGCACAAACTCTCAATGGCGCTTTCGATATCTTGACCGGAACCATCGACAATGCCGTTAATTTGCGATTGAACTCAGGCGAAGAGCTTACGGTTCTAGGTCAATTAGATGAGGGTCCTGACTTGGTTCTTGCTTCCGTTCCAAATATCACATCTGTAACAGATTTGAAAGGGAAGCCATTAATTGTCGATTCACCAGTTAGTGGATATGCATACCTACTACAAAAAGTTTTGAGCGAATATGGTCTCTACTTATCCAATGGCGATTACTACTTCATGGTACATTCTCTTTGCTCGTGTTTGTGAAATATTAGCTAAAATTACGAATCTAGACCGTTGGAGGTACCCCTCTCAGATACGCAGACCTCATCGCCGGGGTCCTTCCCAACGGAACAGAAGTGTACGCAACAATGCTCCTATATCCATTCACAGCCGAAGGAAAAGTTCTCGACGCCTCCGAGAAGCCCAATATTCTCGCAACCGTTAGCGAGTTTGTTAATCCTGTCTCTTCCTCTGCTTTCACCACCAGTCAAGCCGCACTCTCAGATCCTACTCAAGTCGATAAATTGACTCGATTTATTAGCGCTATGTACGCCGCTAATCTATATCTTCTCAACTCTACCAACCAAGCCTGCGTCAAATGTGCCATCGCAAATCAGCTGGGCGTCACGGCCGAAGTTGCTGCGCTTGAATATACATCAGCAACATCATCGAGCTCGGGAGAAATAAGTGTTGGCAGTAACTTCACTGTTAGTTCTACAGGTCTTATCAATGTCATCGACGTCAGACAAGAGTTTGGCGGGTTCAGTAGCTTATCGTCATCGTATGATTTCATGGATGCTATTGCTCCGGGAACTGGAAAATTGATTGATTACACCATTAGAGATGCGGCAGTTGCAGCGCTGAAGACGCATCTTTTAGAAACCACTTGTTAGATTGGTAGAGACAGATATTCTAGATATCAGAATCCTTAGAGACCGTGTTGGGTAAGAAAATAAGCGTAATATATATCATGTGCGTTGTTCATTCATCTTATATACCGTATATTCAACCCTGGAAGCACTTCCGAGCTTCCAGGCCGTGAAATAAAGCTTGAGTTAGTGTGCGGCTTAATATGGATGATATCTTTCCATGTCAGTACCGGTATTGTATTGGTTATAGAATTACCTTCAAGTTGAGAATGCTTTACGTTTTGGGATTCATCCTCGAAAATCATCAGTTCTCATCCAATGTCATTATAATAAGGTTTCCATCTTATCTTTGCTGCCCAATGATCGACAACCTCGGTTGCTGATTGTCTACCGAAGTGACCATTTCAAAAGTATATGTGAATGAAAAGTACAAATTCCAATTCTCAATCACATTTTACTACGCAAGAGGGAAACGCGCACAATGAACCACGCATGCCAGAGCCACTTAAAGTCCTCTCATTTCTATCAAGACTCCTTTTCAATTTTTCAACATAATTTTCCCAGTCTTCCACCTCCTCGGTGATTCTCATCTAATAAGCAATTTGTCGGGATAACCCCGCCAGATAGTCCCTGCCCTGCCATGTCTTATTCTTCAACGGGCCCACTACTTAGTACCAATTAGTCTGACACCTCCAAGCGAGCCTGAGAAAAGAAGTTTATTTAACCAAGCTTTTCTATATCGAGGGGAAATGCAAAGTTTCTGCTGGAGTATTGAACTACAGCAAAACCTCTCCATAAGGATACCGGTTTTTGTAGTCTTTTTTAAGGATATATAGAGGTATCCTTGTATAGAGGTATCCGATTAATCCCGATACAGTAGTAATCCGCTCCCGATTAGTCCCGATCAGGCTATATTCCGTGACATTTTTAGAGTTTCAATTAAATCTTTCTCGAATCCAGAAATATTAATTATATAATAATTAATCCTGACGATTCTATTGGTCCAATAAGGATACATGTGATTCCGGGACCGGAAATTATAAGGATATCCTAATGGAAGGGTTTTAAGGATATAGATCATTTTTAGCCCTAAAAATTTTTGGGACCGAAAAATATATCCTTATAGAGAGGTTATCCTTATAGGGGGGATCCTTATGGAGAGGTTTTGCTGTACTTGCAAGCAACGGTTCTTGCCTTAATAGTATCCTTGGACGGGGAAGCATGGATATGGACAGGGGCAGGTAGTAGATTGCTTTAACTTCTTTCCTTGCAGGATCCTAATTGAATTTTTTTCCTTCCATTCAATCCCCCACGAAACTCTAAAGGTAGACGAGTTTAATAAAGTGCCCATTAGAAATAAGGATGCTTCAAAGTGCCGGCCCTAAGATACTGATTTGGATCGAAAACACTGGGAGATCCCACTGTTGTAAGGTGGTTTGGAAGCATCGACTTGGCAAACAGGGAGTGCAAGCAAGCCTTGCAAGAGTAGATCGAGCTCTGATCTTCAAGCGCAAATGACTGATTCGGATGACGCCCGAGGAAGGTTTTGAAGATACTCCGTACACTCCGTGAAAGGTGATTTCTTGCCCCGGGGCATGTTTGAGGGGGTAATGTGGATATGAATGTGCGTAGAAATCATTATGCAGGTACTCATATAGGTAGGTGCTTGCAGTAGTCTGTAAAGTGGCACACTGGACCTCTTCAGTGAATGGTCGAGCTGCTTATTCGTAATCATCAAGCTTTCCTTTCTCTTGTGCCCACTTTTTAATGTGAAAGTTCGTAGCAGATTTTGGATCGAAGGAGGGATACTCGTGCGGCCAGAAAGTATACAACTCCGGCACTATGAAAACCAGGTTAGTCCTCTTGTAGTTTACCATCTTGTGGTATGTGCATCTAGTGTCGGAGTTGTATACTTTCTGGCAGCACGAGTAGATAGACAGTGCTTTTAGGTGTTGCACTGTGAATTTCAAATCGCTCAGACTATCTTGCCTATATTCGTTTATCATTGCCCTCTCTCATACGCTCGTCTTCTGCGTGTTCATTGTTTGGCTAAGGAAAAGGCATCTCGACACGGTCAAAATTTGTCAAATCATGCCTCCCACAGATCTGCCTAGCCCTTCGACGATGCTTCTTTCACATCTTCAGTTCGATCTCAATACCCTATTAGCTAGAGATGCAATCGACGATGGATTCCCTAATCCTAGGGGGAAAAAGCTTGCGAATTTGGCGATTGCCTTTGCTTGTCTAAGTCTCTTTTTTGTCAGCGCGAGGTTAGGGACGAGAGTGTTTATGCAGAAGTTGGAGATAGATGATTGGTTCATTGTGCCGGCATTGGTATGTACAGATTTCTGCTCTTTGCTGCTTTGGAGGCCGAGAGTCATGACATAGGTCTTTTACGGCCATTTTAGCTTGGGATTACCAGGAGATATCAACAGCGCGAAGTAGCAATGATGACAGAGCCTAATCGTGTATAGCTAATGGCACTTGCAATGGCAGTGACGTTCAATATGGAAGCCAAACATGGTTTCGGTCTGCACACCTCGGTATGAATCTACACATCCCCGAATCTCCAACGACTTTCATAACTGACATCCCTTAGCAAGTATCAAAAGAGCATAAGATCGAGGCCCTTAAAGTTAGTTCAATTTATTTCCTTTCATATCCATTCTCAATTAATCCAGCACCAACTAATATTTTGAAGTGGTTCTTTGCTGCTCAACTTTTGTACAAAATCGCTTCATGCTTCACGAAAATAAGTATCTGTCTTTTTTACCTACGGATATTTCCCTCGAAGAATTTCAGAATCGCAACTTTTGTCACTATTGGAATAGTCATTGTATACAGCATTGCAGCAGTCAGTGCCACCATTTGGTCATGCAAGTAAGTGACCGTCTCTTCTTGTCTGACTCCAATCTTGTGGAATGTTCTCTAATCAAACTGTACAGTCCCATCGAAAAATCGTGGAATAAAACTCTTCCTGGTTCGTGTATACAAATTGGAAACGTTTGGTATAGCACATCTGTAATGGCGATAGTAACTGATTTGATAATTATTGTCTTACCAATTTATCAAATTCGACGACTTCAACTTCCGTTAAGTCAAAAGTTTGGATTGGTGTTAATGTTTAGTCTTGGGTTTTTGTAAGCACCAAGTGATCTCACAGCTAAATTGCCGACTGTACACCATCAAACTAATAGGTCCAATAGTGTCATTGCATGCACCGTCGTTCGAATGGCCACAGTCGGACCAGCCATTACTGCGACGGACACAATGTATTATCAAGCGACGTCAAACTCATGGACCTTTCTCGAAGTCAATGTTTCCATAATTTGCGCTTCTTTACCAATCTTAAAAGCTCCCATAATAAAATTTTGTCCCTGGTTGATGCGCAACAAAACGACAACGTCAGCATATGGTGTGAACTTCTCGAAAGATAATTATGGAACCAAGAACGCACTCCCAAGTCATGATGGTAGTGTAAGGGACAGTAGGATCAAGAGTGTCACTGGGAAGACGACAACGAATACGCCTAGGGATAGTGACGAAGAGTTCATCTTGGAGGAGATGGGAAAGGGGGTGAGAAAAACGACAGAGTTTAATGTTAGCTATGAGGCGACGAGTATTAAAAATGTTGGTGGTAGGACGAGTATATTGAAAACTTAACATTGGTTGTGCAATTGGGCTTTTTGGCTTTTTGGCTTTTTGGCTTTTTGGGGTTTCTATTTCTGCTTTCCTGAGTGAGGGCGTCATTGTATAGGGTATGTGGAAATCCAGAAGAAATGTTTACTGTCTGTTCGTATACGGACAGGGAATTTCGGAAGATGGATTCTGGACTTTCTTTCTTCGAGACTGTTGTACGTGAAGAATCAAGAATCAAGGTTAAGAATCTTATAAATATATAAGAATAATAGTTTGGCTGATCCCGTGATAGATCTCGTGATTGATGGTTCTGGTTTAAGTTGATTGTTTGTTCTACAATCATTTCCAACGAAGATGTTATTTCATATGAAAAGTTGGAAATCATTATTAATGCTTCGATCAATGATTGCGTCATATCCATCTCTCTCGCTCTAATAGCTAAAGGTACCGGGTACTTGGTTGCTGAATTCTGCTAGTGCGGTGTTTCCAACCCAACTTTTGATATGTGTGATCTATGGGCCCGTTCAGCCAAGACCACAAAGACAGCCAGACAGACAAACCCATCAACCGAAACATCGGTCCTAGGTAGGTAGGTATGAATAACACACACGAGTACAAAAATAGTTGAGTGACCAGATTATGTTCAAACACCCAATATCATGATTCATGATTGTAGAGCTCAAGAGAGTATCACGTGAGTAGGACTGGAGATTAATCAGCTGCCAACGCACGGTTAGATCTCCGTCTTTTTATACGTCAGTGTCGGAAAGGTCTCGGTGCAATTATGTATTTTGATGATTTTTCTTTTTGCTTTTGCTCTCCTTACTCTGTTTGAATCAGTAGGTTGAGAGTAGCTCGATACCGCAACTGTTTTGTGACAAATACATACATAAAAATGACGACAAGTTGTCGATGTCTCTAGGTGCTTGCAGAATGGATAATTAATATATCTGGACTGAAAACATTACTGGTCTCCATCATAAGCTCCATCCCATAGCTTGCATCTTCTTTCGGCGAGAGTGTGCTTTCTATCATCGTTAGCTTCACAACACATTGGCATATCTGTTTAGATCGAATAAACCGCCAGTATGTCTACTCACCGTCCGAATTGGGATGCTAATCTTCGGACGTATTCCACGAATGATCTCGAAGGACAAACTGATAATATCTTCAAGGATAGTGACGGAACTGCCCATGCCACGAACGAAAAGTTGACAGTTGCCAACAATGGCAAAATCACATTTCGAGAGAGAATTCATCATTTTACATGGGCGTGGTTTACTCTTACTATGAGCACTGGAGGAATTGCTCTATTGCTCGCAAACACACCACACAAATTCAATGGCCTAACTATCTTGGGGGACATCGTTTTCATTTTGGACTTATGTCTTTTCGTTCTCTTATGTTCTGGGATTTCGGCACGATTCATATTATATCCAAAGGCATTTTCTGCCTCATTGCAAGATGCTACCGAATCCCTCTTTTTCCCAACATTTTGGATTTCTTTGTTGAGTATAATTGCAAACACGCAATTATATGGCGTTCCCCACTGTGGCCCATGGCTCATCACGGCTCTCCGAGTCATATTCTGGATCTATACGGCCCTTACATTCTTCGGTGCTGTCGGTCAATATTGCTATCTTTTTGCTGCCAAACAACAAACGCTCCAGTCCATGACTCCCGCCTGGATTCTTCCTATCTTTCCCGTTATGCTTTGCGGAACCCTCGCCTCCGTTACAACAGGATCACAAACTCCTGAACATGCACTTCCTATGCTAGTTGCTGGAATTACGTTTCAAGGATTGGGAATTTTTGTCGCGGTCTTCATGTATGGACCTTATATTGGAAGATTGATGACAAATGGCTTGCCAGAACCCAACACGAGACCGGGAATGTTTATTGCAGTTGGACCACCTAGTTTTACTGGGTTAGCATTGTTGGGCATGAGTGAAAACTTCTCCAAAATATACCCGGGGTATACTACAATATCGTCAATCACGAACCCAGATATCATTGCCGACATATTCCGAATTATTGCAGTCTCTGCTGCAGTATTCTTATGGGCTACAGCATTTTGGTTCTTTTGCATTTCAATGGTGTCTGTTTTGGCGGGTGCAAAAGAGATGAGTTTCCATCTTGTGTGGTATGCTTTCGTTTTCCCAAATGTGGGATTTACTATTGTTATCATCAATATCGGGAAAGCATTCAAAAGTGAGGGCGTGCTTTGGGTAGGAAGTGGATTAACAATTATTCTCGTAATTGTCTGGTTACTCGTCTTTGCGGCGCATATTAGAGCTGTGGTTTTGAAGCAAGTTCTATGGCCGGGTAAAGATGAGGACAAGGGAGAGAGAAATGAGTGAGGTTATTTGGATACAATCTATAGCCTGGACAGGTGACTTTGGCGAATGGAATCTAATTGTTAGGAGTTGGCATGAGTTCGAATCACATATAGTGGATGGACTGAGACTAAAACAACACGGCTATTCATTCTACGTGCATCAAACTATTTAAATCTCATTCGTCCTACATCACCACTCTGCCCGCAACGGGTTATCTCTACTCAAATACCTTGACGTAGGCTCAGACCAACATTTCGATCAAGAAGAACTTGTGTATCGCGAATTTTCATTAGGACGCACTTCCCTCAAACCCGATAGAATCTCTCTCATCGAATTTTCAACACCTCGAGTACTCTACTCTCACACCACTGGAGTGGAAAAACCAGGCTCACCACTTTCATCCCAATCATTTCTTGGATCTGGAAATAGTTGTGGCTCGTTTTCATGCCAATAATTATCCGGTGGAGGCGTCATAGGTCGTGTTGACCTATGGCAACTGCATCGACAATAAGCTGTCGTTTCCACATGTCCCGGAATGTTGCTCTCCAGTAAATCAATTCGTTCATGAAGTCTATGTATCTCGGTCAGTAGATCAATCTGATCATTGGAGCTGTTGTAGAATGGATTCTGAGGTAGGCAATCGGGGTTATTAGATGAGGAGCAAGATGGTGGCAGCGGTATATTTTCCCCCTCGTCATTTTGACTGATGCGATGATTTTTGCGACGCTGATCCGCACGAATTGGCAGTGGGAAATAGACATCATCTTGAACTTGGTTATGTGAATGCCGTTTATCATTCATGTCTCTGGCGGTATTTGGGATGATTATAGGAATTCGTGTTCCTGGAGCATCATCATCAATCGCTGATTCTTCGTCACACGCTCCAAGATCATTGTATAAATCATCTTGATTCTTCTTTCGAATACAAGATCTTATACATCGTGGCGGACAAATGTTGTTGGGGTGCGAATAGTCTTCCGGTTCGGAACAGTCTCTAGGATAAGTGCAAGAATCATCTGGATTCGGTGATTCAAAGCAGGAGCCTATATGTCGAGGAGGGCAAGGTTGGCTTGGATTGGGTGATCTGGATGGGCCGAAAGATGGCTGTAGATCTTCTTGGAAAGACAAGTTCGTGTGGTATAGTTCGCAGGAAGCTCCTTGATGGAATTCTTTCCTTCTAGCGGACATTTTCGGTGTTGGCTGGATTAAGTGAAGTTCCTTGGTCTCGCTCTGCACTTCTTGTTGTGATGTAGAAATTATGTGGATGGATAGACGTGGAAGAGAGACAGACAGATGATTTACATTAAATACATGGATACTTACAAATGTAGAGTAATATCGATTATGACTATATCTCATCGCTCATTTCATTGATTTACTGACTCCTCTGCTCTATCATACATCGATTGAGTCATCTATCGCCAAAGATCGCACAGAACAAACAATCGGCCAAGGATGAAAAGTGTCTCGACGTTACATCATGATAGATACTTTTACAAAGAGGGGAGTACAGCGACAGCCAGCCACGTTCCAAGGCTGAACTTGTACCACCCAAATCCACCACTTGAATGATACTAACACGTTATGATGACCACTTAGCTTATGCGGGCAATGCGTACGGCGAGGACCCAATAATGCGGTGTAGCATCAACGCATGACACAGATTGGGTACAAATAAAGAAGACGCAGGAGAAACAGTGAGGTCGAATAGATATGGATCCCTTATGCGGCACGGGCAAGTGATAGCCAATGCATATTGCTTTTCCAATTTCTCATTAGGAGACACCAATCCACATGAGTCAAGAAGTAGGGTAAGAGATGCTGAGAGCTTGGGTAAAGGTTATAAGGGGAAAGGGAAAAGGGGGAAAAGGAAAGGAGCGAAGTGTTGATATATAGGAAACTCCTATAAAGTAGAGTCACCCCCTTACGAGTGAAGTGTACCTCCTAGGAATGCGCGTTCGGTCTCAGTTATTTTCAAAGGCGTAATAGTGATTAAAAGTTACGCAATCCTCCTTCAAAAACATTATCCCATTACCCGTTTGAATTGTGTGATTTACCTGAATTGAATGGAATTAAAATCAAATACAGTTGTATAACAATTCTTTTTACAATATGGGATCTCTCATTGCAACCTCCCTTTTCACGATTGACGGGAAGAGCGACAGAAACGTGAACTCGACATCAAATCTAATATATGAAAAAGATACACACATACCGTCGGGACAGAAACAAAGTATTGAAGGTGTACCGACAAATAAGAATACATACGAGTACCAGAATACAGATCAATACTATCGATACTTTGATACTGATATTGATACTGATATTGATTTGGATTTGGAAAGGTGGAATTGTTGTGCGAGGATGAATTCAATTATGGATAGTCCCAAGGAGATTGGGTGTGTTGGTGAGAGTGGCCCCGGCATTGATATCCAGCAACGTGAAGCAATTGAAGCTTGGGAAAGGGAAGAAGATAGTGATGTTGAAAGTCATGGTGAGTGAATAATTCTTCCAAGCTCTCTTCTTTTATTCTCTTTTATTTCGTTTTTTCGTATCTTTCCTAAAGACATTCATCATATCATATTAGCATCGCGAACTTTTATTTGGTGTGTGGTTTGTGGTTCACCAACCAACATGCTGGGGTTGAAATTCGGGCTGAGGTCGGTCGGTCGGTCGGTCGATCACTACTTTACGCTCATCAACCTAGCAAGCAATAGTTCCAATTCTTTTGCTTACTCCCCCCCCTTCCCCTCCAATCATCAACTAAAAGATGACCTCAATCTTTGGTTCAAGAAACGCAAATACTCATTCTTCAGCGACGGCTACATCTTCACAAATAGATAATTCTATCTCGCCAACAACTAACAATCTTCTAGCTAGCACTGAAGACGAAAATTATCAAATTGACTCATTGTCCCACGATCCTAGCCAAAGAACCAGTTCTGAAGATGACCTCGACCCCTCATCTCCTCAACTTCTCCACCACCTCGAAAATGATTCCTCGATCCTCACTCTTGCTGTAGGTTCAAAATATATTTATGCCGGTACCCAAGATGGAGAAATAGTCGTTTGGTCCCTCACATCCTACGAGCTCGTTTCGCGCATCCAAGCACACACCCGCAGTGTACTCTCCCTATTCCTATCCGCGGATGGAAAGCTTTTGTTCTCATCTGCTGGTGATGCCATTGTCAATGCATGGTGTCCTACCACTTTAGTCCGCAAATACCATATTTACAGTACCTATGACGTCGGCGATGTATTTTCGGTAGCTTATTCCCCGCAATTCGAAACGGTGTATTTGGGAGCTCAAAACACGAGTATACAATGGGTTAGTCTAAGGGATTCCGCGACGAGACCTACACCAAATCCAGAACGTCACCCAGACAGGAGAAATCATCGATTTTTCGATAGTGTGCAACATGGAGGGACAAGCACACCAAGACCAAGGCCGGCTGGAAGAGCCGCTGCGGATCAGGGAGATGTATTGGAAATTGACAAGGCACATATGAAACAATATGCTCACTTTGGATATGTCTATTGTATGCTCATGGTTCGAGGAGTCTCGAGGCAGGTTGATGCGGATGAGGATATGCTAATTTCAGGCGGAGGGGACGGTACAATTAAGTTGTGGAAATTGAGCAAGGATGAAGACGAGGGGATCAAGGAGATTGAAAAACTAGGGGAAGACGATGCGGAGAGTGTTCTGAGTCTGGCGGTGGACGGAAGTTTTCTCTACAGTAGCAAATTGGAGGGAGTGATTGAGTTGTGGGATCTGGATACGAGACAGAAGCTGAGAGTCATCAGAGCAAATAGGGGGGATGTTATGACTTTACAGATGGGATGGGGATACCTCTGGAGTGGTGGAAGTACCGGGCATGCTAGAGTGAGTTTGATTCTCCTGTTTTCTGTGGATTTATATCGTACAAGTGGCTAACATTTTGCAGAAATACAGCACGGTACAATATGGTCAATACAAAACTTCCTCGAATTTCAGTCAAAAATACCAGTGTGTCAAACGATGGAAAGCTCACGGAGGTAGGATTTTGGCTTCCGCAGTTGCTACCCATCATGGTCAACAACTTTATATAACTGGTGCGAACGATTGTTCCGTTTCGATATGGGATGTTACTGGATGTGATACGGGCACATACCCAAAACGCGAGTCACTTCAAGATGACCAACTTATCAAATCATTGCAAGATTTTGTGGCTTTCAAGACGATTTCTGCACGACCTGATCATGCCGAGGATTGTCGACGAGGTGCTACCTTTTTGAGAACATTGTTTAAGAAACATGGAGCTGTCACTGAGATGTTAACAACTGAAGCTCATCATAACCCAATTGTTTACGCCAAGTTCAAGGGAAACCCGGAGACTGCTGGAAAGAGGAAGAAGATCTTGTTCTATGGACATTATGATGTTGTTCCCGCGGATGATAAGCAAAAGAAATGGATTATCGATCCTTTCCAAATGAAGGGGGTAAATGGATACCTCTATGGAAGAGGAGTCAGTGACAATAAAGGTCCAATTATGGCTGCTCTGTATGGAGTTGTTGATTTGGTTCATGAGAAGGCTTTGGATTCTGATGTTACATTTTTGATTGAGGGAGAAGAAGAGAGTGGATCAAGAGGCTTCAAGGATGCTGTGAGAAAGTATAAAGAATTGATTGGGGACATTGATTATATCATTCTTGCCAATAGTTATTGGCTCGATGATGAAGTGCCTTGCTTGACATATGGCCTCAGAGGTGTTCTTCATGCTACTGTTAAAGTCAATAGCAAGCATCCCGATGTCCATAGTGGAGTTGATGGAAGTTTTATGATGGATGAACCACTCTTTGATTTGACAGCTATCCTCGCAAAGTTAAAGGGGCTGCATAACAGGATTCAAATTCCTGGATTTTATGATGAAATTCTTCCACTCACACCAGCCGAGGAAGCTCGTTACGATGATATTGTATCGACCCTCCTTCGTCGTAATCCAGAACTCGGACCGGCGACCACTCTGAAACAATCCATTATGGCTAGATGGAGAGAACCAAACCTGACTGTCCATCGCTATAAAGTTTCTGGGCCAGATGGTTCTCTGGTTTCGTCCCACGCGAGCGCAGCTATCTCCCTTCGTTTGGTTCCCAACCAGGAAGTCGACGATGTTATTAAATCTTTGACAAAATTTCTTCAAGATGCTTTCGCAAAGCTTGATACGCACAACAACCTCACAATCACTATTGATAACCAAGCAGATGCTTGGCTCGGTGATCCCGAAAATGAGATTTTTAGGACGTTGGAAGAGGCTATCATGGAAGTCTGGGGACCAATTACGGACCATACGAGAAGGAGTAGTGTACAAGGTCCTAAATATGTTGAGAAGGAGAAGGAAACCTCACCCACAAGCCCTGTCAGCGCATCGCCAAGTCTTAAACCCACACCTGCGACAACTTCGAGTTTAACTGGTGGAAGTGATCATACGAGTTTAGCGGCTGCACCGGTAGATCTTGCATCCTTAACACTAGACGCGGAAGATGTTTCCAATAGCCGCAACGAGAAAGAAAATGAAGGGCACGGAGTTGAAGGCGGCAAGGTAGTTAGTAAAAGTAAAGAAGGAAAGGGATTGGGTGATGGAAGTGTGAGAGGCATGGGGAGGAAGCCGCTCTATATCAGAGAAGGAGGTTCGATTCCAAGTATCCGATTCTTGGAAAAGGAGTTTGGAGCGCCAGCGGCGCATTTACCGTGTGGACAAGCGAGTGATAGTGCGCATTTAGGTAAGTCATTTCCTCATCTTGGCCAGCTGTCAAGGATTTGAAGAGTTAAGTGGGAAAGTTATAATCTCCAAGAACTTTGCTGATTGTTTTTGACATGAACAGACAACGAAAGAATCAGGCTTAATAATCTGTACAATAGTCGGCTGATCTTCAGAAAGGTGTTCAGGGAATTGCCAAGGAAATAGAATGTTATTTGGTGGGTTACATGAGATGAAAATACTATGAAGGCGTTCTGAAAGGAAGCTAAAACACATACATATGTGAATGAGGTGTGTGTGAAGGCATTATTGTCACGTCTCGAGGGCAGGATAGTTGGCTTAGCATTATACTGGGGTTCGAATGATACCAGCCTTGTAGGCGAATTTAGACTTTGAGTTTTCAAATGAGTTGACTGGGTAACATTGAAGCTAATATAATGCGATCTTGGAAGAGGTGTTAGCTACTTGTGATCTTGAAATATTAGCACAGCCCAGCTAGAACAGGGAGGTCATCAAACTAGAAGCGCATAGTTACTCTACCACTACCACAAGCTTGAAATGGTTGCTAGTTCTACATGGATACAATTCAATGCTCAACAATCAAATTACAGCCCGACTTATCAAAGAATTTGACACAAGACACGCTTGATGGCTTACGGATCCGAGTTCTATTGGCATAACCAGTTTAGGAAGTGACACTGTTTGAAATGTGCAGAATAGAAGTGTTCCTTTCTCAACCCTTTATGTGAGAAGAATTGGCACGGCTAAAAGGGTCTAGATGCTCATGAAGAAGCACTATGGCAGGCAGATGATCTCGACTACTGCAAGATAAATATTGACGAGATATTCAACATCTCGCACTCGCTCTTGATGATTGGACAGAATAACCTATCTATGACCTCTGTTTGGAGTCTCGAGCAAATAATCTCGCACATAGCTGCCAGCCCGATGTCTTTGTATCAAACGGGATGGTTGTGTCGTGACAAATAGCACCATCTATATGTTCTTGTGAAGAAATCGCGCAACATTTCAAGAGTGACTTTAGTTATGTCCACTTTGATCTAAACTTCTCGGGACCAAATTAAACAAAATACGAGAGAGGCATGGCATGATCAATTCTCTCAAAGATAAACAATGAATATTTTGTGCATTTTCCATGGTAACCACAAGCCTCAAGGATGAATAATGTCCGAGAAAAGGTTTGGGAAATTATAGGAAGATAGGTCAGAGTGTCGAACAGAATTTGCCATGTGCAGAAAAAAGGCGAGAGGTAGCGATGCGTATCACTCATGGTTATGTAGAGTGTTGAAGTCAGATAGAGTAGCTACTAGATACTTTTGACAATGGAGGTAGACAACCATAAAAACACAAGACAAAAACGAGTTTGTTTGGCGATCATCAATACAGGAATGTTGAGAAGGAACTATTCGGCTGGTTGAGCTCGAAATAGTCAATTAGAAGACATACAGTAATGGAGTGTGGAGGAGATTAAAAGTGTATTTATGGGCAATGTTTGGTCATTCGAGTTATTCTTTGAATATGAACAGCTTTGCAAGTGATGATATTTAAGGATTAGGATTCCTGGCCAAAAACTTTTACTTCCCTTTTGCCAGCCCTCACTGGAGAATACATGAGAATAAAACGCTAGAAATGGTTGGCTTTGAAGATTTATCTAGTGTAGGGAAGCGAGCATTGGTTACAGAATCCGTTTAGGTTATTGATAGAACTATTCTTGAGGACCAACTACGTCAAGCTTTATTTGGCGTCAATCCAATCAGCGACGTCATACTCTCTCCCCTCACCTGCATATATGTCCAAGCCATCATACTGTCCAGGTCTCCAGACTCTCATTACAGCTTTTCCATTTTCATTGATAACGGCGCGGAACATACCCCCACAATTGTAATCAGCAACGACATGACTCACTGCATCTCTCTTCCGGCCAAGTTTGTCAACTACAACGTGTAATTCAATTCCAATAATACCTCCTTCACCTTCACCCGTCTTCTTCCATCGGTCTCCTGCAGATTTCACTAGATCTCCACCGGGGCCAGTTACTTCTGTGATAGCGGCTTGAAGGGAAGTATCGGGACGATATCGAGCAATTGCCGATGCACTTCTTGCAGCTGCAAGGCGAAGGAAAGAATCACCATTTCCAGTACCCGACATAGCGGTGGCCCTCATATGTTTCCTGGACATCATAGCTTCATCTTCCAGCGCTTCTTGGTGGATTAGATTGTACGATCTTAAACTCAAGCCTGGAAAACAATCTGCCAAAATCCCTTTCAGCTGATCACCTAAGGCAATTATTGGCCGTTGATTGTACATTCTTCGACGGATTTGTTGAAGTCGATGCATGTCATCGTGCGCCGATGTGTCCTCCCACTCCTCTGCCCAAAAACCAGCACCAAGCGTTGGCGTGTCCCCAATTCTTCCTGTCAATTTATTTGTCATGCCTCCAGTACTAGTACCTACACACAGCACCCCATCCGCATCAAGACACACAGCACCACAAGTTCCTTGTGGTATAAATTCTTGGGCATCCCAAGATGCATTTCCATTTTCATCCTTCTCCTTCTTTAACCCTGATATATGTTCATCCCATCTTGCTTGTACAAAAAAGTATTTCTCATCTACAAGCTCCAATCCCCATTCTTTTGCCAATTTTTCGGCGGAATATTTGTGCAGCTGTGAATGTCCTTGTGCTCCGTGGCTTTGCCTAAATGCGTCCTCTTCAACACTCATCGGCCCTCGATGTTCACCATTTCCACCCTCCAAGTCTTGTTCTCCTCGTATCAACATCTCGCGCGCAAGCTTTATTGGATTCTTGACATGTTGTAGTCCCATAAGTCCTACTCCTCTCTTCTTCTTCCCACTTGAAACCATTATCGATGCCTCCAGTTCATTAATTCCATCGCGAGTGAAAACTGCACCATGGCCACTGTTGAACAAAGGATTGTCTTCCAATTGAGTAACTGCATAGGTGACAGCATCGAGAGCTGTAGTGGTAGAAGAAGACGTTTTGTGGAGAGGAAAGGAGGATGGCGACGTGAGGAAATAGTGAGTGTTGGAAATGATGCGAAGGAGTGAGTCGTGATATAACTTATACTTCGCCGGTGGAAGGTTCGCTGGGAGAATATTACCTGCACCGCCATGGATGATGATGCGGGGTGTTATCGATTGGGAGAAAACTGGTAATGGTTGTTTGGATTCCATTTTGTATTCCATGATGCCTTGAGGTTATCTAGAATGTTGATGCAAGCTGAAGAGTGACAGCGGTCAGTGAGGCCGATAGATCAGGAGATGAAGAGAACTGTGCTTCTTGCAATGGAGTTATGATTAATAATGCTTGGAAAACAATATCAATTTCAATTTAGAACACGAATGCGAAATTAGGATGAAGATAATGGCTGATGTGAACCTGGTGAACGTTCTCTGATCAGCTGCATTGCTTATCGTACTTATCGTACTTATCGAAGAAGTGCACATGGCTTGGCATTACGAGAAAGAGGTAGCGGAGTGACAGATCACGTGATATTGGATTTATCCTCTCCTCTCACTCGTCCCATGTGCTAACTCTGCAAAGAACAAAGTTGTCATGGAATGGAGATTTTAAAAGGTAGGTAGGTAGGTAGGGGAATTCATTTCACTCAGTTCCATCCCATTTCATCAATCAAGGACAGCTAGTAGCTCGGCATCTATTTTAAGAATACAGAAGTCCTTCCCTTCTAGCCAGTGCACCAAGTAGGAGCGACCCGAACGCCCACTTTACGTCAAGAAGAAGACCATAAGAGCTTGGAAAATAAACCCGTTTGCTTCTACTCTGTAACAAGTTCTTCCCCATACATTCGCAAGCACAACAGATCAATAAGCTAGATAGCGACCTGGACCGTGTTTTGCTCCATCAATATGACGCTTAATTCATGCAAGAGCGCAGGGGTTTTCCAGATAAGAACAGGTTTATCTTGGCTATGGGTCCTTGAACAATTCCCATTTGATGCTGTGAGTCCAGGAACAACTCAAAACGGCCCATAAGCTCTAGAATGACTTGGTACCGGGTGCAGATTTCGGGATGGGGGAGAGATTAAATATGGAGATTGATAAATTGTGAGGTGCATCATGATGCATCTATTGTGATGTAACAGTGAGACTGAGTGCAAAAGCTCATGAGGACGAGCTGACAAGCAAGTTTTATTTCATGGATTTCAGGTTCTGGCAAGAGCAGCAAAATGTAAAATGCCTCGATCATCCGTCCTCCTCTGCTCCCACCTCTTGTTTTATCAACACAATACGCGCAGATTTCTAACTCAAAGCCTTAAACAATCCACAAGTGAGGTCCCCATTGTATTGCTTATCTATGCCTCTTCTCAGCTTATATTGACATTTTCCTTAGGTCACCTAAACCACCAATTACTTCAACCAATCATCATGGGTCTCGGAGAAGATATCAAAGAGTTCGGAGAGGGTGAAATGCAACAGCAGGGTGGAAACAACGGAAATGATAGCGGCAACAATTTCAGCGATGGCATAAGCGATAGCACCAAAGATACCATGGCAGACTCCGGTATGTTCTTGTCTACTTTGTCCTAATTAGTTCTAACATTCTATGACACAGCCGTCGACTCATTTGCGAGCAAGGAGGGAGTACCTTCCCAATTGGACTCGGGAATTAACAACGTTGTCAATGATGAGGTCAACAAGTTCTAAACATTTATGGTTGTTTTTATGATTAATGTTGACAGCGTTGATATGGGCTGGAGCATTAGTTTGGATTGTGTAATATTACCACTCTTGTTAAATCTTGAATCATTTTAGTTTCACAAAGTCACTTCTATTTTGTTTTACACATGTTTAAAGTCCCTATCAACATCTTTTTAAATTCGATTAATGTGAAGTCCGATGCCAAGGCAGCTAAGAGATAGCCAAGAAAGCTTATTTCAAAACTTTTCGAGCGTATTATTTTTCGTCTTTTTCGAACTATGGGGCGCTTCTATCTTGGTGTTTATTCACATATAGTTTCGCATTGCAGGGTTACGTGCTTGCTATCTACGAGTCTCTGTTCAGTCTAGTTTTCGTGTCTCTGCATTCGTCTTGACTTGTCCTAATACCATGATTGAGTAGCTTTCCCCCAGACCCGCATTAGATTTTTCATTGTCCGGTTACTGAAAATTCTCGAGCTTTCGCGATTGAGAGAATTTCTTGAAGGGAGGTCGACTAGATTGTCGTAATGAGAAGTGCCTATTGACATACTAAAAAGCTATGGTTTCATAACAAGGTTCAATTGGGGTCTCCCCCAGTGAAAGGATCGAATTTTGACATACAGGTGTTGTCGGTCGATACTGCCAATAATTCAACACGCATAAATTCCTTCATGAGCGCTTTTTCACAAAGTGGATTTTTCCAAATAATAAGATATATCGAAATTATAATGTCACTTACCAACACTATCATATCAAACTAACTTTCAACATGGGAAAATACGAGTATGCATCCATGGTCCCTGACCACACAAATCAACTTGAAGAGGCTAAACTTTGGTTCTATCAATCAGGAAATCACGTCGAAAAGGCACTAAAAGGAAAGTCGAATGGAGGCAGTGTGGCTCGGAAGCCAAACGAAAGAGGGGGCAATGCTATGTATCGACCATCATTCGTGGAAATGGAATTTTCAATTTCGTCTACAATGACTCGAATGATAAGCCCAGGGTTGACAAAGAAGCTATACTACGAACGAATCCCAATTCGGGCCACTCCGAAAGATGGCAAGGAGCATCATATCTGTTTAAATGAAACGAAGAAGTGAGTGATTGGCTTATGCATCTAAAGTCGAATCATTTGATGATAGCTATTTACTGAACTCCGCAATTAGATCTTGTGCGATAGCATCTTTGCAAATCTCAATCAAATCAGAGCGCAGAAGATTGTTGTCCGATACGGATAGATTGATGAACTCAGGCTCTGGCTCAGCATGATCGGCAGCAGCTGCTGCGGCGGAGGGAAGAAGAGCTTGAATGATGTTTTTCATTCGACTTGAAATAGATGGTATAATGTCTGCCATTTAAATGATCTGAAGATGCGCAAAGAACTGGTAAAAAGTCGAAGGATCTCTTCTCATCACCACAAGAGAAAATAGATACTGAGCTGGTGTAAATTTTACTTTTTGGTTCATGTGGTGAATGTAGCTAGTGATTTTGGGCTGATGTTGGAACTTCTAGGCGTTGTGCCCCGATGAGGAGAGTTCAAGAAGCACAGGGAAGGTGGGGACGAGGAGGACCATAATTATCCCCCATCACATTGCAGCGGAAATAATGCAAGCGTTGATATCTCCACTCCATTTCTTGCCTGTCTGGAACAAATGCAAAAGTGGCGATGTTATTTCAGGATATCATTTATAGTCGACCTCTTCATTAATGTCCTCGTGTTTCCCTATGGCACTTGCCTTGAGGAAAAGGCTGGTGGAAATACTCTTTGCCTCCACCGAAATGCCTATGTAAACCTCCGTACCACAAGAAAAGATCATCAATGAAGTGATATATCCCCAGAATATGTGATCTAGAGAACCCGTTCGTGGAAATTTCTTGTAGTTCGCTCCAAAACATCGATGTGCCATGTCAGCTCATGGAAGGACCAGTCCAGGGCGGCGCATGCGCAGATAGATTTGCTTTCACGACCTCGCAAGCTCTATCTACAGTCAACCAGCTTATAGTCAATGAATCGCGAGGGCTCAAAAAGCTTCGCGGATTGCTCGAGTTTGATAGAGTGAATACTTTGGGTATGCGCTTTGAAGAGCTTGCTGGGGTTTTACAAGATCAGCTATTGTGATGACTAGCACTTGCCAAAATCTGCAGTGGAGAAATCAAGGGTGTCTGAACTTCTGTACGCTTGAAACAGATTGCTCGAGTCCCCGTTACGTGTACCTGTCGTGTTAGGTTGAACACAATGTTGGCGCATTGTTAAGGTGTTGCGTTGCGAACACGAGCAAAAATAGGTACACCAGTACAGTTCAGTGTTACATAAGATATTGTGTCATGGCGCTAAATATTAGCGCTATCTAGGTACCTAAGAAACTTTCACCACAAGACAAAAGATGACAACTACAATCATGAATTTGAACATTTACTTCTTGCATGGGATTCTCGAACCAATCATTGATTTGCTTGAATTTCAACATCTTCTGCTGCTCTCAACTATGGAAATTAATAATCGGGAAAATTTTCGATGATTCCCTCTGCCCAGGTGTTCAATACAAACGCAAAGAAGACTTAAAAAATTGGAAGGACGCTCTCTAGCCACATGGGATATCATTACTGCAAAGCCCATTCAAACAACTCCGCTCAAATAACTTCTTCCACTTTGATAATATTTGCGCTATCGTCAAGTGCCAATTTTTTCTTTTCAAGAGATGCTTTCCTTGGGTTCTTGGCTCGGAAGATATCATCTAGTTCTTCCAACTAAGGTGCAGTGTCAGATTTATTCTCATTTCCCCGTTTAAATCTCGAGGTCAACTTACAGTACGATTCTTCGTCTCAGGGATGAAGAAATAAATCACAAGCGCCTGTATTGGACACCAAAGCACAAAAGCGATATAGGTTTTCCACTTGATCTTCTCCAAAGCCACAGGATATGCGAACTGGTTCACGAGGGTCGCTATCAAAGTCATTAGTTGCCACAAGAATATAAGGCATTGCTAGTACAGGGACAACATACCTGCCGACACAGCAAAGTTGCTAAATGCCATTCCCTTTGCCCTCATCTCAAAACTCAAGACTTCTACAGGGTATAATGCTTGCAACGGCGTAAAACCTACACTGAAAATTGCGTCGAAGAGGAAAATCATCGCCACAACAGCAGAGCCACTGCTCTTGCTACCTGTATTGGCATTGCTGGACGATGAAACTGTAGCTCCGATCCATACTATAGCGCATCCAATGTTTGCGAATAGAAGCAGAAGACGACGACCTACTTTATCTACGAGGGAAGCACCAAACAAAGCCAAGCCAAACTGCATGATATTTAAACCTAGGTTGAGGTTCAGTTGTGTTATGGAATCCGTAATTCCTGCTGTATCAAGAACAGCCGAAATGAAGTATGAAATTGGACCTTTGCACGAAGTCAATACAATCAAATCGAACAGATAGAGTTGATTCCATACCGTTGCCAGCCCACTGTCCGAATATGGCAATTGTGCAGTTACATGCCAAACGGTATCTTGAAGCTTTATCTTTGAACAGTGCTCGATAATCCCACCATCTCTTGTCTGCACCATCCAGTTCCAGATACTCTTCATATTCATGAAGCTGCATTTCGACCCAAATGCTATTTGGGTTTCCTTCTCCATGGTATCTTGTAAGCATCGCTTTCGCCTTGTCTCGCTGTCCATGTACGTATTGCCAACGTGGACTCTCGGGAAGGGCCCATACTAAGATAATACAAAGACCCGGGAATGCCATTTGTAGCCAGACTGGAACTTGCCAGGACCTGTTACCGGATAAGTCCGCACTTGCTCGTGCAGATCCCGAAGCAAGAATTGAGCCAACAAACCTTAGAACATGTTAGCATGGGATCCATAAGGTGTTTGATGGAGAAATGGAATAGCATCCCCTTGAAAAGCTGGATGATATTGTTTTGTGAGATAAACTAACCAAAAGGTATTATAGAACTATGAGGCGAGTCAGTCACAATGTTCTATCTTTACAAAGATGCACTTGACTTACAGCAGTGACAACACCTCGGTGGGCAGGATGCGATGTTTCGACAACATACTTTATGACGAGTTAGCTAATAAAGTTCCCAGATTTGTCCAAGTATCGTTATTACTTACATTGGGCCCGCTGATGCAACAATACCCACACCAAATCCAAGCAGAAACCTGCCGCCCATGAACTGCCCAATGACATTACTCGAGTGAAGTGTGGTAGATTGGACTATAGTTCCCAGCACAATCGATGAAGCACCGATATAGATTCCGATCTTTCTTCCCCAAGTATCGATCGCCGGCCCGATAAAAGGAATAGCTACCACACTGCCGATCGAATACATAGAAGTGACGATTCCAGTCCAAGCACCATCGTTAGCCACATTGAAGTACGTCCTAAATTGCTCCATTGCGAGAAGAGAGTTGAACATAGAGCCATCAAATCCGTTGCAAGTGCTGCAAAAGAAAGCCACTAGCGCACAAGCGTACAGTATGAAGGATCTTCCTGACCATGTTTTTGGTGGCTCCTTCAACATTGCTTGCGCGAAAGCCTCATCGCCTTTCACCACTTTAACTTGGGTCACATGCTTTTCATTTTTCTATGCTCAAATCATCAGTTTTATCGTTCCTTTCTTTCCTCATGAAACCTACATGTTCTTGGTGCGTCCCAACACCTGTCTTTTCATCCGCGGTCATAGTGACGTTGACTCCCTGATAAGCAGCAAACGTTTACCAGAACAGATGTGTCGATGATCGCAGATATTCAAGAAGTAGAAGTGTGTTCTTGAATTGTTGGATATTTGCGGCTAATCAGACACGACTCTAATCATGACATCGGGCGTCTTTCATCACAATTCACTATTATTAACAAGTTGATTCGGATTACCATCCATATATCAGGAGAAAACCCTGATACTTTATGTACAAACTCATCTGTTCATGTATCTCCAGTCAAGCTCTGGGCCCAAAAGCTTCACGACGCCCAAGATAAAAACTACACCGCAACTCAGACCATCCAAAAGAAAACGGAACCAGTACTCTCCGCCTTTACTCGAGATTTCGGAATGCATGAAGAACAAATGATTGTTCAAAGATAGCACAAGACGATTCGTTTCACAAGGATTACTTTTTATGGCGGAGGCTTTACTCAATTGAGATTGAGGGGTAGCTGGGCGCCCCCGGACCTCGCTCGCTTATAGGCTTGGTGATTGGAGAATCTATCATGCGATTCGGGGTAACACTAAACCTGAATGTTTGCCCAGCCCTTGTTTGATTTGGTCGTTTGTACTCATCCTGTTCACGGAGGTACAAGGCCCGCATTGTGGTAATCTTGTGGGGAAGTAAGTCTTTCATGATTCTAGATTTTTAGTGAAACACAAATCACATTCAGTGATCTCGAAATTGTATTTCAGTTGTATTATTGTTAGCAGCTGTTCAAATTTCTCCCAATGTTCGTGGATAAAATGAACCTAAAACTGGGAAAGCTTTTCGATCTTCACGATTGGCTATCTCAAACGTGGTTTATCATTGGTTTGAGGTTATCTCACAACACTTTAACCACCTTTGAAGTGTGAGACTTTGCTCCTTCAACTCGACACTCGTTTTTGACTGAAAATACACAATCGCGAACGGAATACAGCTTTTTGTTCTTTTGCGCACATGGAGGATAAATGATACTATTTGGTGTGGATGATTGCAGTGAATGGCACTTTGCTAAGTACAGAAGTGTGCATGTCGTGAACGAAACAGATTGCACATCTAGATCCTCACGTTGTTCCCTACAGAACCTTCAAAATTTTAATCAAACTCTTTTTGATGATTTGACCTCCAATAAATGATATTGCAGTCCAAATGCTGGATATGCAGTCCAAATGCTGGATAACGAATTAGCTTGAGCTTCATCATGACCATTGGGTGAGTGAGTACTCCTCAAGACTCTATAGATAGTTTACCTTTTCAAGCAGGGTTTAGAAAGCTTTTCTTGCTATCACAATAGTCAAAGTCCAACTTCACAAGCTATTGAGTTTCATTTATCTTTGAATGAATTTTACCACAAAATCTCACCGATGGGGTTTTTGCAATTTCAGAAAGATAGGAAATGACCTTCTCGTCGCGCGCTCTGATTCAGGCAAAAATATCATGCTGGGGACTGTCCAGAAAATCCGAACACTAAGGTTACCAAAAGGATATTAAAGACAGCTCTGCTTCACACTCTAATTTGAATCAATTCGTGCATTTGTTTTCGTATCTTTCAAATTAGCATATAAGAATTTTGATCAACTGAGTTGTCGCCATTAAATCTCTCTCCAAGAATACTTTTATTCAATATCAAATAGATTGGAGTGTAAAACCTTTGTGTTCACACCGGTTGGGATATTGAAATAACGTATCATTTCCATTATTGACAATGCAGAATACAGGAAATGGATTGACGATACAGGGGTATCGGAGTATCGTGGTTGTTGATGATGAGAGACCTCGGCTTTTCCACACATATAATTCATTTCATTTGGGGCGACAGAATCATGAAAGGGTGGCAAATACAGTGTTACACTCATCAATCGTCAGGGCTTAAATTGCTTCTGAATTTTGGGCTTCATACGATGTGGGTGGCCATGCGGACCAGATCATAGACACGTGTAAGCCGTCATCTTTTATTGGACGGGATATTCAAGAGGCGGCATGACGTGGATCCGAATCCATACTTTCCTCCCTTCTTGGTACTAGTACCTGCAGGTAACTGAATAATACCCCTCATTGAAGATATAAGAATGAGACCACGAGAAAATACATATACAGGCACAATTCACTTCTTCGTGAGTACTTCTCTCACAGCTTTTCAGCCTTTTATCTTTCGGAAGGAACGAGAGTATCAAGATACAGACGATGGCTTCTTATAGAATTGTTTTTCTTCTTATCCACTTGTTTTGCACATCATCTGCGCAGACTGTCCAAAATACCAATTGTAGAGCGCTGCCTGGAGACCAATCATGGCCATCTACAACAGAGTGGAACAATCTCAACAGTACAGTCAATGGTAGGCTTGTAGCTACCGTGCCCATCGCAGGCCCTTGCCATGAACCTAACTACAGCGCGACGGAATGCGCATATTTACAAGCGAACTGGGCGAACCCAAGTCTGCAGTAAGTCCTTCGCAGCGTTATCATTTATACCATATGAACTTTCTAATTCCAAATCCAGTTGGAATTCATCTTCCTCCTTGATAGCTCCATACTTTGCGACACTTGGAAATCAGAGCTGCAACCCTTTTTCATCCGAACAAAGTCTTTGTAGCTTGGGAAACTTGGTTAATTATGCTGTCAATGTGTCGACACCCAATGATGCCGTTGCTGCCATTCAATTCGCTAAGAATCATAACATCCGTTTTGTAATCCGGAATACTGGTCACGAGTAAGTTTCTCTCTTAGAGAACTCCAATGCTATGCGTTAGCTAAAATTATGCAAGTTATTTGGGCAAGTCAACTGGTGCAGGCTCATTAGCTGTTTGGACTCACAACTTGAAAGATATATCATTTTCTGACTGGAAATCTGACTATTTTACCGGAAAGGTCATGAAGATTGGTGCTGGCATTCAAGGGCTTGAAGCATTAGAGGCTGCTCATGATGCAGGTTTTATAACGGTAGGTGGTGAATGTCCGACAGTTGGAATCGCCGGAGGCTACACACAAGGGGGTGGTCATTCGGCACTCTCTAGCAATTTTGGTATGGGTGCTGATCAAGTGATTTCGTGGGAAGTTGTAACGGCCAGTGGCAACGTAGTCACTGCCTCACGAACCGAAAACAAAGACCTTTATTGGGCTTTAAGTGGCGGTGGAGGTGGTACATATGGAGTCATCATATCTCTAACCGTGAGAGTATATCCTGACACTGTAGTCAGTGGTGCCTCTTTGGCATTTTCGGCAACCGGCGGCAACACGAGTATTGAAACTTTCTGGAAAGGGGTCGAAGCCTTTCATACTTATCTTCCTGGAATGGTCGATGCAGGAACTATGGTTGGCTATGGAGCTTCGTCTTCAGTTTTCCGAATCATTGGTATGACGGCATACAACAAGACTAAAGCTGACGTCCAAGCTCTCTTGGCCAATTTCACCGACAAACTCACAACTCTTGGTATTAATTTTACAGTCGCGTACACACAGTACCCAACATATCTTGACCACTACAATCAATCTCTTGGGCCTCTACCTTATGGTCCTTGGGGTGGACCAGGAGTCAATACCGGTGGTGGTCGATTGATATCAAGAAGTGTCGTCCAGGAGAATAACAAAGCTTACGTCGCAACTATTCGTAATGTCACGAATGCGGGCATCCCTTACACAGGCGTAGCTCTGAATGTCTCATCTCCTCATATTACATCTACTGTCGATAATGCTTTACTTCCAGCTTGGCGTGATGCCCTCATCCATGTCATCTTGACTATACCGTGGAATTATTCTGCGCCAATATCTGAGATGGTAGCTGCTCAATATCATATGATAAATGAGATCATCCCACAATTCGAAGTGCTCACTCCTGGGGGAGGAACTTATTTGAACGAAGGTAATTTCAGACAACCAGACTGGCAGCAAACTTTCTATGGGAAGAATTACCGCAAGTTACTAGGGATAAAAAATAAGTGGGATCCAGAGCAATTTTTTTACGCCACAACTGCAGTGGGTAGTGAGGCATGGCGTATCGCAGCTGATGGGAGAATGTGTCGGACAAATGACACGACAAACTCAGTACTAACACTTTCAAGTGGTGGTGGGAGGTTTAAGCGGGTCGAGAATTAGGCACCATCTTAGCCCGAGCTTTTCTTGAGCTCGTAACCAATTATAGAGGCAGCGAAGAAGCATTTTATAGCTATCTCCCTCCGAGAGAAATAATTTTGGACTTTGAATCGTAAGACTAGCCATAGCGGTCTTATCTTTAATCCGAACATCATCTCAACTATCAAGTCCAAGTGAAAAGTCACAGCATCCAGCAAATGTAGTCGAGTACAGTATCTTTAGTTTGATTAATCATTTAATGTTCCATTATTTCGTGTTGTGGTATCAAAAGTGTCTCGAGTTAGGTTCCCATGGTCATTATTTCCTACTCTTTTGGTCAGCAAGCCCTCGTGTATTAGTCAAGTGCGATGGAAAATCCATACCATACATCTCTTCAAAACCCTCTTCACAACCCCATTTTTCTTTCTCTCTCTTTCCTCCCTCTCATCGTCTTCTTTTCTCCGTCTCGCGTCCCTCAAAATCTGCTCCTGCTCGCGCCCAACAATAATTTTTCTAATCAAATTCTCAATTAGAACGTCACAATTCTCGCCTTCTTTTGCTGAACATTCTGAGAACCCGCAATTTAGCCTTTCGGCTAATGCCTTCCCATCCTCAGTCTTGACACTCCTTTTTTCCCACATATCACTCATAGTCCCGACTACTTCCACATATAACCCCTTTTTTTCTGGAACTTTCACAAGTTTCACAAGAGTCCAGAGGGCTTCTAGAACAGAGAAGGATTCGGGCGAGCAGATTGAATACATCAATATTATCCCATCGGCGTCTCTAATCAGTGGCTCAAACAAACCGGCATATCGATCATCGTAATTCAATTCCATAATATTTACGAAACACTGTTCGGAACCGATAGTGATGTTTATTTGATGACTATCTTCGAGTGTTGGATCGTAAGGATTACTGGACACACGGAAATCATTGTAAACAATCTATCTTCCTGTCAACCCCCCCTCTAATGAAGTATCAAAGATTCGGGCCTTACCTTATTCTTCATGCCAGCTTTTCCAGACCCAGTATTTCCAAAGAACAAAACATTGTATCGTCTTTTCCTAGGCGCCGGCCCGGAAGACACCCGATTTTGTTGTGGTCGATTCATTTTCGGCTTGAAATCTAGAACCAGCCAGTCTCAAGTTTAAGTTTTCTAGATATTACAACCAAAATGCACAACGAGATTCATTATTTATTATCTAGAATACCCATGCCGTAGAGTTTCTGTGGGTAGATAGGCGCAGTATCGTGGCTGTGGGGTTTGTGATTAACGTTGCATTTATATGCGGGTGCGGGTGCTGGTAAGTGGGGGCATAGCCACAATTCCTTCTCGTATCAGTACTTGAACAATTGTTCTTGCATATATCATATCTATCTTTGGATCTTTATATTGACAACCTGAAGCAGATCAGGATCCGTGTTCGTGTGCTGGGAAAGTCTTCATTTTTCACGTACTTCTTCATGCCGAGGCTATCACACATACACAGCTCTACCGCATTTCCGGCCTATGGGACGCCCTATTGAAGGCACGGATTTGTCAGTTCTACATGCAGAGACTCTTGACCTTCCATTTGAGATCTTGTTTCTTGTGTTGCTAGCGCCTCCGTACTTAATTAGTGGTGCAACATTATGTAGGAAGTCGGTGGGACGACCTAGATGTTGAGGAATTTTTGGAAACAAGTCAGGAAGACTCGAGCTTTGAAATTAGGAAGACATAGCTTTCTCTTCATCCATAGCCTCGCAAACCAGGTTTGTCGTTCTTTCACATCACTTGATTCGATGTTCCGTCCCAGCGAGGGGTAACAGGTTGAGAAATTCTGAATCGGAGTTGATTTTTACTTGCAACATGAATTCAAGATGTTCGGGATTGTCTGCTCAGGCTAGTTGCTGTCGATAAAGACTAGGTAGTATTGTTAGATAATGAGGACTTTTTTTGTCTTTGCTTCTTAAAATTCGGCACAGATGCGTTCAATTACAATGTGCAACAACTGACCAGTTTCTTCCACAACCCCCCCCCCCCTTCTCTCTCTCGAAAAAGCAGTGCGGTCGCTTTCTAAGTGGTCTGATGCCTAAATGATGTTTCTTCAGCGGTCACAGCAGACTGACTACTCAAGGGGGCCTTGACAGTCCAGAACAAAATTCGATAGTGAGATCCTTTGAATCATCAATTGATCTCGATACTCTTCAAACAAATGCGTCCTAATTGCGATATTCATTTCTGATATGAATGTATTAATAAAACATCGCAAGGTTTGATAAAAAGGCGCTTCCATATCCGATCGCCTAATCTACCATGCACCTATCTCAATGGAATTCAAGATCTTCAATATCCAGTTCCAGTTCCTACTTCAAAGAACACTCCCGAATTATTACACATATTGTCTGCCTTCAAGTCGACCACTGGCCGCCAACTGGAATTATTGAATTCTGACGACTCCAGATGCTTTTCTTTCTAGAACCAGTTTATATGTGGTACGATATTGATTTTTTGGCGACCTCTGATGGCCGACAACGCTGCTGCCTAGTTTGTTAAAGTTCATGGTTTTGTATATAAGCCTCGATCCCGCAACTAAAGACACATTTGAAAGACCAAAAGCCGAGATACATCGAATCCCAAGCCTTCAATTTCAAACTCTGCAGGTATGTCGGGAAATTATCGCAGATGGACAGATTTAGAGAAAGATTACCTCCGTCGTCACGGCCCAAAATCAGGCGATAATGTAGCGCCGGAAATCTGGGTTAAACTAACTGATGATCTAAATGATAGAATCAAAGAGTGGTGCAGAAAGAATCCATATCTAGTAACTATTCCTGGAAAGCCAAAAGATTCAAAACCTCGAGAACCTTGGACACGAACCTTAGTTGCGATTCAAGGTTATTACACAACTGATGGCTTCTCAGAACTCTATCCCGAAAAAGGGCCGGCGGCGAGACCCAAGAATTTGGTCAAACCGGTCTCTAGGTATACCAAAGATACTGAATTGTCGAAATACCCACCAGAACTTGATTTTCAACTAAAAAAAATGATTGATGACAACCCAGATTGGAAGGCTATCTTGAAAAAGTGTAAGGAGCTTGGGGGAGAGGGCAATGAATACACACATGGGTCCGTCCGGAATCGTCATACCAAATTTTTGA
Organism: Botrytis deweyae; assembly: GCF_014898535.1. Lineage (NCBI taxonomy): Eukaryota > Fungi > Ascomycota > Leotiomycetes > Helotiales > Sclerotiniaceae > Botrytis > Botrytis deweyae. The sequence continues at coordinate 54,572 of NW_024066235.1, forward strand.
AGGACGTAAGTCTTGAAGTGCTACAAAATCGAGCAGAGAAGGTCGCGAAGCAACAAAATGCGTCAGACTGCCTACTATCACAACCATCTGATGGGGGGTCTTCTTCTACCAAGCAGGAAGTAGGAAGGGCACTACGCACAACTGAAACTGGAGGTAGCGACACTAGTAGGTCTATACGAACAGATGAGCGAGATAATAGGAAAGAAGGGGAGTCTTCGAGGAACCGACAATCCCTTCCAATGCCCAGATCATCTGCGAGATCTCCTTCAGGTAGCAGACAAGAAGGAAAAAGACCAGTACGCGCAACTGAACTTCAAGATCGTAAAACAAATCAGCCACTGGCTCCTGCTGGTGGTTCAGGCAACGATCAAGAAAAGCCTGTAGCCAAAACTGGAGCAAAATCTACGCGAGAAGGAAGCCAAAGAAACAGTCAAGAGAACCGAATGCCTCAAAAAGCTAGCGTCAAACGTGATAAGTACAGAGAGCGCAAAGATCCCGCAATTAAGGAACTTGAGGAAGGCGAGATTCTTGAGATTAAACGTACTGATACTGGAAGATCCAATAGTCCAGACAAACAACATAACAGAGATAGTCGTCTAGAAAAGAAGGCCAAGGAGCGCCGAGAAAAGGAGCTGAAGAATCCTTTCGGTCGAAGATGACGGAAACTTAGTTTGATCTTCTAAATGAAAGGCAAGACTATTGTTTAAATGGATGATGGGGCATACAGGGTTATTTAAACATGTTACAGAGAAGGTATTAAACCATTTACTTCTAGATGGCTAGTCATTCTTTTACTACCTTTATGTTTTCCTTAATTTTGTTGCAGTTCACCTTGAGTTAGATGATTCTATTCCAAAATAACGAAGACAAATTCGTGAGCTGTTGAAATCTTGCCAAAAATATTCACTTTCTTGCTCAGATAACACTAGTAACACATTCGATTATTATATTGACATGTCAACAGCAAACAAAAATACCCTTCACCAAGAGATTGAGACTATTTGATTCTCTAGAGTACCAACGCTATATCTTCTTTCCAAAAATCTTTGGGTGCTTCAGCCTAGCGAATTCCCCTTATCATTCCACTAGAAAAAGTGAATTTATTCACTTCTATGAACAGTCTTCGCATATGTTATCTGGCCACTGAAACATGGTACTCCGGAACCTGCAACACACAGGAAACTGATCAATGAGACTAGTTGACACGTTTTCTTTCGCATATGTTGATTCAAGGCTTCACCTGACAAGAATAAAGTCTCATTTGGTGCAAGAAAACAAAGAAAAGAGCAGCAATGGGCTAGGCATGAATTACTAGATAGAATGAGCTATTTGGAGAGAAATCTCGAACTTTCGAGCATAGCTAATGTATAAGGTATAAGTAACAACTTCATACCCAGGTTGTATCCCTATTGATTCTCCCCATATTCAAATGCCTGGTCCCCTTCCCCGACACACAAGACTCATCCATCTACGATGTCCAACCACGCCAACGATGCAAGCGAGCCATGGGATTACGACTCGACTGCTGTTATCGAAGCCATGATTCTCGCCATGTCTGCGTCACTCAAAGACGACATTCGATTCCAAAGATTTCTTTATGAAAGTGAGATTGCGAAAGAGAAGAAAGGCGCGCCTTTAGAAATTGAGGAAATGAAGGCGATCTGCCAGAAGTCGAAGGATGATCTCGAGCACGAGCTTGGAGTTGAATGCATCTGTCAGGACTGTTGGGCAAGACTTCAAATGAAAGGGGCAGTAGACAAGGAATTCAAGAACGCGGAAGTCAAAGAGATGAAAGTTGAGAATAAGGAAGCCAATAAGATGGGGGAGGGGGGGATTGGTTTTAACACAGTTGCTGGTGGAGCTACGGTCTCAACCGAGGGGCCCGCAAACGAAGCGACCAATTTACCCATCGGGAACAACATCCATTCAGACCCCACGACTTCGAATGGTACATTGGAAAGAAACGTCACCGGGTAGACCTCAAGCAAAAACCAAATCGCGATTAAAATCAGATATGATCTATGTCATCGAGTGAACCCAAATCCCCTCAAATGCTGTCCGAAATTCCTAGAAAATGGTACCCGAGGAGACTTTAGCTGGTATATCTATGCTTCCAAGCTTAATAGTTGCAAGTCGTCGCGCGTGGACTGGTGTTTGGATCATTTGACATCGATGAGTCGTAATCTCACAATATTGGGAGACGAATTGTGGAGATTGGATGGGAGATTGAATGATTTTGTTGAATTTGAAATCAAAGCAGTGGATTACATGAGTACACGTGAGCGAGGATGAATGTTGGAGTTTTGAATAGAAACGAAGAGACATTCGAGCTCTCTCAATGCGGATATAAAATTGTTAGCAACGTGAGAGGATAGCAATGGAATTAGGGTTACAATCATCATAAATGCAAATAACAGTCATATGTAAGTAAAAAGATATCACAACTCCACGACTACGTCTCCAACGCTGCAGAGGAACCCCCACTCCGACCCACGCATCTCCACATCTCCACACACCCCCAACATGCATGATGAAGTCCTTATATGAAGAATTTCATGGTGCAGTAAACTATTTAGGAATTTGTCGCAAGTCGCTGAACTTTTTGAACTTCCGCCAAGCCGGAGTTACTATACGCCAAGAACTGGGGGGAAGGAAAATTAACAACACCGACCCTGAATGTTTCAATTTTGGCACCATTAATCAGATCAGAATCTCCCTGATGATTAAAAACAGTAAGATTGCTGATATACCTGATTGGCTATGGATATTTTCGGCATATATAAGTCTCCAGAAGGCAGTTGCATAGTAAATGGCGCAATCATTATGAGAGGGCTAAATTCTCCCTTGTTCCAAATCCATAGATGAACTTTAGTGTGTGAGAATATGACGATCAACATCAAATAGAGTAGGACAAGGAGCCAGTCTTATACTGCTTGAAATAAAGAGTTTGATTCGCTAATGTATCCTCTTTCAACACACAGCACATTGACCACTGGTCTTTCCGTGACGGTAGAATTCATTGGGATGCGCAACTAGGCATATCGACAAATGGATGTAGAAATGAAAGATTTACCTTCAAATTCATTTCGCCATAGGAAAACTCGTGATATCTGACAGCTGTCGTTGTAATCAGTTTGCGTAAGCTCCAATGCAGCCAGTATCTATCAATTGAGCGGCAAAGAATGCATATCACGCAACATGTACGAAAAGTGCCACTTTCGATGCTATAAGCTCTGCTGGAGCTCGGGAGAATAAACCAATTTTGGTGAGTGATGCTAATACTAATCCCGCATCTGTTTAATCTTCAATAGATCAAGAAAATGACCTCCGGTAGCTTGCACTGCAATCTACATCTGATGCAACAAAGGGTATGATTCCAACGATAGCAAGGTAGCACAAAAAAACAAACAAAACCAGCTTCTCTCTTGAACGTAGAATTGGCATCATAGGATCAAAAATTTAAGGGTGACAACAGCTCCTCGCCAGTTTGAACTCACGAACGCTCTGTCCAAAAATTAAGTTGCCACTAGCATCAAATTTCTGAAATATTTATTAAGAGTATCTCCTTCGGAGTCCATGTAGAAGAAAGGCTTCATACCTACGTGACAAGGGATGCAATACTCAGATACATATATATATATAACGTTGTACACATAATGTTCTGAAAATAATCACTGAAAACCTCAATATGCATCAAGTACATACGATAACTTAACCCATTGGACGTAGATTGAATATAGATACCCAGTTCGAGCGTGTTCCTGGTGCTCTGGTGTTTAAAGTCAAGAGAAAATCATTTCATCATTGTAAAGATTCTTGAAATAGAATGAAGTTTGTAGTTGGTGATGTCCCCTTGGTCGTGAGTTGAAGAGAAAGTAATCTTACCCCACATCCTGGTTATCTTAGCCTTGCATTTTAGCCTTTCCTACCCCTGAAGTAATCACGTCACACATCATTCAAGCTGTTCGCCGTTGCCATCTTATTATATCGAGTCCAAACACACATCAACAGCTTCACTTCCTTGAAAGTTAAACCTGCTGCCTTTTTATTCAACCGGATCACGATGACCACCATGTTTGCTCGTGTAGTTCCAAGAACAATTCGTGCATTACCCCGCGCTTCTCCTATTCAGAACTCCTTCAGAGCTCAAGTTGTTGCCCCTCTTTCGCGACGATTCCTGGCCACAAACACTTTACCTGAGCAACCACGATTGAGATTGGGTTCCGAAGGTATGGTCTTGTTAATTGCTAAATACTTTTCAGAAAGCTGGACTTTATCTTTGGTTCAATTTTATGTTAACAACTATCCCACGCACAGCACCCAACTTCCAAGCCGAAACAACCCAAGGTCCTATTGATTTCCATAAGTTTATCGGCAACAAATGGACAATCTTGTTCTCCCACCCTGCAGACTTCACTCCAGTTTGCACGACCGAACTTGGTGCTTTTGCGAAACTGAAGGACGAATTTGAGAAGCGAGATGTGAACATGATTGGGTTGGTATGCTATCATTTTATGGCATTTATAGGAACTCCATTCAGCATATTGCGTGCTAATCTCTAGGTTGGTTTGAAATAGTCCGCAGATCATCTCCCTTCCCACAAAGAATGGATCAAAGACATCAACGAAGTTTCTGGGACCACACTGCAATTTCCCATCATCGCGGATGCGGACCGCAAAGTAGCTTATCTCTACGATATGCTTGACGCTCAAGACACGACCAACATTGATCAAAAAGGCATTGCATTCACCATTCGTTCCGTCTTTGTTATCGATCCTGCCAAAAAGATTAGACTTACAATGATGTATCCAGCTAGCTGTGGGCGAAATACCAAGGAAGTGCTGAGAGTCATTGATAGCTTGCAGACAGCAGATAAGAAAGGTGTCACTACACCCATTGACTGGCAGGTAGGAGATGATGTTATTGTGCCACCAACAGTCAAGACGGAAGATGCGCGGAAGAAATTTGGAGAGGTTAGAGAGGTAAAGCCTTATTTGAGGTTTACAAACGTTGGGCAATAGAGTCTTTGTTCTACCTTTACTATCTTGATACGATTGTACGACGGTTTAAGGTTAATTAGAAATGCTTAGCATTACAGACAAGAGCTCATTATTTCAGAGACTGATCTTAGCTACAATCTTACAACTTAACTCGCTCATCACATTCACCTCTCTCAGCGAACAGAAATTCTTATCTTCAAAACGATGATGAGAATTCTCATATAACCTCCGCAGATTACCAGATTACGACGTCTCTGGTCTCAGGTGGCCAGACTGCATCAAACTTCTGGAAGTATGCAACACGTTTGAATGAGCCACATCCGAAATTCATCAAAATCAACCCCAGGCAGATTCTTCGCTCCATTCCATCTCTCATCGGCTTCAACAGCACCAAAGTGCATTCTTTTGTCGAACTACAAGATTTGATGGTGGTCTTGCGACGCTCATATCCTAACAGAAGGGCCCAGTATTTTTTGCTTAAATCCAATTTTGCATCAGCGTAAAACGTCCCCAATGCCAAACCGTTGTACACCGCGACGTTTTCTCGAAATGGACTTACGAAGCAAGAAATATCGATTTTAAGAAGATGACCTTTGACAGTGATTGATCCACTTTTCACTGGCCCATAGCGATTGGAAACGAAGTCCATGTGGGCACCTACCAACATTGCATCCCACAAAATATCTGTGTTCTCGTAATCTGGACAAGAGTAATAACCGGGTGGTATATCTTCTGTTAGCAGTTTGGCGCTCTTGAAAGCCACGGGAGCATAGCTGAATAGGGTATGACACGATGCCCATGACCATGAAGGGGCGCTATATTCAATATCAGCCGGCAATTTGGAGCGACGAACACATCCAGAACTGGGTCGATGAGGCAGCCAGCACAAGGCTTGCGGAAAATCGCGCGCCCAAAGGCCTGCAAGGTACGTATCTCCTATTATTGATCCAAGCTGATACGCCAAACCAGCCACTGCCGGGAGCTTGTCCTTTCTATGCAATATTTGCTTTCCTGAATATACCTCTAGCAGTTGGTACCAGGTGTCTATTTCTCGGGGAGAATAAAATTGCTTTTGTCCTTTGTTCAGAGCTAGGAAAGGAAAGGTAGCAAGCTTACTACCAACAAAGATATCAAGATCTCCTGCATCTTTCACTGGGTCTTCATCGGATCTTTTGCTCATGCGACATCGGAAGTGCATGCCAACAGGTGAGTATATCATCGTCCGAGCCGCTAAAATACTTTCTTGAAGTACCCATGCCCTGCCAAAAAGTGGGCATGGTAGAGAAATACCCACTTCTCCATTTGCGTTTCCAGTTTGAATACACGGTCGAATCCACAAAGATCTCGCTATAGTCTTTCTGTCTGAGCGAAGAACATGGCCAATTTTAACACTCAATCTCTTGGGTAAGAAGCCGCTATCTCCGTCAAGCGCTGCTGCAGCGGCGATGTTGAATTTAGCGTTGTTGTAGACGAAGCACATTTTGGACGATTCTTCAATCCAATCTTCATCGGAGTCCTGGATAATGCAAAGCGAATCGATCCACAAATATCGCATTTGCAGTTCTCTAGTTACGCGTACAGCGTCTGCATATGTCTTGTTTAAACTTTTCACCGGAATTGCGTATTTCCTTTCATTCAAAGTGTTTTTCTTAGTTGACAAGTGCGTCGATTTTCCCCAGCAGTGGCTCAAAGTGACGTACTGCCAATCGTTCCCAGTTTTCATCTCAGAAGGCAAAGATCCATGGGTGTCTATAAGATGTGGCACACTGAAATCACCGCTTTTATCGGAATACCCAACGTCGATCAGCCTCGATGGGAGGCTCTTCGAATTGAATCGTACGCGACATCCATCATGATTTTCCGCACATTCTCTGAGCCATTCTCTTGCCATTTCAACTGTGTTTGATGCCAATGGATCTGGTGCTTGATGATGTTTCAAAGGCCAGATCTTGTGCTTATCCCCCTGCACGTACAGTTGCAAACAGAGCCCTCCATACATCACCATCCCATTTCGCCCACGAAGAAGCTTGAAGCTAAAATACAAGTCATGGGAATTCTTTAGTGAGAACTTGCGCCAGGACTCAAGATTTAGGTAATGATCGCCGTTCAGGAATTTCAATAACATCAGGCATAACCGGCAGCTCTTATCAGCAGAAAGCCGGAGGCTGGCTAAATTTTTATGGTGATGCAAATGGGGTTCCCATCCATTCCATGAGATGGGCCAGCTTGACTGATTCTGAGGCTTTGAAGCTTGGATTATCGTCTTGGAAGTGATCCAAGTGCGAAATCTTATACACTTTGCGCATAATGGCATGGTGATTATGTGTGAAATGTGACTTTATGAGAATAAATGTCATGACTCGGTGTGAATATCTGTATGTGGTCAAGATAACTCGAGAAATAATAGAGCTTTATAGGTTACCGTGAAAAGGATTTCTCGGGTGTTACGATGCCAAATTAGGTGCCAGAGGTAGCGCGATGTCTGTGCGATGAAAGAATCGTACAATGAAGAATCTAAACAACATAAGATAAATTGTTGATCACAATGTCTCTCTATATTGAGGATGTAATTTGATAGGTCACTGATGAATCTGTGAACGGTTTGAAAAGAAGCAATCATGAAATTGAAATGTCGGGTAACCAGGCACTTAGAGGCTGATCGGATTCTTGTGTTCCGGAACGCGTGGAGTAATTCCGAATAGCGAATCATTCAACCGAAAGTTTACACCGGGAGGCACAAGAGCCTTCCGCTGGGGAAGCGATGTGGGTAAAGGAGAAAAAAGCAACTAATGCTGAACTTTGCATTGTTTTGCAACATAGATTCTGGTTTCCGATTCTTCAGTCAAGCAACAGGGATGATAAATCTCGATCTCAGAAGATTTTTGTATGCCTGTAAGTTTTCTCATGTTCTACCAACCATAGAACTTCATGTCGGCCGAGCACTTCTCAATTTATCTCTTCTTGTTTCAACTCCCATATCCAATCTATTTTCGAGAATCTTATATCCATGTCAGAAATACAATAGAAGTGATGTAACTGATTTATTCTAGCCTCTCTACACCAGCTAAGACGTATCGAGTCGCAAAGTGTTGATCGAGAACAAGACAGCGGCTTCCGGTGAGATTTGCTAATGTGGATGTAGGCGCACGCGTAGAAGCCTTTCCTCAGGATCGAAATTTAGGATTCATGCATTTTCTCCACGCTCAACTGAATTTACTAATCAGGTCTTCGGTGAGCATATACAATAGTTTTCTTAGATCTTGTGTCTCCCATGAGGCCTTGGTATCTTTTCCCTTCGGTGATATTTGGCTCTCTATCTTTTTTCCAATTTCGGATCAAAGTTCACTGAGCCCGCTAAAGAAGATTTCTTGATAAAACCAAATATTCCATTGATATAATTTTAGCCTCGAATGAGTAAGCGGGGACGAATTTCAAAACCTCGTGACCTTACTAGAAATGTCGGTGGGGCCAGTAGGCTGGATGAACTCATCTAGCAACCGTTAAGCTAGAAGTTCAGCCCGAGGCCGGTAGTATTAGCGTGAAGCTTGGCATCGGACAAATGGCGGGGCTGAGATTGAAGACATGAAGAAGGTGGAATGTGAAATAAAGTGCCGAATTAGCTGTTTGAGGAGCCTAGGAATCAGAGAAGCTTCCCGATACACTGTGCCATTGCATCTTATAGAGAAGCAATTCCACCTACATGAGCTTCAAAGAGCACCCCGCCTCAGAAAAAACCTCGATCTTGCAAATCACCAACTCTAATTTGGGTTAGCCAAATTCCAAGAACTATCAGCACAAGTTAGTTCGGTGGCTACACTAGAAACAGACTACTCTGATTTCATAATCACCATTTCCAACTTGTCAAGTACTTGGTGAATGTTAGTGTGATTTTAGTCTTATACTATGACGCTTCCGGCTCTCAAGCGAAGATAAGAACTTCTATAAGTTCTCAGTAGGTTCAATCCTATTTCTAGAAACCACGTTTCATGTTTCTTCCATAAGAAAAGATAAAGGAAATAATTGTTGCTTCAAAAGAATCATCAGTTCGAAGAAGAATACGTAGTGATCATGACGGACCATAACAGCAGTCATTCTCAATATACTCGTAAGTAATTCCCTTTCACATTCATTCCCTAGAACAAATCGTCCCTCACAATATAAAGATAAAATGACTAACACCCAAACAAGCCATAACCAATGCACCTGATGTTTCAATCGAGGCTAGCCCGTTGAATCTTGCAGCACTTGCGAAGGATACTCAAACATCAAATCTTGACACCTCATCTTCGATTACCGATGCAGAGAAGACCAAAGTTGAGAACAAAGACGAGGAAAATGGAAATGGTAAATATGAGAGAATTCGCCGCCCACCACCAAGCGATACCGATGTTATTTTTGATGGGGATTCTGACGCCGATGTCGAACCCGAATCTGAAACAGATTCCATGATGCCAGTAGGGGACAAAGGCGAACAAAAGAGCAAACTTCAGAAATCATTGAAGGAACGTAGATCCATCATTGCACCTGAATCCGGTGGAGAAGAGGGATTTGAGTCTGAATTTGTGTTCAAATCTCGACCTCAATCTAGTTCTATCAACTTTAGCACCGAAATCGAGAACCAGGGTTCAGTAACAGGCAATGGTGATTTTAATAACATCGAAGATCCGTATCAACAAGACAGTGAAGATTCATCCTCTCTTCAGCTCACACCTACATCTACAGCCGAGTTTGCTACAGAATCTGATTCCCAATCGATACACCAGATTTCAGCCAAGACAGAAATTGATCACGGTGCCGCATCTGGCGAGGGGGCAGATGCGAACCACGAAGCCGAGACTGCATCTCAAGCAGCTGCACATTTAGATTCATTGGATCCTATGAATCCATCCGTCGAGCAAGACGATGCAAGACGCAATGCCAGTATACGAGCCACGATAAAAGAACTTCAAAATCCCAATGACATAGCACTCTTCCACATGTTTCTCGCTTTTATACTCATCGTTACAACCGTATACCTTATTGTTCTTCTTGAAGATGACCAGGCCTACTTATTTGGCCGCCCTTCGACGATGGCGCTGCTAAACAGTTTCATACTCTTACTTTCCTGGGAGATGTTTGTCCTATTTGATTTTATATTGCTGGGTAAGATGGGGGTTCGTGACATCAGATATCATGATGTGGAAGAGATTCCAGACGTTCGGTTGACCGAGGTGTTAAATCAATTGAGGTTTCATCGTTTAAGAAGTGTTTTAACGCCACTTATCGCTTGGATATGGTTTTGGTTCTTTGCGAGTTCGCCTGTGGCCCGATTTTCGAGTTGTCATGGGAAAGGAATATGCTCGGCAGAGGGACTAGGGGGGGGAGAGAACAGTACCGCAAATGCCACCGCTGTTGCATTTGTTGATTCTACCTCGCATGTCCTGCTGGGAGCAATTAAAAATGCTACTAATGCCACCGTGAAAGCTCTCATGGACGCTGCAGCTCAGGATTGAATGGCGCAACACTGCTTTGCTGAGGGCTTTCCGAATAGTTGAATCATTGCAGACACAAGGCCTTGAATATAAATTCTATGAAACTTCTCGTTAATTTACACTGACATCTATCCAACTCCCATGACCCGCACTTATACAATAAATCATGTGAGGTTACTTGGAAATAATTTCGTCACCTCAATCTTTCAATGGATCTCCCTTCTCTCACCCGTCCGATTAGAAACCAAGCACAACTAGCCCAACACATACCAAAACCAATCCAATTGGAAGCTGGCAGCTTGAAACCAGCCATGATTGGCAGTAAGAATGCAGCTCTTGGCACAAACAAAAAGCTTGTCGTAAGGGGACCAGTTGCTCTAGTCAATGCGATTGTGCACCAAAATACTGCCCATGATCCAGTGCCGCCACAAAGAACCATCAACCAATGAAAGAATACATCCAGGAAATAGCAATTGCGATAGACGTCTGGCAGTTCACCAGACAAGAGGAGAATAGGAATGAAAATGAGGATGGAGAGAAGGGATGTATAGTGTAGCAGACGCCAGTATGCTCGATTTTCTTCGCGAGAACCAGAGAAGTCGGATGGGCCGTTAGTGGAAGCAAAACCTCCTATGAGATCACCTTGAGGAACAAGTTGAGCGACAAGCGCTTTATATGTACGTTGGATCTGAACAGGATATAACGCAACAAAAATGGACGAAAAGACTCCAGCAACTATACTTTCCCATGGAGCACGAAGACCAGCCTTCATCGTGCCTAGTAGTAGAAACAGAGTAGCAATCAAAGCTGATGAAATAGTGGATGCAGAATGCTGTTGTTGTCCAAGGATCGTAGTGAATAGTAGAGAGAATGGAATAATTCCAATCCTAGCCATGACATATATGGAAAGTTCGGCGTAAGCGAAAGAGATATTGCTCAATATAAGTTTCACCACAAAAATAATGGCGAGGGGCAAGACTTGCCGAGCGATAGCATAGTCAAATTCGAACAGCCCACCACCAGCAATACCTCCGGAACCTGCAGATGACAACCTTCCCAGAGTCGAAAGTAACCCTTGTTTCTTTCCCTCTCCTCTAAACCCTGGTAAGTTTGAATTATGTAAAGGTGTACTTGGCGCAACCGCACTCGACACGCCAGCAGTGATACACACTGGACTTGCTAATCTTGTAAGGAATGCCGAAAGCCATAAAAATCCGTGGGTAATCAACAATTCGATGAATGTAGTCGTTAAAGGCCAGGGAAACTTATAAACTCCGGCTAATAAGATCATAAGCTTAGTATATGAAGTGTAATTTTCTTGTAGGTACCCACTCCAAAGAACTATTCTGTTCATGACAGTCAGACCTATGCCACAACCGCCTAGCCAAAATACTAGAACTCCGACATAAAACCGCCAGCCTAGTGTTGTGTTGAAGAGAAATTGACCCAGTCCTCCACTGTAGAGCGCATATCGCCAACCTGTGTATTTTGGTTCTACCCCGGAAAGAATAGGCCGCCTGGATGATGTGCCCCAATTATCGTATTCTTCGTCGCTATCTGATGTCGGGTCGGGACCCGAGGCAGCTCTTGGGCGATAAGGAGAAGGACTTCTAGATATATTTATGAGCGGGATGGATGGATGAAGTTCAGATGAAGTCGTTGCATTTCGAGAAGACATCTTGTCGTCGCTCTCCCCATCTGAGTCCAAACTACTGATTGAATAACCTTTTCGATGATTCGAACGAGTTCGCGGTAAATTTGAATTCGCAGGATTGATAAGGTATTGGAGCGCGGGTCGAAATGGGTTTGGGGTATCGGTGTTGCGAGCTGAGAACATGGTATTAATTAAGCATTAAATAAAAGGAGAGAACAGTTGTTGCATGCCTTGGGTAAAAGAGTGAAGTGTCAAATATATGTGTGTAATGTCAATGAAATATACAAATATAATTCATTGAGACTGTTCGGATTCTATGTTACACTTATAGACACGACACGACACAAATGCCTCCCCTTTCATTAAAATTGGAGACGTCGTCGCCGTTGTTGTCGTACTCAGGATATGCGAATCTGGTGTCAAATTAAAATGATCAATTCGGATTAATCGGATTCAATTGATCTGAACCCTTGCTGTCGATCTATTGTGCTTGGTATTGATGACTACTCGAATGGTTCACCCGCCAAACTTTTGGAACGGAGAAAACGGTTTCGCCAATTCACGTGACCATAATTATCTCTCGATGGCTGAGGTAATCCACAATTATTCGAGATCTGGAGCGAGATTGAGTCAAGGTTACTAATAATGAGGTAAATATATTTCCAAAAACATGCCACTATCTTTTCTCTCTTTTTGTGTTCTTCGCCTCAATTTTTGATCAATGGCTTCAATATTACCAGGACTGCGAAAGGTTACTCCTAGGTTATCTAGGGACTTCTTTATATGTCATCAGTGTTTAAAACAACCTCGTCCTACATTGCGACAAACAAAGTTCCCCGCCAAATCCATATCTTCCCGCTCAATACGGTTCAATAGTAATATAACTACGATTACTGAATCTGCCAATGGAGCCTCTCCGTTGAGTTCGCTGGCTGAATCATTGAGCAAATCAAGTCAAGCAATAAACAAAGAATCATCGCGAAGCAGATTTCCGGAAACAAGTTCAAAATCAGTGGGTTATTGGCTATTAGGAAGTGCTGCAAGTGTATTTGGAATCGTTGTATTCGGAGGTCTCACGCGGTTGACAGAGTCTGGGTAAGTGTATATGACGAAGATCCTTTCATCTGTCTTGTCGTTTCTTCTGGTCTGCCAATGCAATCAACCTAGAGCGTTTTGCTGATTCCCCTCAAGTCTTAGTATCACAGAATGGAAACCTGTCACTGGATCTCTTCCACCTCTCTCTGCCGCAGACTGGGAGAGTGAATTCAACTTGTATCGAGCCTCGCCTGAATTCAAGCTTCTCAATCCACATATGACTATGGCAGAATTCAAAAAGATATATTTTATGGAGTGGTTTCATCGATTATGGGGACGATTTATTGGACTCTCCTTTGTTGTCCCTGCGGTCTACTTCGTCGCCCGTCGTAAAGTCTCAAAGCCTATGGCTCTTCGTTTATTGGGAATATCGGGACTCATTGGCTTTCAGGGAGCTATTGGTTGGTGGATGGTTAAGTCAGGATTGAAGGACGATCTTTTCGCCCCCGGCTCTCATCCCCGCGTTTCTCAATACAGGCTTACCACACATCTCGGTACTGCTTTCATCTGTTACACTGCAATGCTTTGGAACGGTCTCTCAATTCTTCGCGATCGCAAACTTTTATTTAACTCTACACCCGCTCAGGCGCATGCTCATCTCCTTCGTCTATCTTCGTCCTCACTATCAGTATTCCGTAAATCCGTTGCTGGTCTTGCTCTCCTCGTCTTCACAACAGCTATGTCCGGTGGATTGGTTGCGGGTCTTGATGCTGGCCTTATTTATAACGAATTCCCTCGAATGGGCAAGGGTTTCGCGCCACCAAAGTCCGAACTATTCTCCGAATTCTATTCCAGACAACCGGATCGTAGTGATTTGTGGTGGCGTAATATGCTCGAGAATCCATCAACAGTGCAGTTGGACCACCGTATACTAGCAACCACTTCGTTCACTGCTATTCTCGCCCTCTGGGCATATTCACGCTTCAACCCTAGAGTCAAAGCTGCTCTCCCAAAAAGTGGAGCAAAAGGAATGCTTGGTGTAGTTCATCTTTTGATGTTGCAAGTTACTTTGGGAATTAGCACTCTGATATACTTGGTACCCACTCCACTTGCTTCTGCCCATCAAGCTGGAAGTCTGGCATTATTGACTGGGGTCGTCGTTTTGGGTAGTCGAGTCTGGATCCCCAAAAGAACCATGGCTATTTTGAGACGAAAGTTAGCATCACAAAGTCCACAAGCTGCTAAGGTGAAGTTCGCAAGCCGGATGTCACCGCTTGCAGCAAAAACTTCTTGATGCCGAAGTTTTTAACTGTATATTTGAAAGGGATGGATGTAAAGGTGTTTGGGAAAAGGGAGAAAGGCGTACAGTTAAGCTCATCTCATGTTTAGACTATTAGCCTCTCAACTCTGTATATCAATTTGATGAATTATGAGTATTCATCCTACGTCTATGAATATGAGTCTTTGTTGCTCAACATCACTAAATTAATCGCTACTTCCCCCTTATTATTTCGCGAACATTTGATCATCAACGAGATACATGTGTCATTGTCACGATTGAGGGTGATCCATTTCCACACGAAGAAAGAAATAAGAATTGTCATTTGTTGAAAATAGACAAGATCCAATGCTGTATTAACACGGTCGCGTGCGTCCTTGAGTCCGCCCAACAAAACCACCCTGATTCCCACGGCAATAAAACCCCTTATTCCCTCATATCGTCCACTTCCGACTGAGCAGTCAATGAATTTATGTTACTTTACTTGCTACTATCTGTATATGTGTAATAATATCCATCATCATCCACCTCCTCGTCGCGTTTTGAAACTTCCGCCGTTGAGACCCCGTTGTTGAAGAATCCTCTCTTGGCCTTTGAGGAATCCGACACGTCGTTGTTGTTGAAGAATCCCCGCTTCTCCTTTGAAGCACCTGAGGCATCTGCATTGTTGAAGAATCCTCGTTTCACATCTGACCCTGCATCGTTGTTGTTGAAAAATCCTCTCTTCTCCTTTGAAGCATCTGATGCATCTGCATTGTTGAAAAATCCTCGCTTCACCTCTGATCCTACATCATTGTTATTGAAGAAACCCCGAGGAACACCAGCTTCACGTGCGGCTGTCACATCGATGTCAGTGGAATAGAGATATAGGATGGGCGGTAGGCATACCAAGTGAGCTGGATTCAATGATTGGGGCTGCCATGATGGCGATAACCAGCGTGGCTGATGCAAAACAAAGGGATTGGAAATGCATGATGGTGGCGAATTTGTGGTGTGAGGTCGTTTTGTATGGACGGGTGTTCTTCGATAAGGCTGCTTATTCTGAGGTTTTCTTGACCTAGCTGACCTTTTTGATAGTTTTGCTGGCTGACAGATGAGACGGGTTTATATAGCAAATGCTCTGATATATGATCCTTACACAGTCCATCTAGTCCGGTAGTAGTTCATTCCCGGTCTTGTTTTCTATCCTCACGGTGTCGGAACTGGTGTCAAGAGTCTCATCGGGTTGCTTAACTGCTTGAGTGAGGGGTACACTTATCACCTCGCACAATATACAGAGGGGTATGAAGGATATCACAAGACCCGATTCTCTCATCGTCCAATGAATTGCCATCTAGCGTGTTGTTCGCACTTTTACTTTTCTCTTGTTAACAGAGAAGTCGACTTGCATTGCCGTTCCTCCGGACATAGCAGTATTCAAAGTCATTCATCAAATTGGGCATCTGTATTTATGAGGGAATCGACCAGATGAATGGTGGAATAAGGTTACAACCACTTCATTCGCCGAGTCTAGACAAGCCGGTAATCACACGATGGTCTGGCCGAGTAAATAATTGTGAACTCTGGAACATAGGTATGGAGCCACTTTGGCAGCGGTGAGAAAACGGCCATACATATTGTGGTGCGTGAGATGTGGTGTAAATGCATGTTAGATGTGCATGATGTTAACTAAGTATTGCACAACAGAAGCGATTATGATACTTTAGATCTGCTCTACAGCATCACTTGTTTCTAAGAGAGCTTTCGGGTCGTTTTCGGGGAGGACTTTCTCGTTCCAACCTCTTTTAAACGTTTGTGGAGACTATGCGTATCCCTTTTAGTTTCCCGATGTTCAAGGGGTAAGGGAGTAATTGCAAAAAATGTTCTTTTTACTTGACATTGGATTCACAAATCGGAATCGCTTATTAAACCACTATTCACGCGTTGCTAAAAATTGTCAAGATATTCCTCAATGATGCTACAAGAGGTATTAGAATGGATGGTTGATCATCTTCAAGTGTGCAGATTTGCGATTAAATTCCGTAATCAAAGTATCTTGCTTTCAAAGGTCGTGAGAGTGCAAATAACGAGAACATGGATAGAAATAGATTATCCACCATCTAACTAGTTGCCTCAAAAGACTCAACGCTCAACTTCCACAGCTCTTCAGGGTCCTTGCATTGCCTCTCCATCATCCCGTCGACATTTTCCTTCCCTTTTGAATCAGCTTTTGGCGGCTCAAGTGTTCCATCAGCCGTGCATAGTACTGTCTAGAATTTTGGTGTGAAGTCAGTGCTAGGTTCTTCAGTCTTTTATAGAAAGATATTATATCCCATGATATCCTACTTCGTTCCATCCGCTAGCAATTATACTCCCATACAAACATCCGTGGAATTTCTCCGCTAATCAAATACATGACCTCCAGATTTGTTTCCAAAGTCCCCAAAGAAGTCAAGAAGATTGTGAATGAGAACTGTACATACCTGTCTCAAATAATCAAAACAATGCAACCAATGTAGTGGATCCCCATGTTCCATGTGACCAAAATCATGACCATGCCCATGACCCCCTCCTGCTCTTTTCTTCTGTTCCCTCCTCATCTTGCTCTCCCTCTCTTCATCGCCTTCCATCTCTTCATCATCTTCCATCTTTCCCATCTTCAACTCCGCAACTTCCATCTTCAACTCCTCCATCTCCCTGAACAATTCCTGTACTCCTCCCCTCATGATTCCCAAGCAGTGGAGAGAATGAAACATAGTTATTCCATATTTATGTTTCTTCCCCTTTTGCACTTCTCCTTTCTTTCCTTCCGTATTTTCTTGCCCATTTGACTTTATATCTTCGTCATTAACCCTCAAAAATCCTCCATTTTGTGGAAGTAATTCATCCCAAAGATGATCGTATTCATGAGAGAGGTTTTCATATGTCGAATGTTCGGAGAATATAACAGTTTTAGAGAGAGGTGATGAGGGGTTGAGGGATTCCGGAATAGAGGGTGTGGATGAAGATGATGGGGAGGTATGTGAATTAGATGAAGAGGGGGGAGAGACAAAGGATACAGAGGATGTTTGAAGAAAATATATAAGAGTTGTGAGGATGATTATTAGGAAGAGGAAGGAGATGAGGAGGGATGAAGATTGTTTCGTAGAGGTGGAGCGGGGTGTCAACATTTTTTTCGACCTCTTTTGTCTTTTGTCTGTCTTATTTCATAGTGTTTGGATTTCTCTCTCAAATTTGCGATGCAGCGTAAAACTGCAATAGTAAATGGAAATCCAGCACTCTATCATTTTTCGATTATGTATATCTGTGAAGAAATACTAGGGTCCGCTATCAGTACATGTCACCTTCCTATAAAACTCTAGTCCCCGAATGCCAAGCGATGAATGTCTTGGCACCTGCCCTTCGGATAAATTGCTGGACTACCTTTTTCGGGTGTGTGAGATATGCAAGTGATCCCTACTCGGTATTTGCTTGTAGGACGGTAGTTAGCTGTACTTGTTAGACACTGCAAGATCTTGGAGCTGTTGTGGAGGAAGTGATATGTACCCCACTATTTGTAGAGCTGTTTTCGGAATTGAGATGATTAGCGATGAAGGCGATTGAGGCGATGGATCGTTGAGGTAGTGGAAGGTTTGCTCATGATTATCGTGAATTTCAGATGTAAAGTAAATTATGGATTGGTATTCATGATGCAAGTGAAAATAAATTAAAAGAATCCGTCGAACATATAAACTCCAATCCATAGCAATGTATAGCCCATCGTCGTCTCCCAAGCCCTTACGCAATCCCCGAACTATTGACCGGACTCCTATGCTCTCCCATCCACTTCAAAACATGTTTCCAATCTCTACACATATGAGTGATACCCCACCCATCAACTGTAAACGGAGGTTTCCCATCCGGCATCTCCATTGCCCATTCGATAGTCATATCTGCAGAACACATCATTGCTTGTCGTAAATAATCGAAGCAGTGGGATGTGTGTTCTTTTTCCGATTCTTGAGCCGCTGAGTCTGAGAGATTTTCATCGCCGTGGATGTGCGGGCGAACTCCCATGAGAACCGAGTTGTAGGATTCGCGGATCATGCCCTGTGGGTGTTAGATCGTGATCTGGATGGATTTTAGAGCAAGGAGAAAATGATATTACCAGACAGTGGAGTTGGTGGAATACAGAAACCGAATATCGATCTGGCCCATTTGCTGATGGTAATCCTGGTCGAAGACCATATTTCTCGGGGTTTTCGACAAGAATGAAACCTCGTCCAGCTGGTGACATTAAATTAGCTTTTGTTGAAGATATATTGACCGGAAAACTTCTGAGGGTGAATTTACCTGGCATTAAACTATCCCATGCTGAATCGGTTTCTGGACTAGAAGCAGCTGCATATCTTTCGTCTTCTTCAAACATGACTGGATGTGATGGAACTGCTCAAAATGAGTACGTGATATGTAAAGCGACCGTAATCTTTCAAGAGGAAGTTTCTATCCCTAACCTACAATCTGGAGGGAATGTCTGTGGTACAATCCAATTAGAAATGTATGAAAATGTGGCATAGATAACCAGAATTATGGACAATCCACTGAGAAGCCCAAAAGCTACTCCATACAGAAACTTTCGCCGCAAAGCAGCCGCATCGCCATCTCGTAGGTATGGTCCTTCATTATTCTCTATTTTCGGATTCAAAAGTGAATGGTATGGTAGAGAAGTTCTGCTATTGCTAGATTCGTATGAGTGAACTTCAGGCATGATGAAATTTTTTGGTTTTGTGTACTTCTTTGACAATGAAGACATGGAGTTTTCGGTTTTCACCAAATTGAGAGAAACCACTCGGATATTGAAAAAAAAATAAGAAAGAAGCTTTTCCAGCCTTTTCTTCATTTTCGAGATCAATATCTTCGCTTCGGATGTCTAAACACCATGAATTTCGTCGCACTGCAGTGAGGAGGAAAAAGTTTGCATAAGAATGCCTTGGCTGCTCAATCATGCAATGTGACATCTCAAGGATACACATCGACAAGCCTCGAGGCCATCAAATCTCTAGTTGCATGCAGTGTACGACACGTATAACAACAGGAGTTCCTAAAGCCTAAATCACTCGACTTAGAAGTAGCATGGCCAAGTAGTTCTCAATTTGAAATTTGATTTCATGAAAGTTAGGAAACATTTCTGTTCCAATGGCACGATTAGAGGGTGGTGAAGAAAATGTAAACCCAATGTGTCTGTCAAAGATGCAAAACTACCAAGGTAGCTAGATCATATGTATCACGTAATGTGAACATAAACCTAGCGGCCGCGCCGAAATCCGGGGTATTCCTCTTTCTCGGAATCTCAGCGCCACATTTTCTTTACGGGAATCTTGATATCATAAAGGTCACAGCAGAAAAGACTCCGTGACACAGAGTCAAAGAGATAGGAAAGTCTAACGGTCATGAGATGAGCAATGATTCCTCAATTGAGTCCCAGAAACCAAATCCACGCCTCTCTGCTTCCCAACACCAAACCATTCTTCTGTTTGTTGTACCCGAGGTTCGATAATCGTGGTGAGACCAACAGCAATTTATCAAAATGTCGTCTGGACTCAGCATTCTTCAGGACACTTGCTAAGGATATATCCTCAAATTCTATTCTGCATGGTGGCTCACCACGTCTGAGAAGTGTTCATCCATCCGCGCTTTTGGGAAGATGTGAACGTTGTCAGTTTATCAGAAGAAGAGATGCTATGATGCTTTCAATTCTGAAGAAGTTTCCAACAAATCTTTGGAGCTAATAAATCCAAAAGAGGCTTTGTATCTCTCATCTTTTTCTGATAGTATATCAAGTTCCCCGGATTCGAAGTTAAATTTGGACGTGGGTTCATTATCTCACATTGACATACGCAGACGTCGAGTGGATTTTCCAGAGCCAAAGGTCACAACTATAAATTTTGGATCAAAGACTGCATGCCCTGAATTTTATTCAAATTCAAGGCTGGATAGAAGTGATAAGAACACCTCCGTGCCGAATCAAGGGAAAAGTTTAATTAAAAACAGGGTGATAAAGCTCAAGTCTGCGGGCCACCACGTCAAAGGAGACTGAAGTCAAAATTCAAGCCGGATCAGATCTTTGCATTGGCCGACACGGAAGCTTTATCTAAGGATCAAGAAAACGCCTCTATATCAAGGCAGAATTCGGTCGTAGTTCTATGGGATGCCGATAACAAAAGAACTTCTCCGTCTTATGACGACGTGGTAACTTCGTTGAAGAAGTTCGCTGGGCATTTCGGGGAGCTTATTAATATAACAGCTTTTGGTACTCATCTCACATTCTCTGAAAGTGGTACAAGATTAATAGAAGCTGGCGTCCACATTGAAAGCGTGGGTACAGCTCTCCAAGAAGCAGATGCAGCTCTACGACGCGCGTGGAAGAAGTGGAAGATGACACAGTTAGAGAAGGAACCTAATCCTTTTGTTTGGTTAATTCTAGTCACAGATGATGCAGGGTTTCGGTACATGTTGAGGTCAGCCAAGAGAAGTGGATTTGGAATTGTGGTTGTGAACGAATTCTTCACCAAACTCTCGTTGGAAGGGGATTTGCGCATGCCTTGGCCACAACTCAAAGCTGGAAACGATAGTTTGGAGGGCATAGTCGATCATATTGTTGGCATGTCGACCATGGGTCGAAGATGGATAAGGGAGAATATGATTACAACTCATTTTGGAGATGACGATTCAATTGACAAAGTCATATTAGAGCTTAGAATTCAACTGAAGGCCAAAAACATCATGAGACAGGAATTGTTGTTGAGAACAAAGCAGAAACGGTTGATATGAGAACAACGCCTGAAGCATATATGCGAGAAAGATTTACAA
This sequence comes from Botrytis deweyae, assembly GCF_014898535.1. Lineage (NCBI taxonomy): Eukaryota > Fungi > Ascomycota > Leotiomycetes > Helotiales > Sclerotiniaceae > Botrytis > Botrytis deweyae. The sequence goes on from NW_024066235.1 coordinate 75,839, forward strand.
TCCTTGGAGATTCTCGAGAAAGCACTGCGGAAGTAGGAATATCCATCTGGGTATAAAACCATGCGGGACATTCAACGGAGTATTTTGAAATTGGAAAATGAATTGAAAGCAAGAATTGAAGCGAAGAAGATAGAAAGTTCAATTCACGAAGTAACGCCTTTGGAGGGTACGTCTGATGAAGAATTCCTTAAACATCTGAGTCATACAGATTTCGTGGAGGGATTGATGAGATTGGCGAAAGGCTCGAGTTCATCGAAGATCGACTCAAATTCGTAGAAGACTCTTCCAACTACTTCGATCTGCAGTCCGCAAGGTAAACAAAGGCTCGAAACTTGAGCAATGTCATGCTGATGCTGGGCATCTAAAACTATCATCACGAGGGAAAAAAATGCGATATCACTACCTGAGAGTTACAGAATGATCACCGAGCATGTTTAGACACCTGAGTGATGCCCCGAATCATATTATCTTCGTTTCGCGGAGGAATGAAAGCGCACGATTGAGGACAAGCAGGCTACAGATATAATGGTCAACAATGATCATGTGTATCCATCGCCACAGCAGACCACATCCAAGCTTGTCAACGAGAACCTCTAGTTATACGGCTGTTCTAGAAGAAGTTAGGGTTGATAAACTATGATCATACAGAGGTTAATGGTATAAGTATTGTAAAATACACCAAAAAGCGATCGAGCTTTGCCCCATTTTTATCGTTTGGATTAATTATATCATTATATTGATTGAAAATTTATATAGTAAACTCTAAGTATTGTAAATTTATTCTATCTTTAGCAAAATCACTCAAATTTATCGAAATTCATATTTTTCTTTTTGAAAATACTATTCTGAGTTTATTTGGAACTTATTGAAAGCTTTAAAAGCTTTAAAATTATAAGAGTTGAAAATTCGAATAAAAGAAGTTCAGAATTCGAAATTTGGGGGGAATGGCTGAATATCTAGTGAAATTAGTAAAAGCAGTATTGGAATTTCGTAAAACAGTAACTTTTATTAAAAATGAGGCTTATACGACTTACGCCTTCAACCTTCGTATTTATTATATATTAATTACTGTTTAAAAAAATTGATTATAGCATAGCGAATACATTAGGGATTAAATCCATGATGTGTGGATCTGTGTGTGCAGGTGATTTTCACAATCTATACTGTCAAGTAGAGAATTATTAACATGGACAAGATATGTGTAACCAAGATTTGATATACGAAGAAAGAGAGAAAAGTTGAGAAAGAGAAAAGAAAAAAGGTGTGGGTTTTGCATATTGTAAGATTACGATGCTTCCGAGTAACCTTCTACACATACTTCAGAAAGTATTTCTGATGATTGTTACTCGAATTTTGGGTGGTATGTAGACAATAGGTGAAGCAGCTTATTCATCAAACAAACACAATTTGACAGGCGTCGTGACGGAGTGGTTAACGTGATTGACTAGAAATCAATTCCTTTCGGGGGCGCATGTTCGAATCATGCCGACGTCGATTTCTTTTGTTATTCTTTTGGTCAAATTTTTGGTATATTCTTTGGTGCTTCATGAAGTTTTTTTTGGTATTTGAATTGAAGTTGGAGGATTGTTAGGCATAGGAAAAGGTGGAGTACTCTCCATTATTGTGGAGAGAAAATCGATGTTCTAAATAAACGAGAATGAAGGGGTAGTCTGATGTCAGAGTGATTCTTTTTAATCGACCTGGAGTGTTATCATCGAAAATTCAAGGGTGCTAGGAAAAAGTAGTGGACTCCTGATTTACAATCGATCAATTTTACTTAGTAATTTATAAATGATTTATTTTCTTGTATAAAGTTTGATACAGATATCAATAAGAATATAAAACGTTGAAAATGACGTTTAGATGATAGCACGTAGAGCACGCTGAGGTCACATCAGCGCTGAGACTACAGATTCGAGAAAGATATATTGAGATAGAAGGGCAAGTAATGCAATAGAGGATATGTATCAAATCAAGCTTTCCGGGAATATGAGCTTGATTCCCGTTGCTCTTCTCTAGCCCTTAATCACATCAATATCTGCTGGATCTGGATGAAATCCACTGTAGTATTCTCGTTTATGCACTTCTTCAGAGCATTTTTGTGGTCATCAGATTTGAGAATTATGTACGGGGTAAAGAGGGTGTCCATACTTGCAACTAACCAAAGTTCTCAGTAACCAGTTTTTCCAGGATCTTGGAAAGTGTATAGTAATTCAAAATTTCGTCCACTGTCATTGATCCTCCAGTATCCCCCCCTTTTAAACACTTTATATTCATACAAAAAGAACAATCTCGGTCCTGAGAGATCGGTTGCAATAATGAAATCAAGTACCAAAACAGACGCCATGTCCCGGAAAGTGTGAAATAAAATCAAGTAATATCGAAAACAATCTCCTCAAAAACTCCATTTTGCAGATCGTTCATCAATTCACCTTCCATTACACCATGAACATAGCATGGCCCAATGACTTCAAAAGTTTTATCCTGATTTTTTCGCAGAACCACCGGTACGTCCATGCCATACAGTATGCATATTGTATCCCCACGTTTTGTTTCATTCGGCACGTATCCAATATATCCAGATGCCGTCACAAGAAACCTTTGATTTCGTAGAGTACTTTTAACATGGTATGGTAAATACCTAATTTCATTCTTGACGCCCTTGACAGAAGCGTCAAGATTTGGCTCAAATACTGGAAGTGCAAGATTTATCCAATCACTCAAGGATTTTCCAGCGACTTTTAGCATTGCATTGTTGGCGTAAAAGAGCCTGATCTCGTCTAATTCTTTCCACTTCCATACGTCTTCCAATAGCCAATTTTCCTTTGGTATTGTCACTGACTTGAATGTGAGATATACAGCTCCGCTCGCAGAAGTTGCTTTGGTATCATGAGTTGTTCGAGATGACACTAGCGTCCTCCAGATAGCATGGAACAGGTCATTCTTGCTAGGGTAGCGTGAGTTATTTGTAGTTGATTGTTGCAGATTTTCGTGACTTGGCAGAGAGGGACGAGTCGATCGGCTCACAACAGTGGCTGAACCCATGCCATCAACAACGTCTAATATTATTCCTTTTGCCGAGAGAACACCCGCTTTTACCTGTACTCCAGAGAAAGGCATTGTTCCGGATGCCATGAATACATGAAACGTATTTGGGTCTTTCGACAGGAAACTCATGAAGTTCCGCGGAGGTGAAGATGCGGTGAAGTCAGGAAGCCAAGAGGGTAGACCATCCATCTTATGAAACTTCGGTAGCATGCAGATGACATTCAAGGATTTGCCCTTTTTTATGAGACTTTGTACTACATCTTGGAGGACCCACCGAATAGGTTTCGTATAATCAGGGCTCACGACATCGCGGTCCTCTGCAAGACCCAGAAGCCCATATATACGATCTCGTGGATCGGAGCAAAACGACCTCCTATCCATACACAATAGCTGAGTTAGTCGAACTTTGAGACCACGCGCTCTGCTATCTCTGACAAAATTGATGGTCAGAACTCTCCTCATAGCCTTGAAAACTCCTTCAGGTATCGTACCCGGTGGAAGTGCACAATTTGAGTGGAGATAATAAAAATGTAGCTGTGAGCTACTGACTGTGTCCCAAGTGAAAGAAACAGTGCCATAATGTAAGAAAATGTTTTTTGCAAGTACGATTTCTTGAAAGACCCAAGTTCGCTGCCACCATTCTTTCGAAAAGAACTGATTTATCATCCGCGAGGAATTATTATCGGACCAGACCGGCCATTCTGAGTCGAGCAATTTGGGGTCAATATCTTGTCTAGTCCGGTCTAATCTGCGTAGAATATATCGCAAGTTAGGCGCATCGCTTTCAATCCTGGGTGCCCCAATCCATACAATGACTGTTTCGGCAGAGGAATAAATCATTCCCATACGCTTGACTTCAATTGCTTGCTCTGTTAAATCATTCTGGTTGATACAGATTGCATCCACCCACAGGAATGTTGATTGTTGTGATTCAGCCTTCATGTTGCTTGTCAATTGCCTCAAGCATTTTGCAAGGTTGGCATGAACCATCACTTCGACATCGTTCACAACGATTGGTGATAATCGAGCTGAACTTCCCCAGGCATATGAGAGGGCATTATATTTTCTCTCCTGTTGGAATAGAATTCTTGACTGTAGTACTGAGTCAGATTGGTGGTCTTGTGAATCTGATTGTGTTTGAAAAAGTGTGCATGATGGCAAATCTGATGGATTATGTCGTTGATATAGCCTAAGCAAACGAATTTCATCCAGATTTCGATTTAAAGGTCGATACAGCGATGAAGGTACTCCCCTTGGCTGTTTATGCTTTTGTGATGTGCTCGATGTTTTTGCAAAATCGTATCGAATAATGGCATGATAGCCAGAGAATAAAATGTGTATGGATTGTAATAAAAGTACCAATAAAATTGGATTTTCCAATGTATTCAACAACGCTCGAAGCTTGCGCAGAATGATGTTCTTCTTTCGAAAGAATGAGGAGAACAATAAATATAATGAAGCCGGTAAGAGTGTTTTGACATCATGTGATGTGTACAATAATTCTTGAAAGGACGGACGAACGCCATTGATTTTTCGGAATAAGGAAACGAATGAAGAATATGATGACGAAGATATTGACATTTTTGGATTTCGTGATATGATTAAATGATTCTTGAGTAATATTTGTATTTCCAAAGAATGAGAAAATATATTATATGCAAGCTGCTGCGGGCGGAGCTAATATGCGCGGGGGTGGGAACGACTGTTCAGCTTGCTCTTTTCAACACTGCCACGTTTATCGGCATAGCAGATTGGTTGCCCCTCTACCAATCTCATTCTAGAGGGCGATTGAACATTCAACCTCAGCCAATAAAGAGTTTTTATTCAATAACTCGATGATATCATGTTGACTTAATATAGGTACCTACATTGTACAGTGAGCCTTCCTTTACTTTTTTTTCCTTACTCTCTTCTCATCTTCTTCTTCTCGACATTAAGCGAAAAAGCTTCGCCCGAAAATTGTTTCAATTCAAATGAAGCGATAGAACGAGATGGTTCGATCACTTTAAAAGTGCCCCTCCTCCCTAAAACAGTCATGGAATGGCAAAAATCAAGTGATTTCCACGCCCAGCCTTCTCTTTCCCTATCGCCATCTGCACACACTTTGTTCTACCTGTCAGATCCTAATTATAGCTATTTTTCTATGTTGGATTGAGACTATGGCCTCGCCTCGCGTTCTGATTTTTGGTAGAAATGGTGGCATTGGCTGACTGATTGCTGAGTCGATGCTTATGAAACCCTGGCACGTTACCAGTGTCATCAGAGATCAGAGACAAGAAGCAGAAATTCTTCAGTAAGGACCAAAAAGAGGCGCAAAAGCCGATGTCCTCGTTGTTGATCTTGCACGTACGAAGGACGAAAACACCAATAGGATCCTCAAGGAAGTCAAGGCTAACTGCATTGTGTTCGCGGCAGGTAAGGAATGTTATGATTATTCTACGAATAGTTTTGCTAAGCTGCTTTAATATTCACCAGGAAATATGAGTAATGTTAACGTCGTCGGTCGGAATGCAGTGAAGGAAACCGTCCAGGAATTTGTTGGCTGTCCCGAGGTTACAAAATTTCTCATGATTTCATTTCTGCCTCGCGCCGAAAGAAGGCGCCTTGGTGGGACAGCACTGATTACCAAAACTTTCTCGACGAGACAAGAGCCTATTCAGAGATCATGGAGGCTAAGTTGAATGCTGATAAGTACCTGGTCGCCATGGCTAAGCAGAGGAACGATGACGACCAATCTTCCTTTCAAGCAATTAGCCTACGACCAAGTTTGCTCACCAATGCTCCCAGGGGTAAAATTCATCTAGGCAAGACCAGATTTTCAGGGAGGGTACCGCGTGCCGATGTTACTGCCATAGCTTCCAGTCTTCTTTCGCGAAGTGATACTTCAGGCTGGTCTGATCTCGTAGATGGTAACGATGATATTGAATCCGGTGTGGATAATGCGGTACAGAATAACTTGAATTCCATCAAGGGGGAAGATCTTGAGCGAATTAATCGTGAAGCAAGATAGAGCTATTCAATCTCATGACTCGCCACTATTCGATAATTCAAAACCGGAGCAGGGACGCTTACGAATGTAAAAGATTGGAAATTTCCACAACACTAGGAAACTATATGAGTGACACCATCTAACACAAAGTAACTCAACAAATTAAACCTTTGATCATCTCAGAATGATGATCAATTTCACAAAAAGGTATCGCTTATTCACGCTCCATCGAATAAGTACATGCCTCTCTAGGCGAGAAATTAACGCTGGGATTGGCACATGCGCATCATCCAAAATTGGAATTGATCATATCATGCTTGATCCCTTTCATAACATATCCTTAAATAAATAGCTCAGTCTAGAGACATCTACCGTCAATACATAATTCTATTTTTTGTTTTGCTTCAACAAAATCACATTTGTATCCAAGAACAGCCCAATGTGCCAGCAGATGATAAAAATGCGCATATGCCAAACCAGTTCGCTTACCTCTCTCTTGAAGAGTCTGCGATATCATCCATGAAACACATGGATAAAGTCTTCAGATCAAAACTTTGTCAAATTGTAGAGCCATTTGACCTCGTTCTGCCCTCCATCTATTTGTGGACTCAAATAAATCCCAACATTCCTTGATCGTCCATCCCCAACGCTCCAAGAATCCCTCGGTCACTTCCCAACCAGCCACATCCCACGGCTCTCCCCAGATGACCATGCCTGTTCTCCCAGTGCCAGCACTGAAAAGTCCAACCAGGTCTCCACAAAGGTCCATAACATCATATGTGTTTCCGGCTGGGATTAAATTTTGTCGCATCTGAGGCACAGGCAAACAATCAATCTAAGGATGATGGGGAATCCGGGTTTGAAGATCTGTGGGCCGCAATGTTGACGGTAGTGCGAGGATGTCTTTCACATCACCAGACGGCGGACAAAATGCAGATGTTGCATCATCGTTCGTGATGAGAACTAAGAATTTGTGGCCATTTTTGCAACCACTCTATAATTACAGAATCTCCCAGATTGCCTTGTGCGCATGCGACAGCTGTTCGAGAACGCTCGCAAGTTTTGATTTGAGAAAGGCCTGCAGCTGAATTGAAGACATTAAGCAGATCGACCTCTTGCCACGCAGTTATATCTGAGTGCGAATGGGAGAAGTGTTGGCCCGTAGCTCTTACCATCAGCGAGCTATCCTCTAATGAGCCACTAGAGCCCGACAAGCTAGTCTCCGAGGGTGCAAGCTCTTGCCCGGAAGAACTGTTCGACACATCGGTCGGATATTTTACTATGCGAAACTTTGATCGCTCAAGCTTCTTTCTTTTCCCTGCAAGTTAGAGACGCACACATCATCAGTGCTTTATTGTGTCGTGCGAGGACTTATTGTAAAAAGGTGGAACAAGTACTTACGCCAAGCTTTCTGATGGACTCGATTTTGTTCCTTTCTTCGCTCAGCCGCGTTGGACATGCCAGACCGAACATCCTCTACTCCTTTGTTTGCATCTTGCTGCAGCGTATACTCCAGGGTAATCTGAGCGGCGAATGGTGGTTTGGGCATATTCGAAGGATGTGGATATTGCACTTGTGATTTACTTCCACCTAGGTGTGGGGTGTTCATAAGCAGTAATTAAGTAGTAAGCAACAGATAGTAAGCAAGCAGTAAGCAGATGAGGCACTCAAAATAGGAAAGGTAGGATTGGACGTAGGAAGGAATTAGCAAACAAACTCTGGGAAGGTAGTGTAAAAGTGGAATATGCCGGGGAATCTATGGTGGACTTATCTCCGCATCCGGTCCTGGGTCATGCTGGTGCGCGATCGCAACCTTATCGGGATGCGGCAATGCAGTGTCGTTGGTGACGTAGATGCCATGGTTGCAATATTGCTCTAGAACAGATATGGCAACTTGCCCACCAATGGGCAGACCACTTTCAACCCCTCGCATCTCGTTCTCGTCTCTCGTCTACCGGTACAATGTCAACATTCAGGAGAACTTAACACTCTAGAATCTATCATACTTGTGTCAATTTGATCAATTCTCACATGATGATCAATCTTTCCATACGTGCTATAGCTTCAAATGATTGATTAGTCTTATTAGGGATCAACTAATTTTTGATACCTATAACTATTGCATTGAGTCTGATTGTCTACCTTTTCTTCCGATGACATCTCTTCTGTTCCTCGTTCACTAATAAGTACTTCTTCATTATGTAGTCTGGGTTCCCTTTAGTGCGTCGACATCTGCCTTACATGAGAAACCGTTGTTCAAAGTCGTTGATGCAGACGGCTTGAGATTGAGAAATGGCCCCACCGATCCACTGATAAACCACGGCACGCAATATTGCATGTTGAAATAAGGTAACTTACGTAAGCTATCTAGGGTTTTACGAATCTCCACAAGCCACTTTCGGCCGAAACAACAAAATGGAACCAATGCTGCTTTATTGATATCCGATGTTAGGAAGTGAAGCGAGCGGGACAACACTGACTTAAGAATCAAGTAGAATGTTTCAATCGACTCCGATGTTATCTCCATAAAGTCCGTCTCTAAGACCTCACCTGGCTCTCTGTCACTTCCTTATTTTACAGTATATACATATCTATAATTTCGTATGATTCCGAAAAGTGCACAACGAACAACTAAACAATCAGAAAACGCACTATAAAAAGTCAATATGGTCAAAACAATTCCCTTCGGTGACATCCAGGTCGCTAATCCGGGCTTCGGTGCTATGGGGTTAAGCTTTGGTTTAGGAAGTAACCTCAGCTTGGAGGAAGCTGAGCCAGTCCTTCTTAAAGCCATTGAACTGGGATGCACATTCTGGGATACTGCTGTAGGTTTAAGATATCTCTGCATCTGCGTCGGAAGACTGCTAAATGAGAATTTAGGTTGTTTACGCAGCGGGTGTTAACGAGAAACTGCTCGGAGACTTCATTCGAAAGCACAACGTTCGTGATAAAGTCTTCAGTACGTTACAACCCATCGCCATTGGAGAACCAACACTGACCACGCTTATCTATAGTTGCATCAAAATGTGGTTTTGATTGTATGGGGAAAGCTGAAGGTGGACTCGGGGGAGTTACTAATTCTGCTTCTCATATTAAGGAGTATATTGAGGGCACCATTGAGAGACTCGGCTTCACACCAGACCTCTATTATTTGCATCGTATTGATCCTAGTAGGTTGTCCCAACTTAATTTCGTGCTCAGTCTGCTAACTTTTATTTCAAAGACACTCCTTTAGAAGAGTCTATTCCAGCTCTCGATGAGATTCGTAAAGCGGGGAAGACCAAGTTCATCGGCCTTTCTGAATGTTCTGCTGCCACTTTGCGCAAAGCAAATTCGAGTAAGCTCCCATTTGCAATTGTCGATTCCTACCACTGACATTCGTAGTTGCAAAAATTGATGCTCTCCAGGCAGAGTATTCTGCTTTTGAGACTATTCACGAGACAGATGGATTAATAGAAACTGCAAAAGAGTTAGGGATTGCCTACGTTGCCTATAGTCCACTGGGTCACGGATGGCTCGTGGACGACTTTCGATTCAAGACTCCTGATGATTTCCCTGCGGGCGATTTCCGTCGAAGTAGTATGTCTCTGCTTGACTACATTCCCTGTTCACTACAATTTCCCAGTGTTTACTGACACGTAATCTTTTCTAGGTCCTAAATTCCAAGGAGAGAATTTCTACAATAACAAGGCTATTGTGGAGGAAATCAAGAAACTCGCGACTCGAAGGGGTTGTACAATCACCCAGATAGCTCTCGCATGGGTTGCTGCTCAGGGTATGATTGCTATTCCAGGTACAACCAAGCCAGAGCGACTGGAGGCCAACTTTGCTTCACGGAACATTGATTTGACGAAGGACGAGTTGCAAGAAATGCGCAAGATTGTGGATGATGCCAAGCCGCATGGTAACAGATATTCTGCCGCCGCGCAGTCTATGGTCGGACATTAGAAAGATAGCGCCATATAGACAAGATTACATGAAAGAAATGTTTAATTGCGATTCCAGGCGTAAATATTTTACTATGTGGATACTCAATTTCTTCGATCAATTAATAAGACTTGAAATCTTCATGATCTATACTGTGCTTTTTCTCATTTCTACACCTTAGATCTAGTGTTATATTAGCACATGGCAGTAAAGAGGTGTTGAGAAACTAACTGGATACTGCCTTGGGGGTTTCAAGTTGACCCAAATATATTTTTTTATTCATTTCATAAACTCAGTAGGCATGTGAAAGCTTGCACTTTGGTCAACGGCATTCTTTTGTATACAAAGAACTTTCTGATGATCAATTACCCTGCAAATCAATCTGACATGTATTAAATTAGCTTACTGGAAATACTAATTCACGAGATTAGCTAAGCTCGCCTTTGTAAACACCTATTGTTACCAAATTAAAATATCAATCTTCGAGGTTTACTTAATTAAAATCCGCTTCTAAATTCCTCACAAATTATATATACATAATAGAGCTACATTATTAAATATTGCTTATGTCCATAACTAATGAAACTTAGACGAGAGCCAGTTGGCGAACAACAAGAGTAGCGGGGTTGTAAGCGATCTACATCTTTCAGATTGATATATCTGTAATATGATTTTTTTGATAAAATTGGAAACTAAACTTTAGAATAATATACCAGACAGTGGTATTTTGATTGAGAGTATTGGATTAGTAAGTCTGAGAGATATAGTTCGCCTCATTGGAGAGAAGATATTCGGCAAAGTAGTATAGAAAGGTGTTTATCTATTGTGCGATATAATATATAAGAGTAGCGGTAACAGTAAATGATCTCAAACAAAACATGAGGCCATTTCATATTCAAAAACACAGGTTCAGAGATCAGTGTCTTTCAACCCAGCCATGTCTAATGACAACTTCCAAAGTCTGCCCTCTCTTGCTTTATCATAAACATGAGGAGCCCAACCAGGTAGTGCAAATGGTTGATCTGAAGTCCATGGGCCCGCAATCTGCACATCATCCAAATACTTTCCACGATCTCCTTCCAAGCACTTGGCGATTGCTCCCCATACCGTTGTGGCGGCACCCTGCGCGGGCGATTTAAGACTTTCATCAACCCCCCCTGGCTTCTTAGGTCCGCAATGTCTTCAGCGTTCATGGAATCCCATAATGGCGTAACAATACCACCTGGGTGCAAAGAGAAGGCATGCAGATGCTTTGAACCGTATCGCCGTTCAATCTCATTGGCCATCCAGATGTTGCATGTTTTGCTGCTTCCATATGCTCTCCACTTATCGTAGCACCCAGTGAGGTTGATATTATCAAGATCCGGCTCACCACGACGGTGACCCAAAGAGGAGAGATTGATAACGCGCGAAGCGAATTCGGGAGTTGCCGAAGCGAGGATTGTAGGTTTGAGAAGATAGAATAGGAGAAAGTGGGACAGATGATTAGCCTGGAATTGTGATTCGAAGCCATCCTCTGTCATAGTCTCAGGTACAGCCATGATGCCAGCGTTGTTGATCATGATGTTCAACGTTTTACTCTGCTCGAGGAAACTCGCAGCACATGCTCGTACACTTTTGAGCGAAGTCTGGTCCATCTCTAAGAGGTGTACATGTGGTGATTCAGCAAATTCACCGAGGGCTGCTCGTGCTTTGATCGTATTCCGAGCTGTGAGGAAGAGAGTAGCACCTGTTGTAAGCATTGCACGCGCAGTCTCTACACCCAAACCCGCAGAGCACCCAGTAATAAGTACAACTTTATCCTTGAGCTTTCCCTCGAGCTCCTCATCTTTGACAACTTGCAACGCTGTTGGACGCTGATCTCCCGGGCCGAGGAGTCGCTCGTGAGCTGCAGCGTACCTGTTTGACATTTTGAACGCGATAACTTCGAAATGAAAGAAGGGAAACTTGAATACCTGTTACAGAGCTGGACAGGAGGAAAAGGGTGTTGGTCGATACGGATCACCTTGAATTTAAGCAAGTAACATTGGGCTACTTATGGACAAGACATTGTACCTTGACCAGTGAAGCTTTGCTCTGGCCGGACATATCGGCGGAGATACTTCAGGGAGCCATGACACCTTAAAGACGAAGAAAGTGAGACCTAATTTTATGCTTTGTGAGGCTAGAAAAAGTGGTTAAGTGCTTGTACCATTCTATTAAGGTTTTTCAGATCCTCTTTCTCAGAGTTGTGGACCCACTCGAGTAGTTAGCAGTAAAACAATTTAGGACCGAGCTACTGACGCACGTTGCTTACGAAAAAATTTCCTAATTGAGCATCTTCTCTTCGGAAGATTTATCTCTTGAATCATTTAATTTTTTTGCTCTGGATATGAAGATCGTAATGTATGGCGATCTTACCCTGCGCTCAGCAGCTACAGTAGGTAGATATAGTAAAGTGTATCAAGTGACTGACAACATGCGAAGTTGTACTCTACCTTATCATCTCTCAATATATAAAGTTTTGATACCACACAAGGCACATAGAATCAAGTTCAAATCCATTATTTCATTAATTTTCCATTGACTAAATATCATCTCTTTCCTGCCACTTCAGTAGTATTAGTTATGTCTAACAAAATGCAATACATGAGGTATGCTCGAGCTCATTACTCAAGGAATCAATGCTCAGACAGAAACTAACGTCTCTTATAGAGTTGGAAGCTCCGGCCTCAAAGTCTCCAAGATCATAGTTGGCTGTATGACCTATGGTGACGAGAGCTGGCAACCCTGGGTCCTGACCCAAGAAGAGGCATTCCCTATCCTCAAGCATGCATATGATTCTGGTATCAACAAATTCGATGTCGCCGATGTATATTCCAATGGACGCTCAGAGGAGATCCTTGGCGTCTTCTTGAAAGAGTATAATATCCCTCGGAACAAAGTTGTCATGATGACCAAGGTGTTCCGTTTCGTCGATCCTGCGAGAGGAGCTGTTGATGCCGCTGGCCAAGGAAGAAACGATGATGTTCAGGTGAATCAAGTCGGACTATCAAGAAAGCACATTTTCGACGCTGTAGACGCCAGCATTGCCCGCCTCGGTACTTATATTGACGTTCTCCAAACTCACCGTCTTGATCGCGAAGTGTCACTCGAAGAAACCATGAAAGCCTTAAATGACATCGTCGAGAGCGGGAAAGCTAGATATATAGGTGGTAGCTCTGTGAGTCTTCTCTAGGTCCTCGGATCACTAAAACGAATTTGACTAATGTTGTTGTTGTTGTTGTTGTTGTTGTAGATGGCATCCTGGGAGTTCCAAATGTCGCAGAACGTAGCCGAAAAACACAACTGGCATAAGTTCATCTCAATGCAAGGCTTCTACAACCTGCTCTACCGCGAAGAGGAGCGCGAGATGAACGCATATTGCAGGGAAGCCAAGATTGGCCTTTTTCCCTGGTCGCCACTCGCCGCCGGTGTGCTCGCCCACTCCTGGGAAGATCGCACTGATGAACGTGAGAAGAGTGATGTCTTCTTGAAGCTACTTTTCCGTGGTAAGCATCTTGAGGCTGATCAAGAAATTGTACGAAGGGTGGAAGAATTGGCTGGTAAGAGGGGTGTTAGCATGGCCATCATTGCAATTGCTTGGATTATATCAAAGGGAGGAATGACGCCTGTCTGCGGATTATACAACAAACAGCAGGTGGATAATAGTGTGAAAGCTTTAAGTGTTCAACTTACCGAACAGGAAAGTGAATATTTGGAGGAGGCTTATGTTCCAAAGCATGTTATGGGTTACTGAGTGGATGGCCACACTGTGTGCATCCCTGTAAATTTGAGAATCAGGCCTACACCACGAATCGAAATCCAACCTAATTATCATATAAGCTTTGCTAAGAGTTGAAGTGTCTTGGTGTTTTCAAAGTAGCCTCCCAAAACAGTCAAGCAATCGCCAAAAAATGATTTGAAAGCCCAGTTCGAGAAATTTCATTCTTCAACCTGATCAAGTTAGATGATATCCTTGAAAACCCCCAGCCAAGCCGGTATTCTGAGCTTACATGCTCTCTACTTCTCCGTGGATCCTCTGTTGTCGGCAGCTCCCTATAGAATCATCTCAGTTTTAATTTAGAGAATAGTCGCCATCGCGTCCTAGTTCAATATAAACTAGAAGATTGCTCGGATTGTTTCCTTGGTATATGGTTCATCCTGGGATAGCCTTTCACGATGTTATGTCTCCAGGAGAAGAATGAGTTTGGACGAGATCACAGACTGGAAACATGGGAAGAAGGATTTCTCAGACTCAAAACAAACCTCGAAAGAGTCAACATTGAATTCAGAAACTAAATTCCAGAGAAAACAATCATTAAATTAATCTAATCATATTTATCTATGTCAATTCCCACCATAATCATAACACACGATTCCCACCTTTCATACCTGACAATACCAGATTAAAATTAAAACGAATACAACGTTATAAGATAAAAATAAAGAAAGAGACGATTTTGGAACAGCACACTAGCTCAAACCCGAGTCCAAACAATGGTTCGTTCCCTTTTTGCAGGCCTCCTAGCGCCTATATCTCGTTGTTTGGCTAATTCTTTGGTCAATAAACTTCGAATCTACCACAATGCGACCCTAGAAGAAGATGATGACGTGGTAGTGCTCTGCGCAGAAGAAGAGGGAGCAATCAATGTCGATAGAACGATAGATGAGGAGAGGACAACAGTGGAAGAAAGGGCAGAAGAAAGCGTTGCCGTTGAGACCGTACCGTTTGAAGGACTTGGGGAGCTAGAAATATGAGCCGTTGGTGGTGAGACTGGAATCCTACTTGTCGTTGTAAGGATTTGGATGAATGTAGTAGTTGTAGTTATTGTGGAGAGGATCAGACCAGTTGAACAAATTCCATTTGATGGAGTTATGGAGGGTTGGGGAATAGTAAGAACCTCTGTGCAGTGTTTGCATGGAGGCTTGGAGGAAGCCGTAGGTGTAAACGATGGATCAAAAATTGTTGAGGCAGTTGTGATGGTGACAGGGGTGGAAGTCACAGCTGGAGGAGTGAATTGGCCGACTAGACATGAGCAAGCAGATGAGAGAGCACCTGGTGCAGTGTCACATTCAGAGACGCAGGCTGGGAGGGAAATTGGAATCGTGTGAACACTTGCTGTATAGGTAGCGCAGAATGAAGTCACGGCTGAGGATTCTAGCATTTGTTTGAGGCATGGATCGTATTGACATGTTGACGAGGGCGAGGTTGTAGTTGCTGGAATAGGCGTGACTGTTGAAGTTATGACAGACCCGGGAATTGTGGTAACGAAGGTAGAGCCTGGAACAGTGGTTTGAACAATTTCACCAGTCTTAGTGATTGTTAGCGTGCTTGCCGAAATAGTTTTCGTTATCGTTGTAGCTGTTACAACAGTGGTGTAGATACTCGATGTATACGTCACGTATAGGGTTGATGGTGGATACGTGGAAGTTACAATGTGTCCAGATTCTGTGAAGGTGATTGTAGAGACAGGACGAGTTGTTTTGACTACGGTTCCTGTCTGAGTTACCGTGATGGTCAAATCGCAAGGAATGACAGTGGTTTCAGTAGTTGGTGGGATAGTCTTCGTGATAACAATGACTGATCCAGGAATGCTTGAAGTGATGATCGTGTCAGGTATAGTGGTTATGATGGTAGATCCAGGTACTAGAATTGAGTTGGTCAGATCTTATGATAAAACGGGTGTGAAGGATCAAGGAAATCATTTACCAGTCGTAATTATTGGAGTTCCAACTATTGATGTGACAGTCTGGGCAGGAGGCTGACTAGGTGTGATAGTAGTGGTTATGACAACGACAGTTCCTGAAGTTGTGATAGTTTTAGTGATCGTTTCGCAAGGTATAGTGCTCTGCGGTAGAGGTTGACTTGGTGTGATAGTACTGGTGACAAGTATCTCAGAGCCAGATATTGTAGTCGTCTTGACGGTGGTTTCGGGTGGGGCAGTAGTGGAAGGGGTATAAATGACGATCGGTGAAGATGGTACTCCTGGTGGACCCGTGCTTGGATTGGGAGTCGTATTTGCTGGAGGGGTTACTTCATGACTGATAGTTTTTGTGATAGTGACAGTTTGAACAGGAGTAGTCGTGATTGTGGTGTAGGAGGTGACAACTGGTGGACAATCGGAAGGTGGGCAGATACAAGTCTCACCAACCCATGATCCGCCTGCAACCGGCTTACTTAGAGACGATCCGGATAGTGCGAGCACTGCTAGAGTAGCCAAGTTTCGACTTCGAAACATGTTAACAGCGTAGAATATTATAAGATAGTGTTGGTACGCAAAAGATATCGATGTGAAGCAACGAGAACAACGGACGAAGGAGTGAAGACCGTCTTGATCGAAAAGAATAAGTAAATGAATGTATGTGATGATGAGATGACCTTACTGATTAGAATATTCAGAGAAAGAGAAAGTACTCTCTTATAAAATGTTGCAAAACACCAAACCAAGGGTGATATGTTGGGACATTGGAGACAGAGGAAAGAAATTTTCGATCGATATATTGTATCGCCTTGCAGGTACTCAAAAAATTGAAAATAAGGGAGTAGATTATTGTACAACTGGAAAGATACAAATATCTGGTACATTCAGGTAAGGTTAATACGTTCATGAGGGGGGCTTTGCAAGGTGGGTTTGTCACCAAGTAAGGGATGAGATCTGTTCAAGTAACCAACGCATCGAAGCTATCAGAGAACAGCAGAAGCAGAGCAAGGACATTTCCAAGAATCTCCTTTTGTCCTCAGTGTTGTTGCAGCAATAGATGATTAAAGGGGATGTAGTCAAATTCCCAGAACTTGCTGGATTTGTTGTGTGAAAGAAATTTGCTTGCAAGCAGCAGTCAAATTGTAGATCAGCGGGTATACAGAGCTGTAAGATTTTGACGAGGTGATAGAATATTTAAGGAACCAGAGCATACTTTGAGAGATTCCGATATTATTGAGAGCATACATAAATAATCCTATGTTCCCAGTGAAAGAAAGTGAAGTTGTTCCCAGGGGGAGGAAAAGAGGGGCAAATTCCATGATGGAAGGATATTGAACCCGTCTAATAAAGGGATGATTAGTCGAATACCTGTAAATCGACTTGACATATGGAACGGGGAAAGGAAAGGAAAGTTGGGCCAGGGAAGACGGATTGGTAAGACTCCGCTGGATCACTACCGTGGAGGTTTTTCGCTTCGCTCTTGTTAGGTTGGCTAAAGAAACGAAGGGGGCGCCATTTAACTTTACTATATAGGTAGAACCAGTGAAGATAGAAAGAATCGCTCTCCCAGAGCGAAGCGATAAAGCCTCCACGGCAGTGGCCCAGCAGAGCATCATTATTGGACTTTGAACATCTATTGCCGTATATATCATGTCAGTAATTGGAATGAGAAAGGGGTGACATTGGAAGTGAGGTTAACAATATTTACCTGTGAGGTTTGTTTGTAGTGACAATGAAGGGAGTGACGATTAGATATTTTTGGTTGCTCAGTCAGCTTACTTACTAGTACCTTGAAGGCTACCCAATCACTAAAAATGTCTAACCGTAATTTAGCCGGGAAGTTGGATCTCCATCATAATCAACTTTCTTATCGAAACATCCTTCTCCCTCCAAAAAGTTAAGAAATGCTTTCTTTGAATAATTTTATCAACATCACCTTGCTTTCGCAAAGACAATCCAAATCCAGTACATTTGTCGCGTAACTGGATATTAGCGATCTTCCAGAGTTTTGATCCCTAAGATTCGTCTGTCGATGGTTGATTGTAGGTAGTACAGTTGGTGTTGTGTGTGGGATCAATTTATCCCTGAGTCGTTGGAAGATAGACAGGACAGAACATAGAGGGATAGAGAGGGTAGAAACAATGGGCAATTGTTCTTCTTGTCTTGGGCTGGAACGTAATCGGGATTCGTCGGATGAGGTTTGATTTCTCCTGTCACATACAAAATAAAGCAGTCGCTGACAACTTTGCAAATAGGGTGAAGACCAAAGGCTATTATTCGAAAACGATGCACATCCTCATCATTACGGCAGTTTCGGGAACCAAGATTCAAATGCCATTCAAGCAGATCCACAAGAAGTTCAAAGGGAGACAGAGGCCTTGCAAAGGGTCGTAGCGCAAACGTCCAAGTACGTATGCTCCAAACGTTTCTTCCACACCGATACCCCTCAATCCATAAACTGCACATCGTGGAACCAACTGATCGATCGCATTGATGAATTTTCTAACCAACTTTTGTGCCAGTCATCTCGTTGATATCTTCGCCATGGTCCCCCAAAATGTCCCTCGAGCACCTGTTACTATGTACAATGGTCAAGACGCAAGACTGTTGCGGTATCAGGAAGTTCTAGCCAAGATGCCATCACAGGACGGATCGAGCAATACAAAACAAACCCCCGTCGAAAGTACCCACCCAATTTCCGATGGTTGGGCATCGGACGATGAAGATGTGGAGGAAATGAAGAAGTACAAGCCGGTCAAATCAGAAGACGTAGGACCATTATTAGGAGGGTTTGCAGATGCAGAGTCGGCCATGGAGTAGAACATGGATTCGAACTTATACGGGCATCTTTGTGTTCCACGGCGTATTGGAGTTGGGAAGGTCGTTACAATATCCTCATACCACGGCCCATCATGCTGCCGCAATTTCCCAGGAGGAGTATCGGGAATCGACTTCTGACTGGACCAGCTAAGCGTAATTTGACTATGCGTTGTATCATTCAAGCATTTCCTTTGTCAAAAGCGCCTGCCTACTGGTTACTTGATCATGAATCAGAGCCTATCACGTCTCTCTCTCATGCTCTGCAGTCAGGCTGCACAGATATCCATTGAGGATTAGCCACGTTACAATTTACTACTACACTCAAGGTCATTCAGTCTGAAATTCATAAAGGGAAGGGAGGATCCTGTTGAAGATTTTTTTTTCTTTTGGAAAGCGTTTCTCGACTTCTTTCCTTTCTTCTTACCATATATATATTTGTTATCCGTATCTTTATTTCAACCTCTTCATGAAGAAAACTGTTCAGTGATGATAAATTTGCCGACCAGGTGTGTATGGTTGAGAATGCACATTAGGCTAATTGCAATAGGAAAAGTTTTACACAGCATCACAACACATACCTACAGAACGAGACTTCGCTATGTACATATATAGATCGCGACCCACAAGAAGGAACATTCAAGTGGGATTTCTTCATTATCGTAAGGATATTGATCATCATCGACGGCCAAATTCTCCGACAAGTCTTTTGATATGATCGCCTTTTATGATTTCGGATGGTGCCTCAATTCCCCCTCAATTCCCCGAAGTTGAAGGAAGCTTGCATTTAGCTCGCATGCACTAATTTCCCGAGCCGCCCAATTTCTTCATCTAAGCGCCCGGTCAACATCAAATGGCCCCCTCAACATTTGACCAGATTGTCGGTTCCATTAGCAGAATTCAGTCATATCCACAAGTCATTGGCAATTTATTGGCAATTTCAAGGAACTTGTTCAAATGATCGTTTCATCGTTAAGTCGTGAGACTATCTAATTCCAAAACAATTCCTTCATCTGTCTCCAGAGACCAATCATTTCCAATATATCCTTAAATGAAAGACCACTCTTCCGTTCCATCATTTCACTCCATCAAAAGAAAGACAACCCTATGAAAAAAATTCGAAACGCGACAAAATAGTTCGCTAGTTCTGTACTATCGTGTTATGTGGAAAGTTTCACTGAGAAAGGAATTAGCATCAAATATCATCACTCGGACAAGCGATTGGTCTCTTACCTTTCACAAAGCTAAAGCATTCTGCGAGCGTTGCCATTCGAGATTATTGACCTCTTGTTGCAGGTCCCGGATCTTTTCCTCTGACGCCTCGATTGAGTGTTGGCGACTCTTTCCGTTTTCCTTCTTCCATCGAAGTACACGCTCCTGCTCCTTCTGGATACGGCCCCATTTTGTTTCGATCTTCGTGCAAATCTTGCACCTCTCGTGACTCTGGTATGTGGTCATGACCAATTTCATGCCGCAGGTCTCGCCTGTACGGTATTCTTTGGCACAATGTTGTCGAAAGTGGCCCCACTTGTAGTCACCACAGACAAATTGGCACTGATCGAAAAAACACATGTTGATGGGAGCTATGTGTAACCATTCATATTAGTCTTGCTTCTCTACAACACACCATATGAAACGCGACAAGGCTTCATGGCTCAAACTTACTGGTCGAAGTACGGATATGTTATCGGTAGAATGTTTGAGATCAGAGACGACGTCTGATGATGTCTCGAGTGAGGTTGTTATACTGGATGGCGATGACACTTTGAGATCAAGAAAGAGTTGAGAGATCGTTTGTTGGGATGCTTTGTTTGAAGGATGTTGATGATGGTGGTGGTTATTCGACCTTTGGGGAAATCAAGAGGAGTATTTATACACGATTTGGACAGCATTGTTCATGGTCCGGACAACCACGCCGTCACAATCCTCCCAGCCTTGCAGCGTGTTTGTCTACTAGCCCCCTCGAGTTTTCCACGCTTCCATTCGAGCCAACAAACGAAGTGCATATCTGTGTGCCTTTCTCACCAAGACATACATGCAACTAATCACATCCTTGGCTCAATCGCCAGAAGAACTGGCACCTATCGTATTCCTACCCTCTGCCGATGTTTGGCTCAAGTTCCCTCGCTTTCAGTTACCTCTCTCGTCTCGACAGGGTGGACACTTCATCATGTTAGAATTACTGCATTGGTAATCACAGTCCGTTGCAACATCGTGTGTGCCCCCTGCCGAGTGTAGAAGTTTACGCTATGAGAATCACGTTATGAATTTCCTATCCCGTCATTTCCTTGGTTTTACTGATTGCCACAAATCCTCTTCCTGATTACTGGATCATCCGTTCTCTGCTTGCAACGAGAGACCCGCTAGACCCAAGGACGGACCGTAACAACCTTCTTTGTGGAGAGATATCGACCCAAACCTATCACACAATTGCCGGTTGCTTCTTATTCCAAACCAACCGGAGTCTATCACATATGATGGTCGGTCGATCATCATCATTCTCATGAACTGGCTGTGGTAGTAGAACACTATTGGCTATTATCTTTTCTTCTCGTTCTGTCTCTAATCTATATCCTTGATATCAAGACGTTTAATCCAGCATATCTCGCTTTGAGATATTGTCACATGTTGATAACTCCCTGCTTTCTGGCCAGATTCGCATCGAGCCATATCTGCCTGAAAGGGGTGTTTGATAACAGGACATACTTTTACAGTCTGGTGATTGCAAGCCACCTGGAATGCTTGTTCTATTTTCTGCAACGTTTACATGGCCGCAGATTGTGCAGAAGACGGCCTCGATATGCATATTGACTTGAGAGTCCGTTCCGTCTTGCCGAGATCAAGGTGGTCAGAAATCAATGTGTTGTCAGATACGGACGAAGCCTTGAAGCAAAAGATCATCCATACAATGCGTCTGCAAACCAGCATACCCCGATCTGCTTAGCTAGAAGATGTCACAAATTCTCGCCACTCACGGCCTATCTCACACCTACAATGTTTTCGCTAAGCTGTTGGTTAACACGATGCACTGCGCACCTAGCTTGGAGAGAAATGGTCCCAATGAAGGGCTTCGGATGGTCACTGACGTGGCGACCTAGGTTTGGCCGAGCAAGTCGCAACTAGATTACAATATCGAGGTTCTCAAACTACGGCTTTGTCGGGCTGCAATCAGCATTTTCTCAAGGTTACACACCACCTTCTTTGTTTTCTCTCGCATTTTCCCGCCGGAGAATAATTCTGTCATATTCTAGCTAGAGTATGCGGCCTCACTTTTTAATCGCTTCCGGTCTTTAAGCTCATTTTGTCCCCTCCCAAGGGAAGTGGTAACTCGCCGTAAATCCTTCAGATTGCCCCTGAACGGTCATTCGAGGAAAGACCCGATGATGCAGATGATAATCATCTTTCTTGCTTTCTTCATTTTTTGATGGACCATATCAGTATGGTCAGCATTCGAATTGTGAAAGTCGATATTATGGGGCGTCAAGGACAAGGCAATTCAGCGCAATTGTTCGTTGTATCGGTGGCAAATACTAATGCAATGAAGTCATCACACCAACGCTATGTGATTCTAAAGATCGGATGTGCATCTTGGGGGGGCGAAAGATATCTAGTACTTCTGTCGTGTTTGCATGGCAGGTGTCAGCCAGTCCATAGTTAAGCCAGACACACAAACATCACAAACATAGGATGAAAGCTAAGTGGCCGTTTTTCAGTTTGCCTTACTTTACGTTGTACTTGCGTGGGTCAGGGATTCTGTATCTCGACGTTCATATGGTGTTATGCCAATCTTATGTGTCATTTATCATATGATTTCAGGAAGTTTTCTACTGATGAGCAATTTCATCTCTTTATCTGGGGACAGTAAGAGGGAAAGGCATTCCAGTGAGGCAGATTCTATTTGAGGATTATTATATTTGAATGTATCTTATCCATTCCTGGCACACCGATCAGATGAAAACGAGGGGTTGGGAGTCAAAAGCCAGCTGAACTTGTCTAAAGTGATAAAATCAAGCAGATTCTAGGATCATTGAAAGCCCGCTCAGTGTAATTATGCATGATGAGATGATCCAAAGTATGAGTTGTATTGTTTATGGCGAAGGAACTGGCTTGTATCGTTGTTTACGTCTATTGAAGCTTCTGATTTTTTGGCCCCCTTTCCTCACGGACGATAAATTTAACAATGACAACGGCCCCTCAATGGGCCCACAAGCGAGAAATTTAGAGTTCTGCGCCCCCAAGAAAACAATAAGCATCAATAGAACGGGAATCAGCATCGACGACATTCCAGTTCCGACATAGATCAAAACTCTCCAACTCTTCGAAGGTCACAAAATTTGGCGCGCGACGATAAAAGCGCGATGACTACTGACCTTACTTTCGGGACTGAAATGAATCATGTGTTGAATTGGTGATGCGGAATTACAGTAAGGGACGAATCAAACCGACCAATTGGCTTGCTTATGAGAGCTCCAATGAAGTCAATTGGTATTTTATACCGGAAAAAGCTGGGCATGAGGCGAATTGAAGAATTTGATTGGATGGAGCTACGCGGGAGAGGCGGTTCCTGAGTTATTGGCTGTGAGGGGTTCTGTATGGAAGACTCTAGAAAACGCAATTTCATAGGTTAATTAACAAGCTAGTTAATTAAGCAGCGAATGTATGATGTGTGATAGTGCTTACTTGATTGCAAGTAGAATTTTTTGAAGGTGGTCAGATAACTTGCAACGTGCAAAAGGATGCGTGCTTGCTTCTCGAATCAATAGTTGAGTTAGCCTCTTACGCGACCTGTATATCTGTCATGACATGGTGGACCAAGTTTACGAGCTGAGATTCAGAGTGAAAAATGTGTAGAAGTGTGTATGTGAGGTCAGAAATAGATACTAGCAAAGAAATAACATGAGAAAGGGTGTCATTCATTCAACGTGTGCAGCAAGCTACACTGCATATGTTGGTCATCTTTGGGGTCGCTACATGTCGGGTCAAGTCTGCCTTCTTTTGATCTTCACATTTGATGTACGAAGTAATGGAAAGCTAGAACCACGACATCGTAAAGGACGGGCATCCCATGCATGCACTACCACACCACCTTTTGATAACCGTAATATATTCAACACACGTAGGATGTAAGTGTGCGGATCTTGGATGTTCGGGCATGATGTCTTTGACCGATGGATGGACCAATTGATCAAGTAGCCTATGGATAGATAGGTGAGTGAATTATGGACACCTTACATTTGCCAAAATGGAGTTACGGTGCGTTTGCATCGGCGTGATTTGCTTGGTCAACGATTTCTGTATGACTGACTCGCAAGAAAATGGTAAGATTCAGATAGAGAGGTGGGTAGGTAGATACTAGATAGGTGCACATGTATTCCTGCGTCTTGGTATACAAGACCTCGGATCGAGTTGTTACGATGAAAAGTATATCAAACATGTATGTAAATGCGGGACAATTTTGGGTCTACGATACGGTCTAGGAGAGGTAAATATGAGGCGTAAAAAGTTTAGTGAGGAGTCAGCAAGCACCGATTGATCTTAGGGAATGGATAGTTTTGCAAACATAAGCTGCGATACTAAACTCGGGCCGGTACGGAGCCGGTGGCAAGTATGTGGGCTACGGAGATTTTGGTTGGGTGAGGGAGTGGTGGTACCGTGATGGATGGGGTCGAGACCAGACCTTGTGGTCGGGCCTTGGGAAGTTTAAAAGATCTTGACTTGTCGCCTTATAATGATTGATTGATTGATGTTGTGTAGATGTATTGGACGGAGAATAGAGAGAGAGAGAAGGTTGACTGCATGAATAGTGAGGTGAGAGGTCGCTTCCGAAGTGTTGGGCATTTTTGGGATGACGGGGAAGTTGTTGGGAAGGTTCGGATTGAAATCTTGAGGTAGGTGGGTTAGGACAAAAATCGCAAACAAGATCGATGATTACATGACCGATGGAGTGAGCGATTGAAAATTGATTGTACTGTAGTGTACTCGGGTCACTATCATCACAAGAACGCCTTATTCACTGATCGATCTATTGATCATTGTACTATGCATACTAGATTTTATTGAAGTTCGCGATGACCTCAAACGACACAAAAGATTTTGGGTTAGATAAGTGGATTGTCCTGTCATTTGAGATGCATGCCCCATAATGACACGAGTATGATGTACTGTACCTACGTATAGCTTGACAGCATGTACACGCCTCCACCTTACATGAACAGTATGTATGGGGATATGATATACACGTTTTATAGTAGAACATGGTACCTACTTTGTACCTAACAACCCATGATTTGCACGCACGGGGCACGATAGATGATCGGAGATGGAGTTGTTTTGGGAATAGTCCATCAATCGTGTAAGCAGGGCTGATGAAGAGGAGCTGGTTGGTTGTGGTTTGCTGGTGTTGAGGGTGAGTTGGCGGGTCGGCAGGTCGGTCTAGTTTGTAGGGTTGTTAGTTACCGATAAGTTACGCCTTACCTGATATTGCTATATGTGGGGATAGAAGGTGGAAGGAAAATGATTGCGGCTCTAAGAGCGAGGAAGGTCGATTTGTGGGACGCGAAGGGGAGTTGTCATGTGGTTGATTCTTGCTTTTTGGTGTTGCCGGAGGTGTTGATTTTTGGGAGATGAGAGGCTGAGGGACGTGTAGTGTGAAAATAGAAGGTCGTGTTGGGGTCTCAGGAATAAATTTGCGTGTTGAACATGGGTGTGATGGGCGATGACGAGTGGTGGGGATGATCGTTTGCTGTCGCTCTCGAGTAAAGGTTGACATCAATAGCAATTTGAGAGAAGAGGAAGGCTAGCATGATTCAAGGAGGGGGTTACATTTTTGAGGTGATCATCTTTACATATGTATCGTGTTATTGAATGTATGAGGGAGGCAGAGAATGACAACATATTTTGACCTCAAAATAGAATTCAGTTACCTACTTTCTTCCATCAATTAATTTTCACAGCACGCAGATGTGCTTAAGCGGAGGCAAATGAAGGGGCTTGAGCAAGAAAGCTCGGAAACTCGACCAAAGTCGACTTGGTAAGAAATTTACGATTTGAAGATTTCATAATAATGGATATCTCATCGTTTCTTTTAACTTACAAGCAGTTTTACAAGCAAAAAGGTAAGTTGTCGTCCATTGAGTGAAATTGCGCTTGTTTGTTTATCAGAAACGTTCATTCTTTGTCTCGGAATGTCTCAGATGCCGCCGAACCGTGACTGCATCTGCAGCAGCTTGATGAACCCCCGCTATTTCCTGACGACGACGGAATCCCGTTACAATCGACATCCATTCAATTCATTTTCTTCTCAATCAATCACAAATTAGCAGCTGGATATCTTGTTTCATACACAATATCATGGAGTTAGCTTCGCAGAATGATGAAAGAGCTACCGCAATGGAAAATGCGCTACGATACGAGATCAAAAGCGATAACGATATCGGGAAGCTCAGCTTATCGCAGTTTCCCGACGAGTTGATCCTCGAAATCCTATCCTATCTAGACGTCAATGACTTGT
Source organism: Botrytis deweyae (assembly GCF_014898535.1). NCBI lineage: Eukaryota > Fungi > Ascomycota > Leotiomycetes > Helotiales > Sclerotiniaceae > Botrytis > Botrytis deweyae. The sequence continues at coordinate 101,853 of NW_024066235.1, forward strand.
TAGTTGCTTCACGGGTAAGTTATGATATTTATCTAATTATTCCAAACCCCTTCAAACTATCATTCCTCATGACGCCGTGAACAATAATTAATGAGTGTGCCCCTAGCTATCTCATCACCTCCGAACCCTCTGCCTCGATCCCCTTCTCCATGCACAGCGTCTCCATGATGCATCCAACGCCCTATCTCGCCGTCTTTCTCATCGAGCTCCTCTTACGGATCTCATGAGTCAAAGAATATACATCACCCGAACTTCACTTGCTGCCCGAAGTCTGGGGAGGAATCTTATCAAGATAAAACTGAATAGGCAGCTTGGGCAAAGACCTTCTATCGAGACATTGGTGGAGAAAAATGTATTGCCGAAAGAATGCTATGGATACGGGAAAGGAAAAGTAGCACCAGGGCTCGTAGGGATCAAGAGAAAGGTGGAGAGGGAAAGGGTTAAAGATGGACTGAGGGCGTGGGTGGAGGGATGGAGGGGGAGGGTGGGAGAAAAAGAGAGAGAGATTGAAGGGACGAGGGAAGGGAAGGTGGAAGTAAGGTGGTTGGTTAGAAGGTTTGCTGGGAGGGATGTAGATAGGGGTGAGGGCGCCGCAGGGAGAGGGACGTGGGGTAAGAAGGTTGAGCGGAGGGAACTTCCGGCGAGGGCGAAGGTTCTGGGGCTGAGGAGATTTTGGGAGAAGGTTGGGAGAGAAGGTGTGGAATATACTGGGAATGGTTTGGGTAATAATTAAGGACTTCTTTTCCAGTATGTGGACTACTCATTTCGAAAGTTTGTATAACACGAATCATAAAGGGCTTTTATCTAGAAGGGCTTGGGACGGCTTTTCTTTGATGCATTTTAATAGGTATCTAATACCTAGAATCGCGCGCTTGACGCTGACTCCTAACAAAAGTTCTGGGTGAGATGACTCCAATGCCTGATGACCTCCCTCGGGCACATAGTATTTCACGCGAGATACATCAACGACGACCAAGCTTCTCAAAGAACCGCTTTGTATGCCAGGAAACATGAATCTTTTAATACTGTAATTCCAATGATAATAGATAGGCAATTCATGATGTAAAGAATACTCACTCCTCCTCAAGGCAGCCACATGTCGAAAAGAAAGATGTGAAATTGACAGAACGGTTATTCTGAGCCCTCATATTCGAGGTAAATGAATGGTTATTTAAAGATGGAGGTTCGATGTAAACCTCAAATTGCCACGGAAACCTATGAACTCTACTAGACAAGTATACCCCAAACACATTGCTAAGACTGTGTTCTAATTCCAAAGTCTTACCATCTCCATTCACATGCTTCAAATCGTATCAGAGGAGACTTTTGCAGTACGGTCTTCGGCATTTGGTCAATCACATCAAGTTACGGCTTGGCCAATGTAGTTGGATAAACTATTGTGATCAAAGTCACCGCAGTGAAGTGGAACTGGAGTAATAGATCAAGAGGAGTTGGGGAATTACTAAAACAATCAACGGACGAGCAAGTATATTTATGTTGCACTCGTTTATACATCCATGGAAGCCTTCTAGTTACATACAGGAGAAAAGACTCGCCATGGAAGGAGATATCGTTGGACAATGAACAGATTACTTTGGAAACGAGTGTAATGTTGCCAGTGTCCGGGACTCAAACACCCTGCTCAAGATTGATTACAAGAACCTTTACGGGAATCTTCTCTACTGGCAATTCATCCCAACCACATCTCTAAGATCGGTCCTCGGCTTGATGTACGGATTCACCGTTCTCCTTTTCAATGTTATTTGCTCAAAGGCATAGGCTAGCCCAATGAGTTTTGCATCTGTAAATCTTGCTCCTAAGAAGCTGAAGCCGAATCTAGATCTGTCGTTAATAATTGGTCGCACTCCGCAAGTCAAACTACTTACGGAATATTAGGCCCTGCAGATACTAATCCATCAGCATCAGATACTATAGGCTGATCAGAAGGCATCGCTCCCATCGGGACCGATATGATAGGCGCGCCAACAACAGCAGCCCAGTTTGAAGAGAATAAAGACGGTAAAACAACAGCGTCAAGTTTATATCGCTCAATTACTCCCAGTAAACCTCCTTCATTGCCCCAGTCTAGGGCTCGTTGGTAAGTACGCCAAAATTCATAATCGGTGTTATTCCAGTTTTGTAGTGCTGCATCCTAAACGTCCGTAGGTTTATTTGGATAGCCCTCTAGTGGGCTAGATTGAGTCCATTCGCGTAGATCGGGTAAGTCTGCTATATTGTGCGGATTGTACACTAGTAAATTTAGATATTTCTCCACAGCTACAACAAAATCTGCTGCAACAATTTGGACCGTCAATAAACCATTATCGATGGATTCTTGTGCAGTTGGAAAATCGGTATTTTCGATAATAACGGCTCCAGCTGATCGTAGAATTGCCAAAGATTTGTTGAAAGCCTCAAGCATTGATCCCGTACTGTTATCTGACATGAGTGAAATTACATTTCGAGGTACGCCCAATCGAGTACCTTTGAGAGCCGAGATGTTACACGCATTGACAAAGTCCATGTTAGCTCCACACGGAATCGCAGAGGTATAGTTATCCAAAGGATCAACACCTGCGATGCTCTGAAGAGCATAAGCGGCATCTTTGACAGTCTTCGTCATCGGCCCTATAGTATCCATGTGTTCGCTGACTGGGACTACAAGATGACGTGATGTCAATCCCACCAGTGTGATATTTTAGTAAGCAGTCAAAATCATGTTCAGAATTGCACATACTTGGCTTTATACCAACAATATTGTTATAATGAGAAGGTGCTATGATCGAACCACTAATTTCCGCACCCAAGCAAACTGTTGCTAATCCCAGTCTTAACAGGTTAGCTTTTGCTTATTAGTAGAATCATCACTTACGTCGCTGCCACCGCGCTACCACTCGAACTACCAGAGGGATCTTGCCGGGGAAGATATGGTCCATATGTTTGTCCACCACGAGCTGACCAGCCGTTACTGATACTGAATGATCTGAAATGGCCCCATTGACTGGGATTCGTCTTTCCTAAGATAATGGCTCCAGCTTCTCGAAGTTTCCTCGCGATGGTTGAATCTGCAGGTACTTTAGCCCCGCTTAGTGCGTGGGATCCAGCAGTATTGTTCATTTTATCGTTTGTGGCGATCTATGGAAGATACTACTGTCAGCTGAAACAGTATAGCAATCACACTATGAAAAGAGGAAAACGTTATTGAAGAATATTTGGTTCGTTTGAGACGAAGAAAGTGTTTATGTTGCAAGGTCCTTCGAACTGAAAAAGAGAACATACTACATCTTTAATCAAAATAGGGATTCCATGCAAAGGACTGAAATATCAGCTTAAAGATGCCACGGCTATTCACTCTCAGAACTCACCCGCGAAGCGTACCCATTGATCGCTCATTATCGAGCATAGAGACAATAAGTATGGCGTCCGGGTTGATTTCGACCACTGCATTCAAGGCATCATTGACGTCGTTGATCCGGGCTGTATAGGCCTATTGAAATGATTAGGGCAGGTTCCAAGCTAATGCATGGGTGCTAAGATGACTTGCGTTGATCAAATCGACACTGGTGAACTCTTTATCCTTGAGACCTTCTGCAAGATCTTCAATACTGGCTTCATTTGGATCTGGAAATGTAGTCCCAGGGAAATTGGTGTTGGTGGTCAAGCTGGAATTGGCACCACTAATGACCAAAGCACATAACAGGATCCTAAAAATCATGTTGATTGAATAATCGGGAAACTCAATCATGAAACTATTAAAGGTATATCTTTCGATATTGTTATGTTTTCTGACATGAAAGATGACATACATCAACACCAAAGTTTGTCCACGTCAGACATTAAGGAAGTCGTAATCCAAGTGATCTAATTGGATGATTTTATCTGGTAACTTCCTTCCTGTTCCAGATATCTCAAATGAATATCATGTAAGATTCCTTTTTCATCTGTCTGGCAAGAGCTTTTCGAAATTTCATTTGATCTGTTACAGGACATAGCGCAAATTGGGCATTTCGCAATGAGCCTAGTTTATTGGGGAACATACTAGCCACACATGATAGAATAAGATCATTCAGAATCTGAATTTCTTCTTATCACATCTCAGGGATTGAGGTTTGGTTGAATCGTTAGAGCTGAATGTAAATCGTGAGTTTTTGAATGTAAAAGGGATGGTACAAGCATTTTGTAGGTAGAGTAAGTGGCGCAAGTGGCTTCACGGCCACTATCATACAGTGTACATGTAATATGTGACAAATTGTTTCAAAGGCACTTTCATATTCAAACTCATTAGAAATAGTTTTCAATTATTGTGCAGATTTTCCAAGTTCCCCTGCTTGTAGTATTGTTTGAAAATGTAGATATGCAGACAATCAAGGAGATATCAGGCTAATGATAGAAAGGATAAATATATCAATTATTCAATAAGTGGCTTGTACACCAACGACAGCTCCAATATATGGTGCCCTTCCCCGGCTGTAGACTTGTAGACTTAATCATTGTACTAAACGGATGCCATGCATATGCATGAAGGTTAAGATAAATTATGCATCAAGTAAGCCGCTTAGCTTTCATATGTTCATAATGTGGCATGGCATCTTTTACCCAAGTCTCCAAGTTCCCCGCCATCTCATTTCCAAACTCCTCTTTCCATTTCTCCACCTCTTCTTCAACAACTAGCCCAGCTGAAGTTTTTCCTTTCAAAATCCCAGAAGAAGATTGCAATGTAGAGCTCATCCTTCTCCAAGCAGACGTCGATTCTCCCCAGTCTTGCTCGGTCGACTCCACGTCCCACGAAAACCTCAATCTCGTAGGATCTGCTCCTATCATTTTCGCATATTTAACCATGATATCGCGGTTCGTCATGACATCGTCAGCATCGAGAACGATTGGCTCCTCTGTACCTTGAGAACGGTACCAATCATACAAATCTCTCGACCATTTCATCGTCCTGTCCAATTTCCAGCATTTCCACTCTTTTCTTGCATAATCTAATCCCTCCACGTCATGACGAGCTCTGAAGAATGAAGGAATAACTAATGCAGGATGACGAATTAAAAACGTTGGCATCCATTCCTTCAAAAATTCATCTGGTAGAAGCGTATCATTGCCGATGGAACGGGTTTGACTGCCAAAAGCTTTTACAGTCCATCCTTCTTCCCCAACTTCTTCATCGTAAATGAATTTCGTTAGCGCAACAGGATTTATGAGCCAAGCCGCATGTTCTTTAACATAAGCGAATTTCCCTTCTGATTCTGCGACAATAGCATGATCACGCAAAGTTTCGAAGCAGGATTGATGAGCTGCCAGAGATTTCTTTCTATCCTCTTGCGTCCAATCTCTCATGTGTGGTGAATCGGCAGTGAAGAGATACTTCCGGGTGTGAAAGCTGTCAAAGAAGAAATATCCATGTTTGGATCTTTCGGTTGTGTAAATGTTTGGTTGATTTTCGAGATTGAGGATTGTAATCAAGAGATTGGAGGCTGTGCGAGGACTGCTCAAGAGGAGGTGATTGCAGCGTTGATTGCTCATGATTGAAAACTTGATGGGTTATCTTGCATTGGAATTTGGGAACTGGGAAGGCTTTTTGGGAGTTGAGATAATATATTCCAAGTTTGATATACACGAGGTAACAGATTATGTTATGTCTCTAACCAGTTAAGCGCGCATTGCATAGTATCGGGTATGTCGGGCACACGTCAGCTGGGTATGAGATACGACGTGCAGCACTAACGAGTCAACCACAGCTATGTGAAACCTTTGAAGATATACCTCTTTCACAGCAAATGTCTTAAATGGCAGTGGGACGCCAAGTCCCCCCCACTGATCTCCAAATTCAAGTCCAACCCTGTGCAGGCAATTGTAAGCTTGGAAAAAGCAACACAAACTTAAATTCATGAATCTGACATGCATATCAACCATGAAAATATTGGGATATTGAAGGTTGCTTGGTTACACAAGGGCCTTGCCGTTCCATCGCTGTTACAGACGCTCCCATTTTGAAATCCTCACGAGTTGTGCTGGAAGTGAATTGTACCGTTTTAAAATCATATCGTTCAATAGTATGCATAGAAAACGATAGTTATTCTGGCCCGTAGTAAGTATGAGTACCAGCCTCCGATTTCTCGGATGCTACAAGGGTTTCTCTACATTTTTCCGTGTGGTTGAGAATCTTTGGGTACCATTTTATATATTTATCTCCTAGTATAGCACTAGCATGCATATCACATCCGGACTTCTTATCGTGATACTGCCACGCTAAAGACAGACCCACCAGCAAGCCCTCCACTAATTCTTGACCACTTGTTCTGAATCACCTGCTCTCTTCCTGAGGTACATGGAGGTTGCATCAAGACATTTTCGCCTAGCCACGAATCAAGGGTTCCTCCCGAGGTCTTACGAAACACATAAGAACATGGTTCCTCCCGCTTTCTGCGGTCTCAGGAACAACTCCGTATGAATCATCATGCAGTATTGTATTACCCCAGCTCGCTATTTTTGGGAAATTTCGGCATTAGCACAGTCCAATTTGATGGACGATTACAGCGAAAAAGATGCCAATGTATCGTCACAGGTATCAGGTATCAGAGCATAGAACTCGAAAAAGACTACCTCCTCGCATGTTTCTAATTGCTTTTGGTAAAAATGTTGTGGAATAAGTGTTGTCTTCCTGATCAGCCCGATGACCAAAATAAGCAAGAATTATGAGACGACGAAAATCCGGGTACTTGCAATGTAATATCACAAGCTCAGGTGCAGGACCTTTAAAGGCATACCTTCTCTCGAAACCACTCCCCAGTACTATGCTAAACAATCAAGTCTATGAAGTAGCCCTGGTATCAAAATGCGCAATGCTGAGATGGTCTCCTAACGGCTGTGCTGAGCCATAGAAGGTCATTTATCGCAAATTATATCATAATGCTGTAAGATTGAGATGTTTATCACAGAAGTGAAAAGTAGATTGGTTGATATTTGTCAATGAGATCTGATTCGCGCTATTGCAACAGCTGAAAGGCTAGGCTGGTGCAAGTAGCGCTGAACTTCGTTATGAAAGAGCACATCCTTCGATTCTCCATAAGTTGACCATTAGCCGTCACGTCTCGTACAAGACCTTTCAGACGGCGACAGCAAAGTAACACGTAAATGAATCGTTGTAAAGAGTAGAATGAAGTTGACTTACTTTCTTCCTTCATCGCATAGGGAAAAATGCAGGAGATCTTGCGTTGTGCTTCTGTCTCTTTTGTGATTATCCTGCCTTTAGCTTCGACGAGATTAAACAGTGACGTGAATCCTTCAGACTATACTTAAATCTGTGTATACAACGACCTCGGGAGATATTGTTATCGTGATTTTCATCGCCAAATGGCTCTCAGAAGTCTGATCGCGACCATTGCGCTTGATTAAAACATGGTATTTGAGATCAGAGATGGCAGCTCAAGGGTACTGCGGTGAAATATCTTCGATTTGTTCGGCAACGGGCATAGAGTTGAGTTCGCCATCGTGATTGTTGTTGGTTTTGTCGTCGGCGGGCATCACGTGGTGTCTATGTATTGTATGCTATGACCTCGCCACGGTCATGGCTCGAATCGACCGCCCTATCTCTGCTTACCTACCGAGCCTACTAGGTGCATGGAACTTCTCCGTTCTTGATGAAACAAAACTTCTGGTCCGTTTAATGTTCAAAATCAAATCTTACACCCTATATTTCGTAGAGACCAGATATGAGCCTCGAGAAATTGGCACGGTAAATCACAGATTTATTCGCAAAGGCTACACTGATACCCTCGAACTGTAAATGCTCAGGATCTCATGCAGTCACGGGATATGGCCTCTTCGACCCCAACTTCTAACAAGACAACAGCTACATCAGTAAAGCTACGTAGTTGTGTAATATGCAGAAGTCGAAAAGTTCGTTGTGATAAGTTGTCGCCGTGTTCTAATTGCCGGAGAGCAAATATCCCATGCGTACTCCCCTCAACTGATCGACCGCCTCGCTGGGCCCGCCGGCTCGAGCGCGCTGGTAACTCGGTAGCAGAGTCAAATGGCGCAAAGCCAGGACAAGAAGCTAGTTCCAAGGGAGATTCGGTTATTGAGAGACTTCATAATCTTGAGAATTTAGTAAAGGAGCTAAGGGGCCAATTGGAGCACGCCAATGCCACAGCAGTGCATTCCAATGATGATGGGTTGCTTGGGCTTGGTGGTTCTGATGGTTCATCTCTCGATCTAAATCATGATCTAAACAGCTCCAAAGATAACCTCTCTGGTGAACATACTTCTGATGTGCAGAAAGAATTCGGTAGGCTAGTTCTAAAGGATGTCAACCGGAGTCGTTACATAAGTAGTGGTTTCTGGGCCCGCATGAATGATGAGGTAGGTTGTTAAAGTTCTCCTATAATTTCCGCTCTATACATTGATGAGTTACTATCATTGACGCAAGAGTAGATTGAGGGATTACAAATGGAGACTCGAGGTGCTATCGACGCTGATTCTGATATATCTTCAAACAATGAAGATGTACCCAAGATGGTATCCACATTGGAGCACGAGCGAACTCCATCGGAGCGGCATGGTTTTTTATTCAAACACAATCTAAACTTTTCTGATTCCGACCTCTCTAAGTTGCGCCCATTGCCGTCACAGATACCTTTCCTGCTGAACGTATACTGTGAAAACATCCACGTATTCATGCGAATTGTAGATATGCCGGCCATCACCGACATGATTCGTGAGTTACGTGGAAACAAGGGCAAGGGACTCACGCCAGCAAATGAAGCTTTAATGTTTTCCATCTATTATGCTACAGTAACCTCGATGGAAGAAGATGAGGTAAGCGTTTCCTAGTCCAGGGAAGCTTTGTCTCAATTATTGTGCTCACGACACTATCTTACTCCTAGGTCATAAGCAACTTTGGCTGTACAAAATCGGAGTTAAGTTTCAAATATCGACTGGGTCTGGAAAATTCACTTGCAAAAGCTGATTTCCTCAGTGAGCCTGATATAACTCTTGTCAAAGCCCTGCTCATCTTTCTTTTTCTGGTTCGGCGTCATGAGAGTCCTAGATTTGTCTGGATGATGACTGGTCTGGTCATAAGGATGGCTCAAGCTTTAGGTCTTCACCGGGATGGTTCTCACTTTCCTAACCTTACTCCCTATGAGATTGAAACTCGTAGGAGAGTATGGTGGACGGTGTGTTTGCTAGATTTGCGAGCATCCGAGGATCAAGGTACGGAACTGAGTACTACTGGTAATAGTGTTGACACAAAGTTTCCACTCAATATTAATGATGCCGACCTCAATCCTCATACAAAGGATATGCCACCAGCGCGTTCATGTGTAACCGACATGACCCTTACTGTTGTTTCAGCCGAGATGTGTGATGTTATGAGACGGTTGATGGCTTCAAGCATCGGAGAAAGTCCGTCAAGTCCCGAAATTCAAAGCCGATTGTTACATGAACTTTACGGGACAGTCGACAAACACTTTCTTCAATTCAACATGGGGAGTAAGACCATTGCATCCTGGTGTCTATCAACTTTGACACGCATGGTTGTGTCCAAAATGAATCTTATTCTTAACCTTCCGGTGCTCTTCTCCTCTCCCAGCGAGAACCATTCGGAGAAGGTTCGAACAAAACTCCTAATATCTGCCATTGAAGTAGCCGAGTACAACCATGCCCTTAACTCCGAGAAGGCTTGTCAAAATTGGAATTGGCTATTTCAAACTTGTACGCATTGGCATGCAATCGTATACCTCTTAATAGAAACTTCTCGACGCCAATGGTCCCCCATTATCGAGCGAGCTTGGGTCGCTCTTCATAGCAAATGGTTGATTCCTCGGCAATTAACCAATACCTCGGAAAGAGACGAGAACTCGCGCATCTGGGTCCCGTTACGGAAACTTATGGCTAAGACGCGTAAACATCGAACAGCTGAGCTACAACGTCTGCGAGAGAATTCATGGTCAGCAATTGAACTAGAGAGGGAAGACGAAAAAATACCGCTTCCAGCCAGTCCAGTACCGTCTTATGATGGAAAGTCCGATAATGTCTTTCGCGAGCGTTGGCGTCAGCTGGTTGCAATACCTCTAGAGATTGAGGATCAGAGACGGCCTGCTGAGATGTATACCCCAGAATCAACTGCTAGCGGCCCACCTACAACTCAACGGAGCCTTGATTCCACATTGGTGTACGAACACAACGACTCTTCCTCGAATCTGTACATTGACAATAGCAAATTTTCCGGTCAAGAATCATCAAATCTGTATGACCAGTCAGTAAATCCTCAAAGTCAAACAGGAATAGAGCAATCTTCATATCTATCACACGACGGGGTTGATCCCACCTCGAGTGGGTGGTATGGCCCCAGTCTAAATGTAAAGCCAAATGATATGACACCTCCATGGAGCGAAATTGACCCCTCAGCCGGCATGTTTGCAGATATAGATGTCAACATGGATCTTGACATGGACGTGAATTGGTATGAATGGATTGAATCGGCGCAGGTCATGGATCTTCCACTTTAAGATAAGATGAAGAGGTACTCTTTTCTTTAAGTCCATATCGGTTCTGAGAATCGGGATTATTTTCGGTCTTATCCTTCTCTGAAGAGCTTTAGTTGGATTATGGAATAATGGCTAGGAGTTATATAGAATACATATTTATTTGACTGCTCTACTCGGACTTTACCCAATACTGATATCCATCAAAAACATTACTATAACAAGACAAAACATACTAGCCCAATACTACCCTTCACTCGACTCAAACCCCCAAATCCTAGCTCGCGTTTTTCTCGGTCCCAAACACACTCTCCAATAACCAATCTCCCATCCACACCCGCCCACCACCTTTCCTACTGCTCCATACCCAAACTAAACCCCCTCAATCTATGCACTCGAGGCACTCTCTCAAAAATAAGCACTTTTCCCCATCCATTCAATCCATCCAATCCAATCCCCAAATTCCCAGGGTTGCGCATCCTTCACGCTTACTCTCCCAGCACGCCAAGATCACGTGTCGTTCTCGCCAACCGAGTGTGGGGGGCTGCGCGAGCCAAAAAGCGCGAGAAAATGCCGAGCAAGTGACGAGAAATGAACGAAATGATGTATCAGATATGGGATTTACGAGATGGGGTTTTCTATAAAGGCGCTGTTGTCGCTGCGATTTGGGGGTAGGAAAATTATCAGTTCAGTCACAGTTTTCTATTTACTACTTATTTACTACCTACTTACTTACTTTTGAGTTGCGTACTTGGTATCCGAGTTAAATCGTACATACATCTGCAATTCCACTTCTTTCCACTTTCGCTTTTTTGAGATAAAGATTGAGGTCCACCAGTCTAAGCGATTACCCCTTTGAGCTATTCTCATTCTCAACTCCGCAAGTTGTGTATTGTATTTATTGCGAGGCATCAAACTTCACTGTCAAAATGTCTACAGTGGATAAACCATGCAATGAATGCATCAAGGTACATCAAATCCCCCACGTCATCTCTCCCAAGACGCTAGCTAATTCACCCCAAGGGAACCATCCACGCCGGCCTCCCCATCGGCGACTACCAAACCATCCACGGTCTCCGCACCTACATCGTCGGTAACCCTTCCACCTCCCGCGCAACAATCGTACTCTACACCGATATATTCGGGCACCTCCTCCCCAACAATCTTCTTCTCGCCGACGCTTTTGCCGCCTCTGGAGAATATCTCGTCTACGTGCCTGATTTTTTCGAAGGCGATCCCGTTGCGCTTAAAGTGGCCGATTTGTTAATTCCCGTGGATGCCAGTAAACAGGGGACGCTTGGTAAATATACGGGGATCTTGGCTAGTGCGCCGAGTTTCTTGATGTGGATGGGTCGACATAAAGAAGCGAAATGTAGCGCGGTTTGTAATGGATTTTTGGAGAAGTTGAGAATGGAGACGAAGGGAGAGAGGAAGATTGGTATGGTGGGGTATTGTTGGGGAGGTCGATATGCTATTCGTGCTGGGCTGGAATCGAATATGATTTCGATTGATGGGATTAAGAAACCATTAATAGATGCGGTCGTTGCGTTACATCCAAGCAATCTGGTGTTTCCTAGAGATGTGGAGGGATTGGTTGTACCAATCAGTTATGGGTGGGGAGAAAATGATGTAGCGGTTTCGATTAAGTCGAAGGGAATTATTGAGGAAATTCATCAGAAAGAGAGGGAGAAGGGGAGGAAGGTACCGGAAATGGAACACAGGGTTTATAAACCTGGAAGACATGGGTTCGCGGTCAGAGGGAATCCAGATGATCCACTGGAAAGAGCGTGTCTGGAGGACTCGATGAAGCAAGGTTTGGAGTGGATGGGAAAGTGGCTTTGATTTGGGCTGAGAGATATTTGGAGTTTTTGGGAATTGTTTCTTGGAGAATGTCATCAATTGATTTGATATCTGAATACCCTTCTGCAACTTGTTTGCTCTTGCGATTGTGATTGATCTCGATATGCAATGACGATCGGCTTTGTAAGAGCGAAATTCTTCGCTTCCTCAAGGGGAAAAGTGGAGTGATGAGAAGGCGGGCAGATCAATGTTTGCTCGACGACAATGAATCGAGGGACCCATCCATAAATATGGACCGAAAGTGTAAACGGATTGCAAAGAATTTGCTGGAAACCATCTTGGTTAATAATCGTGGGACAATGAGCATTTGATTGAACTTCGTATATCTCGGCCTTAGCACTTGCTAAACATAAACTGCATGTTATGTATATTAATCCCACTTCACTTCGACATATCAACAGGGCTATATCAAGATTAAAACTGAACGTATTCAATTTTACATCCTCATAATTGAGGAGCAGATATCCTGCTTTATTAAATAGGGTATAATCACACGATATCGAACTTCCTTTTTGCCAGCCTCCGTATTAGTACAAATCCAGATTTAATGATCATCTTAACCTGAATCCATCCCAATCATCCTCATCGTCATCGTCGTCGTCGTCGTCGTCGCCTTCCGATACATCATTGGCTGCAGATTCTTCTGTTGGTATTGGTACCGTTGCGATCGCTTCCTTTTCTTTCGACCTCAAAGCTTCTCGTTTCTCTCTGAGCCGCTTCACTCTCTGGTCTAAGCTTTCCATTTCCTCAAATTCTTCTTGCAACTTTCTACTTGCATCCTCTTTATCTCCCTCTACCTCAGCTTCGAGCTTCTCCTTTCTCCGCGCCTTCTCTTCTTCGGCTGTTCGAGCTTCTACTTCCGCGGTAGTCATTGCCGGTGCAAATATGACAGCCTCTGATTCGACTTCTATTGGAACATCCGCAGCGGCAATATCTGCTTCGAATGCAGCCCATTCGTCTTCATCCACATTAGCTTGTTTGTTTGGAGGCGGTGATTTGGTTGGTTTCGCTGGCGTTGCAGGACGAGAAGGAATTTGCAAATCATGAGGTATCGCGGATTTTGAAGGCGATTCGGATCTTTCTTTTAATGAGTCCTCTGCTGGAACAAAAAATCCTTCCAAAGCAGTAGGTGTAGCTTTACTACGCTTTTTTAAGGTGCCATAGTCCATATCCATATCCTCATCTTCATCGTCCAATTTCCTCTTTTTACTATTTCCCTCGTTGCTGTTTGTGTCCGCTGTCGCATTGCGTTCACGTTCTGCTTCTTGTTGTTTTGAGAGTCGTAAAATATGCCCTGGTGATCGTAAATGTCCTTCCCATAATGATTCACTCTTCATTTGTAAATGACAGACGAGGCACATTAGATTACCGGCAGTTGAATAACCAGCATGTTTATGTTGTATGCGACGAGCAACTCGCTCATTCTTGAGAAGCGATCGAACATCTGCCATGATTATTTGACGATTTTGGTAGGAATTGCTGAATCATATGAGGAAGAATTGGCGGTATTCAAAGATAGAGTGGTCTATTATGTACTGGCTATTATACTCGAGCTTGGATATTCTTGAACTATATTGTGATCAAGAGGTGAGGATACCTGTAAGTTCAATGGTGCATTTGTCGAGGCTGAAGCTCCTTAAGATTTTCAATTGAGCTCTTCAAGGTTCCAAGGTCAAAGCTGGAGCTCTTTAGTGCCAAGGCGCTAACCCCTAATCAGCTCCAATTACCTTGATATCTAATCATTGGCTTATCAATCGGATCTTATTACCTCCGACATCACATGACTGATATCCCCGCACCTTGGAAAAATCTTGGAATTTCTAAGCCAGCCTTGCCTCTTTGCCTCACCAATGGGCGAAAATCGATCAATCTCCGCCTTCCTTCTGCCCTATCTGAAATAAATTCTCAGAACATGACCATAAGAAAACAAAACAAACCGCTCAAACAGCAATCAACAGGCCTTTACTGCCCATCAAGTATCGAAATACCTTGTCGCATTATCTCGAATACCTTCATCATCACACTGCGATCAACAATCCTTAACACTATCAAGTTGTTTAAAGCGATTTTGCGCACTCGATACACGCGGTCAATCAACAATCAATTTGAAGCTTGTCCGTCCCAACCGGCTATCAACAATACCCAGAAAAAAAAAAAAAAAACCGCGACCTCATCTGATTGTATTTGGGGAAGGATTACAAAGAGAAGCTTCCCATAACCTTTTGATAGCTTCTTGTTTCTTTTCTGCATATTACCCTTTCTTCAACACACCCATAGCTTGTTCGTAGAGCCAGTGATCGCGTGAAATCAATTCATCAACGCGTACTTTGAAATTCAGCTCCAGGGCGTATATTCATCCCTTGTAATCATCGAATTCGCGTCCTCAAGAAAATTTGAACCTTTGTATCGTTGATAATATCCTTTATTATGGCTGGTAAGTAATAATTACCTCTGCGCAGGTCAACCCACTTGCTTCGCGCAAGGAATTGGCAAAATGCTTCCCCTCCAATACTATCATACGAGGGAATAACTAACAGGGATTCTACAGACGTTAGGAAGTCGTCGCGAGCGACAAAAGGACAACACCCGAAAGCTCATGAGCTTGATCAACCTATCGAAACAAAAAAGAAAGGAAAGAAAGGTGGAAAAAAGACAGCTATTCAAGAAGAGGAAGTTGAGGTTATACGCTGTGTTTGTGGAGTTACTTCGACTACGGATGATGATGAAGCTGCTTGGATCGCTTGCGACATTTGCGCCGTCTGGCAACATAATGTTTGCGTAGGTGTAAGTCCATATGAGGAAGACACACCAGACAAATACACTTGCGAGCAATGTGCGCCAGAAGCCCACAGAGAACTCTTGGATGGAATTGCTAGAGGTGAACAGCCTTGGATCGCAAGGCAAGAGAAGCACGAAGAGGAAAAGGCAGAGCAAGAGAGACAAGATGCTGAGGAGGCAGCAAGGAAGAAGGGCAAGAAAGGCAAGAAGAGAACAAGCGACCAGAAGCGCGATGTAACTCCTGCGAATGGAAAGATACAGTCCCCCTCAGTTCCAGCCAAGAAGGAAACGCAGAGGGATTCGCCCGCAAAGGCATCCAGTCAAAAGCGCAAGACAAGAGATGAATCTCAAGATAAAGAAGCTATTAAAGTAAGTCATTGGGTTCACTACGGAATGAATCATGCTAACAGTATTTTAGGAATCTTCAACTAAAGTCCGCAAGACGTTGTCTCGTCCTACACCTAGAGCTTCTCCGCCATCAGACTTACCTAGCAAAATTTCTGAACTAGAAGCAGAGCAACAAGGCCAGGTTACTTTGATTAAGAAGGGTTTACTTCAAGCCATTCCACATGCTATTGAAGAGCGTTATTATACCTTACGACCCGACGATACCATTGATGCAAAGGCCGAACGACTTGCCATTCAAATCGAAGCAGCTGTTCGTACTACACACCCAAACAAGTCAGCCTCCATCAAACAGATCCGCTCGATATTTCTCAATTTAAAACAAAATCAAGAATTGTGTAATGGTTTATTGTCGCAATCATTATCACCTCAGGCCTTGGCGGTTATGACAACAGATGATATGGCAAGTAAAGAGTTGAAACGTGAAACAGCACTCATGAAAGCAAGAGCCGATAAGCAATCTATAATGATCACAGATGATGGTCCACGGATTCGAAGAACTCACAAAGGTGAGGAAATTATCGAAGAAGACACCAATCCTAATGAATATCCTGATATTCCAATGTCTGCAGCACATCGACGAGAAATGTTGGATCCGAATGCTGGTATGGGTGATAGGTCTAGGTCTCACTCACCCGAAAACGAGGTTGAAGTACCAGAAATTCCTGAAGATTATCCATCACATGATAAAGTCCGCACTATGTCGACCCCCAAAACACCTTTAAATATCGATACCAAGCAACCAGCTTTGAGAAAGGGCTCAACGCAAAGTTCCGCAACAGGAAATTTTGACATCAACAAAGTCTTTTCGAGTGTTCAATCGCCTCATCCTTCCACCAATAAACAACGTAATGCCGATCATTATAGAAGGGCATCGAACGCACCGCCTCTGAATGGACCTGGAGATGATCCTGATGTTGACAAAATGCTTCAAGATGATAATGAATCCCCGCCGTACTCTCCAGTTGAAGACCCTTCAGATCCAGACATCGTTTGGAAAGGTACAATGAGCATGGATTCGGTAGCAAAATTTTCAGCATATGCTAAACAAGTTGCTGGTCCAGATTTGAGTCGCAATCGTATGCAAACTCCATGGTCTGAACTTCTTCATAAAGATTTAAAGGTTCATGGTAGAATTGATGCAGACAAAGCCAATGAATATTTATGTGGTCTTCGATATAGTCCACCATCTGATGTAATTGTCATCAACATAACACCAACGTCTGGATCATCGGATTTTCTTGACTTGTATAATTACTTTCATGACAAGAAACGTTATGGAGTACTTACTAACAAGGGTCCGGGAAATGTACGAGATACATATTTAGTTCCAGTCCCTCCTGGACCCGGCAATATCCCAGACTTTGTTGTCAATCTTGCAGAACACAATCTACCAGAAGATAGACCGGAGCCTTCAATACTAGTAACCTTGGTTGTACGTAATGGATGGGAACAACCTTCACGGATCCAATCATTCGATGGTTCAACTGATCCCCACAGCCCTCTTACTGCGGGTGGTATTGCTCAACGCCAAATGTCAATCAGTCATTCGGGCCCAGGTATGTCTCCTAGTCCTGTTACTCCTCAAGGTTCTTTCCAGCCATCTTTTGTTGGAAAACCTGAGGAAAGACACCAACAACAGAACTTGGAAGAGCAAAGACGGATTGCTCAAGCGGAAGGTGAAGCTGTTGCGTTGAGAATACTAGGTGACTATGCAAGGGCTCCCACAGTTGGTTTCTTAATGCCACAGGCTTATCAAATGAGGGACTTGGAATGGCAGGCTATTAGAAGTATTTTGGAAAGAGACGAGAAGGCGCAGAATGACTTGAAACATCTAAGTGAGGTTCTAGCAAGGACGGGTCCAGCGTGATTATATTACGATGAGGAGGACATGGAAACTGATGTACTGGATCGAAATTTGGTCAATAGAAAGGAGGCAGTCAGGTCGTGGGGTGGATGGGTTTAATTGGCGTTCTTGGCGAAATAAAATGAGAAATCATGGGAGTTTTCCATCTCCATCTTCTTTTACATGTATATTTTTCTTTGCATTCATTCTCTTTCTCTTTCAATTCTTGGCTAAAAAGTACAACTACGTATGGTAGATTGGAATGCAATGATGAGATTTTTTTTTCAGAACATGCTATATACCTCACTTCGTTCGTATTGTGGTTTGATTTGGCGGTTAGTCGTGCATGTAGATGATATTGTCTTGATACCGAATTGATATGGTTTAATCTCGTTTCCCCTCTCTTTCTCTGTGTTCATGTATGGATCAAGGAAATGGAATGAGATTGTATCGTTCGGAATAGCTATTGAGCGCCCTCTTTTTGAATAAATAAAATTACCATATGTTGAACGTGTTAACTTTCAGTCGGATGAGTTGACCTATCAGCTTGATTGTCGTGTATATGTGTGATGTTTGAAATGGAATGGTGGTTAGGACCGCGAATCGTTTCAACTGTTTTTATGTACCTGGGTGTGTGTGTAGATGTACATTTTGAGGGATGTTCAAACTCTGTGGTTCTTTCTTACCTTGGGGTTTCTGTTTTTGATGTTGGATGTGAGGTGTTGCTTTGTTGTTATGGAGATGAAGGTGTAGGTGAAGGTGAAGGTGGAGAGTGATTTGGAGTTGAAAATCGGAAGTGGGATCGAGGGAGGGATCGACCAGTTTGCAGAATAGTGAATGCTTAGCGATGACGAATGCGTGAAGGGCCGTTTTGAAACTCTTTCGTGTATTACTAGGTATATAGACTCATGGTAGGTAGTATCACAGTTTTTTCCAAGTATAGAATCGGGAAAATTCGTCGAATTCCTTGAAGGATTGTTGGGCTGACAAATTGCTACTATGATTTGGGGTGCTGGGGATGTGAATCTTCCCGTAGAGAAATAGGGGATGCACTGAAGACCTTATTTCTGTTCATTTTTTCGTCTGGTAGGTTGATTTTTGTTATCATCTGATTGGTGATGATGTGATGACAGTGAAAATCTCTTGCTGTTCTTTTTCAGGGGATGGGGGCAGATTCGTAGTTATATCTTTGCTTATTACTTGGATTTCTGTAATACCCGAATTCTATAACCTGGATGCACAGTCATGATGACGGATTTTTCATCAATATCCAAGTAGGATGAAAACCTTTGGTCCAAATTACCCTTTGTTCTTAGGATATTGTGGCGGAGAAAGTTGGGGGTGAGAGGGGGCTTATATTCTACTTTGATACGAATTCGTATGTTGTGCTAGTCTTAGCACCGAATGAGTGAATAGATAACTTCATTTTGATTCTCAAGCCTTGAAGATCAGCGGGGTAGAGTGCTGAAGACATTATTGAGGTGAACACCTCCACTTAATTCCTTCAAATCTGATGTCTAGAACTCCATTTCCAGCAATATAAAAGATCTCCCTAGATTCTTCTATTTCATTATTGTATATCAGGCAATAAGAACAAGGTAGCCCCCGTTGATAGGCTAGTAAAGTATATACTTTATTTAGCATGAAGTAAAGAACGCTCGCGGGATTCATTACATGCGAGTGTGTGATTTGTTTGGTAATCATCGCGTATTTGTATTTATATTATCACAAGTTCTTGTTGTCACTATTAGTGAGTAAGAGAAGACAATTAACACAATGACAACGAGATAGAGTTTGACAGTCATCTATCGCTCGCTATCTTTCAAATCACTTTTTTCAGTCTTGATTCCCCTCTCGCATACCCTCTCGAAAAGGGAGCTAGATAAAATCAAAGATTGAGTGCCAAAGTCCAGGCGTAATTACCGCAGACGTCCCTTGAGAACCATCGATCTCGTTGACTTCCGTCACATTATATGCGTGATCCAGTAACTCCTGGGAATGGTCTCCCTTAAGTACTTCCAACTTCAAACCCCCGTAATATCATCATTCTTTTTTAATTTTCGCTTCACAGACACTGAGCTGAAATCCGCTTATATAAAGAGGCATTACGAACTATCCTTGAATTCTTCAAACGCTCAAGGAATCAAGATGGACTGTAGCTAGGTCTTGTTTGCTGAGTTGCAAAATCATGTTCTGGTCTTTTTATCTGGTTGAATTCTGAATTCTGGCTATATCAGATCTGGATGTCTGGAGATTTAATCATCTGGTCACGAACTTAGCATCTGATGTATACAAGAATTTCACTGTCGATTGACTTTACTTCACTATCAACATCGATACAACATACAAGATCTTATCATTTGAATATCTCAGTACATCTCAAGCTACAAGAATACAGATCCAGAATCATCTTTTCTTGTGCTTAACTATATTTCGTCGGGTTGTTCCAGCCTAGTACGATTCTATGTTGGAGCTCGCTTTCTTCAATTTTGGAGTACTCGAGGCGCTTGGAACCTTTGTATCTAAGTATTCTAGAAAACATGTGATGGATTCACTATAAGAGAAGTGATATGTAGATTAATCCCCCATGGTATCTCAATGGAAGTAGGTATCATGTGTATATAAAATAGTATCGACTACTCTGCGTTTACTTTTCATCAAGAGTGAGCTTCGGCGTTGGGAAGAACGGCATATGTACTTTTGCGGCGGGGTTCCAAGACTGTGGTGTAGAGCAGATGGTATTTTACATTGTAAAAATCCGCGGTTATTGGTATCAGATACTAGAGATGTATTTCGATGTATCGACGGTGATAACTTGTTGTGGTGATAAGCCCCCTTCCCAAATAACAACACGAAGCGAAAAATAATAACACATCCTAGATTCTTGTATCATATATCATCCCACAGTCGATAATCACAAGTAAAATTACAATTCCGCTATCAACCAAGCACGCGTCTAGTATAGCTTGATTTTAATTCCCGAGAAAAAACTAGCAAGTCCTATCCTTTTTTAGTTGTTATATTTAACAGGTTTATAAGAATACCCTGTCCTGTAAAATCCGTGTTGGGAGAAAATATATATAAGTTACTATAGACTACGTTTGGATCTCTTACTCTACCTCTCTTATATTCTCTTACTAAGGGGCATATTAGGTATTTATCAAGTGATTCCTATTCATGGATTCACTTACTTATCCCCCTACATCATATCCCATACCATGTAAAAATTAACCTCGCAAACGACTATATATACTCACCCATTAGAACTCAATATTCGAATCAACACCCCAAATCCGAATGCGCGAAAGTAGCCACTGCTTAATGATCATCTCCCAAAATTGCTAACATCAATTTCAACCCCAGACACAAAGGGCTTCCTATCTCATTTTCATTCTCACCTTTTAAACTACATAATGCTCATCTAATCTCTCAACAGTAACAACAGCAACAAAACAAATTCACAATAATGATCATCACAATTCCTCATAATAATTAATATAACATATAACACAAATCACAAAGCACAAATCAAGAAACACAAACTCAGAAACCACACAAACAGCCCCCCACTTCGCGACATCAACTCAGATATATACTCTAGATCTAATCCCTCAATCTTCTAGTATTAAAAGACCATTTTAACTATATATCTAGGTAATACTTGTCAATTATCTATTCATACATCTAATCCTTCCTATAGCTATATATACGTACATATATACACACACTCTCTCTCTCTTTAACTTCCCACATCAAATCAAATCAAGATCACAGATCCTCACATCACATCCCATCACATCCCATCACATCACATCAAAAAACCAATCTTTTCCTATCCATCCACCATCTAGATGTTCAACTACCTACCTACCTACCTACCTAGGTACCATATTATACTTTAACCCAACTAAATACCCACCCCACCCATTACAATACTCAATTTGATAACGTGTTTCCAAAACCTTAAATTTCAGTACTTTGTTAAAAACACCTAAATATTAGATTTTCCAATTTCAATCTATAATGTCTTTACCAATTGTAATCTAATTCAATTAAAAATTTGATTAAATAATAGATAATAATGAATTATATTATTTATATAATTTTTGATTATTTCAAATCGGTATTAATCGAATTGGAAATTTCAAAATGAAAGTTTGAAAACAATCAAAAATAGCTTGAAAATACATTAATTTTCAATTTCAAAATCGAATTTATATTCTATCCATTTTCAATTCTATAACTATTTTTTTAATATATTTATAAAACTATATATCAATTCTTTCAATTGAAATATTAATTATTCTGAAAAGTTTATTTAATTTAAAGATATATTAATAAGTTTAAAAATAATTGAAATTAAATTTCAAAATTAATAAAATATAAAAAATCTGTTGAAAGATATAGTTCACATAATCATGGAGTAAAGGGAGCTAGCCCTAATTAGTACTAGTAAGAGCTTTGTCCTATATAAAACTCTTTCTTTTGAAAATTGTAGAATAGACTTAGTATACTAATCCTCCTAATATTATTACTTTCTATTTTATACTTCCTATCTTATTTCTTATAAAAAGTTATATTTAAAACAGATTATAAATTCAGATTTGTATTTAAATTAGAAATTATTAATAGAAAGAAATGTGTAGAGGTGTAAAAAAAAAGGTAGAGATTTATATAATTAAAAAAAAGATAAAGGTTTATATAATAAAGAGAATAAATTATAGAGGTGTAAAAGAAAAATAAAGATTTAAATCAAATTGAAAGAATTATAGTAAAAACTTCTTATCAATAAAGAGTTATAGCAGAGATTTCTTATCAATACAAAATCGAAAATCCCCAAAAAAAATATATTTACTTTATATAAAAACTCAAATTATATTAAAGGAAAAAACAAATTAATATTCCTATTTTGTAATATATTAAAACCAAGACCAATAACAATACCTATAATTATAAAAAATGATTTTAATAATAAAAAGCTAAAGATTTCAATATTAGATAGAAAGAATTAATATTATTAATTCAAAACAATAAAGTTATATTTTATTAAGAAAGGATAAGGTTATATCATTACAAATAATATAATTACTTGTAGAGCACTTTATATAGATTCTATTAAATTGATGAATATAATATATAGAATAAAGAAAGCCTAAATTGGTATAAAGTTTTTCATTATTTAATATATCAATAATATAAATAACAAACTTATCAAAAACATTATTAAGTTTAATAGCAAATAAATCAAATTAAAAACAAAATATAAATATATTACCCCTCAAGAATTATAAAACAAATTTATACAATTGATAATATAAAAGTTAAAAAAGAATACTATAATTAAGAAAAATTAAAACAAAATATACTTAATCCAAAAAGAGATAATTGAAATAAAAGTAATACAGAAAGATTTGTTAATTAAGAATATCATTCTAGAATTCTTCATTTAAAAATTATCAGAATACTTTAATATTATTATTAAAACAATTAATACTCAAAACCTTGATTTTATAATCAAATTTGAAAAAATCCAAGCTATAAATAAAACAACTATTTTCAGAAATATTTTCATAATAAATAAAAATGGAGATACAAGTATAGCAATAATTGTACAAAATTATTAAAATTGTGGACGATATAATAAAAACTGTTGCTAAAGTTTTGAGAAAAAATCCTGTAGTTTAAGTAAAGAAAAAGAATGTTTTTATTATAATAATCTGGACTATATTGTATAAGATTGTTTGTATAAAAAAGATATTCAGATTTATATTAAAAATAATTCAATTAAAAAGTTATTATTTTTATTAAGATATCAAACAAATTCAAATTAAAAAAGTTACAAGTTTTTCTTTAGCAATCTAACCTTTCGTTTTATATACAATTATAATTATATTATAGCTGAAATCTCAAACAAGGAAAAACCTTATCATTATTCAAATAAATCCGTATATATATTCTTCTATAATAATATTAGAGAATAGATTATAGATATTAATTATTTATTATATATAATTAATCAATTTCACCTTTTATTTAATTTAAAACTATTTTTTAGATTAAAATAAATAAAGATTAAAAAAAGAGAATTAATTATAAAAGAATATAGAATGATAGAGATAAAATGGAATAGAAGGATATATAAATTAAAGATATTATATATTCTAGGATTAAAAGTAAGCTTATTATCTATAAGATTATTTTATAAGAAATTCAGTACTAAGGAAATCTTCAATAACAAGAAGATATATTTTTATAAAAATAGAAAAATCCTATTATTTATAAATAATTTTTATAGAATTTATATAATTATAAATATTATTACTAGTAATTTTGATATTGTACTTTCTGTTAGAGTAGATAATAGCAATGAATCAACTAGGTGTAATGTAGCACAAAGACTTTTCATTAATCCTTCTAAACTATGAAAATTCTACAATTTATAATTGTGCGCGGGTTGGCGTCGGCCCGAAGTAGCCCCGCAGGGGCTACTCACGTGCCCTCGCCAGCCCTTACACGGATTGACCGTGACACTTTCAATTATAAAAAAAAATAAAAAAGTTTTATTAGAAGTTAAGAATATTATTTATAGCGAAAATAAAACAAACAAAGCAAATACCCAATAACAAAACTATTTGAATTAATACTAGCTATAATATTATTATTTTAGATATATGGAATATAGAATTCTAAATAAACTATATCTAATTACAACCTTAAAAAAAGATATCAAGCTATCTATAAATCTAAAATTTTATAAAATATATATAATAACAAAAATGAAAAAGCATTATAATACAATTCTTTCAAAGTATAAAAAGCAATTACTAGCTTTTATATTACTAAATATATCAAAATCATTTTCAATATCATTCCAAAAAAAACAATATTTTATAAAAATAATCTATAGCTGAATAAAAAAGGTTTGAGTAATATATTTGAAAAAGAAAAGTAATATTATTAAAAAACTAGAAAAATAAAGAATTGGTATAAAATAAGAAAATGGATTTCTGATTAAAGTAATATATATTAATAATACTTTAGAGATTAAGAAAATATTATAGGAGTGGTAAGATAAACTAGATATATAATAATAATCGATATATATATATCTCAAATCAAAATGGTATAGTTAAATGGATAATTCAAACTATTTAATCAAATGTTTATATAATACTTAAAGAGTTAGTAATGCTAATTGAATTCTGAGATTATATAGTAGAGATAGATATATATACTAAAAATAGAATATATATAGAATTATGAATAAATGAATTCGAGATTAAACAAAGATATAGAAAAATATCTATTAGTTAATAATAGAATATAATTGTATAAGTAAAGAAAAAGCAAATGTTATTATACAAGATATGAATTAGAATAATATTATTAATAGTATATATCAAAATATAGAAATCAAAGTATTATTCTTATATTAATCCAGTATCTCATTCTAGTAGTACTTGTTGAGATAAGCTAATAAATAGAACAAGAATAGATATATTTATTAAATATAATAATTATATTATAAAACAATTATGGATATATACTTTAAATAGGTATATAATAATAAAAACAAGTAATTATATATTCTTCAAAGGTTTATTAGAAGGTAAAATAGATT
The DNA here is from genome assembly GCF_014898535.1 of Botrytis deweyae. Classification (NCBI taxonomy): domain Eukaryota; kingdom Fungi; phylum Ascomycota; class Leotiomycetes; order Helotiales; family Sclerotiniaceae; genus Botrytis; species Botrytis deweyae. The sequence continues at coordinate 126,850 of NW_024066235.1, forward strand.
TGAAGTTATACTTTATTATTTCAAAGAAAGAATTTATAGAAGAATAAAAAATATAAAATATTTTATCGAAATAATGATTAATAAAAAGATCTTATAAGATTATAATTGAAATTATAGATATAGTATTTACAAAATCTATAATTATTGAGCTAATTGAGTATAATTCAAAAAATGAAATTCCAAATCTTATTAAAGTATTTATATCAAGATTAGCAATTATTTTACAAATTATTATTTTATGTATGGTACAACTATTGAATATTGATCTAATAAATATAATCATAAAGATTAAAAAGAATATCAGATTAGTAACAAAAAAAAGATTAAGAGAATAAGATAATAAAATCAACTTTCAAAATATCAAATACTTATATATATTTCTCACCATTATTGTAGATTTGAAATCGAATTAAGAGTTTTTTATAGAATAATAGAGTAAAGATTATATATTTATTTTAAAAATAATTATTATAAATATAATAATAAGGGATATATCGATTCTGAAAATATATAGGGAGATAATAAGTAATTCAATTTATAGCAATTAATAGCAAATAGCTATTAATTAGAAAATTAAGGAATTGGAAAAGAATTAAATATAATAATAAATCTATAATAATAAAATAAACAATTTAGTTAATATAAAATAAATATTTATAACAAAACTAAATATAAATAGATTATTAAAATGATTTAAGATTAAACTAGTAGCAAAAGACTTTATATAAAAGTATAGAGTAAACTTCTTCGATATATTCATATAAATAATACAATTAGTAATAATTTGTTTATTTCTATTAATTATAATATTATAAAACCTTAAGGTATATTATTTTAATATAAAGAATATATTCACTAAGGCAAAACTAAAAGAAAAGATATTCCTATTTGTATTATAAAGAATTAATATTAAATAAGAATATATTCTTAAAATTCTTTATAGTCTATATGGATTAAAGTAAGTAGCTTGTAATTAAAATAATTTTATAAAAAAGCGATTTATTAAATGAAATTTTATATAAAGTTTGATTAATTTATATTTATTTATTTACTCTAGTAAAGGAATTATAATATTATTATATATCAATAATCTTTCTATTATAATATAGAATTTAAATAATATACTATGATTTAGCAAACAACTTACTTTTGTTTTCAATACCAAGAATCTGGGGGAGATTGAGAATTCAAAGCTTTTAGATATAAGAATTATTAGAAATAGAAAGAATAGGATTTTGTATATTAATTAAGAATAATATTTTGAAAAGATATTAAGTAGATATAGATTTATAAAGGGAATATCTAAATCTATTTTAATATTAATGAATAATTACAAAGCACTTTAATCAATTTGAGAGAATAATAAACAAGCAGATTCTATCAAATATAGCTATATAATCAAAGAGTTGATATATATAATGATATATTCAAAACTTAATATAATCTTTAATTTAGGAAAGCTTAGTTAATATATAAAAGATTTAGTAGAATTCTATATGAATTAATTATAAAAAGTAATATACTATTTATAAATAATAATTAATTATAAACTATATTTCAAATTAGGGGAAATTCAAAATCTAATAATCTATTCTAATATAAATTATATTAATAATATAGTTGATAGAAAAAGTATATTAAAAATAATTATACTTTTAGAAGGAGAATCAGTATTCTGAATAAATCGAAAATAGAACTCTATATTAATATTAATAATTGAATCAGAATATATAACTTAATTGATTATAGTAAAGCAAAACTAATAACTAGCCTAAATACTTTGAGATATAAAATATAGAAAATTTATTATAGAAAACAAATCCATTATTAATATGAAGAAAAACAATCAAAAAGCTATAACCCTAATCAAGAATATACAATTAACCAATAGATTAAAGCACATTGATATTATATATTATTATATACAAAATCTTAAATAGAAAGGAAAGATTGATATCAGTTATATTCCTATAAATAAAATAATAATAGATAGATTGATAAAACCATTAATTAAGAATATATTCAAGAAATTTATAGAAATACTAGGAATAATAGATCATCATAATTAACCCAAAAGGGAGTATTAAAAGGTATAATTTATATAATCATAGAATAAAAGAAGCTAACCCCAATTAGTACTAATAAGAGCTTTGTTCTATACAGAACTCTTCCTCTCAAAAGTTGTAGAATAGACTTAGTACACTAGTCCTCCTAATACCATTACTTTCTACCCTATGCTTCCTATCTTATTCCCTGTAGAGAGTTATACTTAAAACAAAATCGCTTATTTTTTTGGAAATACATTATTAAATTGAGTATAATCAATCACCTGTATAAGCGAGTCAATACATACTATACATACATACATACATACCTAGATATCTCCCAGCGCAACAACTTCAGATATTTTTCTAGTGTTTAGATATCTAGCTAGCTATCGAGATGGAGCGCTGGGTTTAAGATGAAGAATGTAATTCTTTGTATGATTTAATTTACTTAAATTGAATCGTATCAGGAGGTAGGTAAGTATTTCCCAAGGCTTCTCTTCGTATCAGGAGTGAAATGAAAGTCTATTATACATCTATCTATTATTTCACCAGAAATGTTTTGTTTCCAGCGCTAAACCTGTTTTCTCCGTAAAGATGTGTTGACGATGTTTATTCTCCCGGGACTCTGATGATCATTTTGACAAAGCATTCGAATATTGAATTTCAATTTTAGATAGAAACCTATTATAAAAATCATTATGCGCTCGCTATCTTGACATTCCATTATCACTCTACTACTCTCTTATAATCTCAAACCATCATGATAGAATACTCATTCCTCCCCCCTTTTCTTCCCTTCCCTTCTCTTTCATCTAACAATTAACCAAAAAATGACAGCTTAAATTTCCCCTATATGAAACGATCCTCGTGAAAACTGTACCATACCGTGCTATGCAGTTTTGTGTCACAATTGGATAGATTCATCTCCATGTATGACAGCTATATCCATATTCTGATTCTTCCCCCTCTTCCATTCTACTCTCAATGAATCGCGAGAATCTCATACCGCAGCGGCTGTGTAAATTTCTTCCAATCTTTCATATCAAAAACTCTTCTTTGTACTCTTGCTATGTCTTTTGCGTATTCAGGGTCGTCAGCGTAGAAGCCTTCGTCGGGAGGGTAATTTCCAGTCCATTTCCTCCATTCCTCCAGCCCGTCTTCGAGCCACCCATTTTCATACTCTCCTTCTTCATCCAAACTCTCGCTCGGAACCCCCAATCCCAATTTCCACCATTCTCTCATCTTCTCAATATTTTCAAAGAGCTCTCTGTCCCTCTTATCGTAATCTTGTTGTCTTTTATGATACGCCGTCCCTCTCCCCATTCCTATCTCTCCGTCCCTCAATTCAGGACCAAGGATGCACTCCCCCACATACCTAACATGATTCACTCCCCCCGTTCCCGTTCCCGTCCACACTCTGCCCACATCTGTTTTCAAAAGAATCACCTCTTCATTCCTTATGTCAGATTGTTTAGCTGGATAAAGATCTGGAAACCTTGTCATCTCGTTCAGCAAATTCCCAACAACCGTTTCCATTTTTCTCTTCAAGTTCTCTTCCAGTTCCTTTTTCCTATTTCTCTTCCCTCCTCCATCGTTATTCCCCTCATCCCCAAGGTTTGCCAACACTCGTGCTGCTCTCAATAGTGAATTCGCCATCCACAAATAATCTCTGTTTCTAAAAACGGAAAAACATCTACTCGCCTTAAAAATCCTCTCGCGCCAAAGAAGTCGTCCATCATCCCCACAGTCTACATATTTCACCATAACCTCCTTTTTCTTCCTCTCAAAAAATTCCTCGATTCTTCTGTCCATCTCCGCTCTACCATCCTTTTCCCCTTCCCTTTTATTCTTCTCAATCCGCTTATCGCCCTCTTCACCATCATAGCCCCGCAAGACATAATACAACCCCTCTTCCTCCCCATTAAACCTCCAAATCTCATCTCCCACTTCCGCTCGCACACTCACTAGTGCAATTTTCCCATTGCCCAAAGCCGCAAGTTTCTTGCCGGCAAGAAAATTTCCGTTGACATCCGTCATGCCCATTAATACGTACATCCATAAAGTTGTCGGGTGTCCTTCAACTTCCAACATTCCCGAATAATCTCTCAAGGGCTCTAGATCTGCGGGATCCGCGATTTTGGAAACCAGTTCCATTCTTTGCAAGAAACTCTCTGTAGCGCTTGAGTAGGCGTCTTCAAGGATTTTTGCCATATCTTCTGAGATAAGATTATAGGGTGAAGTCTCTGAGGTATTGAACCACGCACAGAAATATCTGCAGACGAGCTCAAGTATTCCCTTGTAAGTATCAACTGGATGGTGTCGAGAACTTTCCCCTCCAGGAAAATTCTTGATTTCATGACACAAAGCAAAAACATCCTTCCTCTTCGGAATGTCATTCTTGATCATTTCGACACTACCAACCCTTGTTCCAATGCAACCCAATACCGCCTTCTCCCCCAGAACAACATGTATATCACTTATATCATGAATCCTGCTACGTGACTTTGTTCTCCACGAATGCCACTCCCCGTCTCTAAAAATTCCTTTAGAAGTCCAATCCGGTACCCAAGTCGGCAGATTAAATTTCTTCTCCTCAAATTCCACATCTTCCACGTGCGATAGGAACTTAAAATCACATTGCCGATTTAAGATATATAATGTCAAGTCCGTGTATACATCTGCTATTGATTTTTGATAATCGATTTCGACGAGTTTTTCGATTTCCAGATTGTCGCTCTTCGTTCTATTTGCAAATAAGGCGAGATGTCCGTACAACATGTCTCTTGGATTGAAGACTCCATGACCACGACGCGAGTGGAGGATCTTGAGCAGATAGTCACAAGGGCCGAAGGAATCCAGAGTCTCCGCTGCAGAAATTTCCCGTAACATGTGCATATCGTTGAGAACATTATAATTTGGAGACTTGACCAAAGCAGAATTATGCTTGGAGTCAAGAATCAGTCTCGTAAAGTCTTGCCATCTGAGTCGATGAAATCCCACTTGTACCCAGGGATCACCGGAAAGGATTAGTTCTTGGAGAATCCAAATTCTTCTGAACCATGGCATGTCTATTACCTGACGAATTAGATCATCGATCTTTGATTTTATGTATCCTCCTGAGTGTAGATTAAACGTCTGATCGGTAGTGTTCGATTTTCGAACATTAGATAGAAATCCAGGTTTCGTTTGCTTCGTCATTGAGGACATTGGAGAGTCAAGTAATTTGAAGATTTCATCAGTTTCTGAAGTTGTTTCTCCAAGGAATATGACAGTATGCCTTGCAACTTCATAAATCAAGCTCATCAAGCTAACTTGCTTATTCTTTTCTTCAATGTCGAATTGATTTATACAGATTCCATCTGCCCATACCGCTATATCTGTCTTTTTATCTCGTAAATACCGTAATGCTGAAGCAAGACTTGCGGTGATAAGTAGTGGTTTCTGATCGACCAATATTATCTTTCTGTTATTTGCATCTCCCCAGACGTAAGAAAGTGCTATGTAATGATCTATGAGAGATTGATCGTAATGGAACAGGGTAGAATGAATTAAGCTGCATGATAAAGATGATTCGATGGATAAGGCAGGGTGAATGACGATGACACGAAATGCATCAGGCTCGAGAAGAGGTGTATAATGATATTGCTGAATATCCTCCATTTTTGGAGATGTTGGTGAAGTGGAAACCAATGATCAATGTTGTAAAACCTTTTAGATGAAAACTTTGGATTGAAGAAGTCGTTGGATGGATGAAGAGACATCAATGGGAAAGATGTTCTGGGTTGATATACGTGTGACCAGTCCTCCACATGACATCTCGAAGCTAAGCCAATTTAGGCAGCTTCAGCCTCACTACTCGAGTAGAGAAGGTCGAATCATTTATCAGAATGTAGTATCAAAGATAATCAGGGCTCTATTTATTCGCCGGGGGAAAAGGAGGCGAATTTCGACTAAGTCTTTATTGAAATCTTTAGAATTGATTAAAAAAGAATCGATTTTAAACGATTTATATAACTTACTAAGGGCTCGTTCGAATCTTTATTTGAATTCGTGACTAATATGAGATTAATACTTTATTTGATTAATCATTCAGTCTAAATTTCATAGATCTAGATTTAAATTTAATACAAATAAGCCTTTTTACTTAAAAATGAATTTTTTAATTTTAATTTAAAATTAGCTTTTCAAATTCAAGAAATTTATTAAGATTCTATTACTTAAAATAACTTTTATAAAATGTAAAGATTTAGATTAATTATATTATATTATCTTAAAAATACTTTTTTCAATATAGAATTAAAATATTGAAGATTTTATTATATTAATGAAATCTCTACTTCGTCAACTATATATTCTATCATTACAGGCATATATGACATTAAATATAATTTTCAGCTTGTTCTTTTGCTTAGGTAGAGCAGGTTCATAATTGTTCACCCCCTCATCGACAATAAAGGTGTCTCAGCGATTCGTTGCTTTACAGAATGAGGGGCGAGGAGGAACGTAACTTCCGGATCATAACAAAGTTTGCCTAGTCTTTCCACGATCGGTAGTCATGTCGTCGGCATTCGACTTCTCAGCACGGCTAAGTATGAATTTCCGAGCACTAATTATATAGATCATTAGAACGCCGAAAGACACATTGCGAGGCACTGGTTTTATTATTGCCTTCATTCACCAAGATTGACTTCCTTTCCCCATTCGAATTATCTTTGGATGAGTTCCCATCTCCCTTGCGCCTTTTTCTTTTCCAACATCTTCTTGTTCTCAAACGTATTCGACAGATTCTTATATTCAAAACCACTTCTAGACATAGATCAACAATATTCGTAACCATCCTTTTGTGGTTCTATGCAAACACAATTCGGAAATTCTCCCTAGCTCCTCATTTTTGATGGCGTTCTTCTTGCGGTTCGGTGACACATGAACTTCCACCACCGCCCGCTGCGAGTATTCTAACCATTCTCGAGCAATTTTGAGTTGTCTTTGTATAGATACCCAGTCATGTATCAGAGTAAAAACGAGTTCTTTGACACGGCGGACAGAGCTATCATTCCCTTATCATCATCTTGAGTGTCATAAACTCGACTTCGACTTTATCAACTAAAGATGACATGATTCAAAATCACTGATAATGAACATATCATAGTTTGTTTGCAAGTTCTTGTAACGCAACTTGACTTGGACTTACAGCGTAATATCAAGAAATAGATTAATGGTACGGTATTGTACTTGAAATAATGATGGATTGAATAGATTTTTGAATTTTTCATCATTCAGAATGATGATCTGATGATTGATGCTACTAAAATTGGATTTTGAAAGGTGTAGAAATTGTGGGATGTGGTGGGATGTCTTGAGGTTGAATATCTCAGAGCTGGAGTTCGAGGTCATCACGTGATTGATGTAAAATTTGATATACCGGTAGGTGCCTACTTCCATCCATGGCTCTTGTGGCTGTGGCAGTGGCTGTGTTGTGGCAGTTAGATGTAGGTAGGCTCGTAGGTTGAAATTACTTGGTGAAGTTACTAGACCAGCTGGAGACAAGACTAATTGAAGCTTTTTCTCAATTGCATATTGACATTTTATTTCTTGGATAGAATGTCTAGTCTGCCTCCACGGCAGTGGCCCCCGGAGGGCCAGCGGAGCGTCATTTTGTTGAAATCATATAGTTCGAGTTTACGAGTATAGAGTTATCTCTCACGCAAAAGTATAAATAGTCTGCCACCCCTCCCCCGCCGACTAGCCGTGGAGCCTCCGGAGGACCAGCAGAGCGTCACTACATTTCATTTGAATTATATGGTTCAATTTGTGGAATTATATGTTATCAATACGATTCGAGATCATGTAGTTATTATATTCAATTGATGGGGGCAAGCCCCCAAACCCCCATAGCTCGCTGCGCTCGAAGAATTAACATTTTGGGGCTCATTCGATGTTCGGACTATTGAGGATCTCCATTCCATGGTCCATACGAGCTAACCTTACGAGGGATTTTTATTAGCTTCTTGATCGAACATTTGGTACTCTACGATATGCTCTTCGTCATTCTTTACTTCCAATAGAGTTGATGTTTCCCCAATGTTTCACCGTGTATGCATTTGATAGGTAGATCAATGCACGCTGATATCCAATCCAATTAGTTTGAAGTAATCGCTGTGCTATATAAAGAAGTAGACAAGTAGAGTGTTTGGAATTGGTTGATTTGTTCTCCGGGTTGCGGTATTGAATGTTCTTGAATCTTGACAGCGGATAGCGGACATGTAGAAGAGGATAGGATGGGATAGGATGGGATGGGATGGGATGGTGGTGGTAATAAAGTTTGAAGCTTGAATAATAAATGGTCAAGACTTTTCGGTGGAATCTCTTCTGAGTGAGTGGACTTGGTGGATTTGATGGATTTGACGGAACTTTCGGATTTTTTTTTAAATTCACGTGGTGATGGAAATTTAATCTATTGTGAAATACGGAGTATACGTACATACGTATGTACGAAGTATGTATACGATATCGTATATCGTATTGCAAGGTTGAGGTTGAGTGGGAATACCTAGGAGTAGGCAATCTGTATAAGGAAAGACGGTCTATTTCTATATGAAACGAGAGAGAAAGGATAATGAGCATTGAGCAGGGAAAAAGGGGGGAATGGTCTCAATATGGTTCATGCTATCGATTGGTGAACTTCGGAGTCGGGGTGCAGAGAAACGTGTCTGATTGGCTGGGGGTAATTAATTAAATTCAAGGCACCAAAGGAATTCGATTGGCTGAGAGGGAGAGATATGGAGCTCCACTATATCATTTTAGGATAAGTGCATGTGTGATTATCATATCAACCAATGATCATTTATCTTTCCCCCAGATTAATAACGGATATCGTTATCTCTTTAATCTTTTCTGTCCCTGGGTTTCGTGCCTTGCAGACTCCACTCTTTCCACTCTCACTGGTTATCTTTGGTCGGGGGGAAATCCTTGAATATTGAAGGAAGTGAAAGGAAGTGAGAGAAGAGAAGTGTGAAATGAGAGAAGAGTGCAATGGAAGAAGAGAAGTGTGAAATGAGAGAAGAGTGCAATGGGAGAAGAGAAGTGTAAAATGAGAAAAGAGAAGAGAGAAATGATAAAGTGCACTCTTTGATCCCCCAATGATAACTCCGTATGCGCGGAATAATCTATTGGGGAATTACATTATTGGGAGGTTCACATGAATCACATCAAAATGCTTCATATCAATAAACTAGACGATGAAATGCATCTCGTCATCCATTGATTGTTCATATCGGAATGGCCATTCCAAACTTCTCATCAGAAATTCAGAATACTCGATAGATACTTGCTACTCCCTTTACTTTGTCCTCAATCACATCAAACACCAAAAGACATTTCTTCTTGCTTGGCTTCTTCCCCTGCATTGGTAACCTTGGAACTTGACATGATCAGCCACCCAACAGCCACAGAACGGTACGAGCAGACACAGAACACAGACTACCTACACCCTAAACTTGTCTCACTGCATTACACCACTGCACTGCACTACATTGCACTCCACTCTTCAATCATCAATCATCGATCCATTCTTTCATTCATTCATTCACTATCCACCACTTACTTCCTTCACTTCCACCCTCACCTCAATCTTTTCCTGGGCAAAGAGATCTTCAAACGCTCAAACGCTCAAACGCTCATACCACGCTCGTACGAACATCTCTCTCGACTTTTGTTCATCACTTCTTTCGCAACTCCTACCTCTCTTCATCCCATCAAACCCTCCATTTCTACTTATAAAACAGACATCCGAGCTCAGAATCCTCCAGAATAAGATCATTGGAATCGAAGCTGGACTTTGCCACAATTCAATATCTTACACGTTGGATAATTCGAGAGAGAGAGAAAGGAACCAGAGTTGTACACACACACACACTCACTCAACATTCGTTCTTGATTGCAATTTTGTCATTCTTTTTAATATCACGATTTTATCTCTACAATCACATTTGTACCGCAATTTTTCCTTGACTGAAGAAAGGAAAGCAACTCAATTCCGACCGCCAACTTCCGACCAATTCCTAACGACCCATACCAATTTCGAGGTACCTGTCGAAGGACGATCAAACCCGCGCGCTTCAGAGTAACACAATCAGGAAGACATCTCACCAAAAGGAAACAACAATTTCTCTTTCAATTGTATCAGTCAAGTCAAGCAATGTCAATTTAATCTTCAATTGAGAAGATTTTGATACCGTCAATTGGCCTGGTTCAATTTAAATCGCATGAATAGTGAATATTCTTGTCGCATTCGCATTCATTTCCACTTTCTCGTGAATTTGTCACAGATCAACAAAATATGATTCAACAATAGAAACGGCCACTCTTTACCTTTTCTATTGTGCTTCCTTGCTCAGCTTTAAGCCACGGTCGACCCGAAAACGTATATCCACAATCCTACTGTCGTTGACGTTTGTACCCGTTACCCGTTCATTCGACCATTACCATCCAAGACTAATCGTTGTCTTACCTTTTTCATATCCGTCCTCGATTGATATCATTCATACGACCAAGTACATGAATACTTACTCGACATATCAATTGTACATCACCCTCACTTAACCTGCACAAGTCGATACTTCGCAGGCGGAGAACGACAAGTGCATCAAATACAACTCTACATTCATTATATCGAAGAGACTCACTCATTGCGAAATATCCAACAAAACCTTCAAGGTTACAATTCCTTCTTTTCTAGCCAGGTGCTTCGACATTATATCCATTGTCATCGTGGCAGAGCCAAACGAATTTAATTAAAAGATATACCCTCTACTATTTCAAATATGGGGATTTTTTCAAGACGTGTGAACAAAGACGACCTACGTCCTGAGCAGAAATGGGACTTTATTGTAAGGTTTGGAATGTCGTTGGGAATAGGAATATACTAATTATTATTCACAGAGTCTTAACGATTTTAAATCCACATCCTGTCTCACTCCTTTCGCATATGCATATCTTTGGATTTCTTTGGTCATCTCTACCGCCGTTTATGGTGTAGATACTTTTACCGCCGTTAACCTTTTAGCTTTCAATCGATGGTCTGGGGAAATTCAACCAATCATTCCTCTCAAAGTTTCGAAATGGATCTTTTCTGGATGTATCATTGCTTCTTGGATTAATATTGGATTCGAACATTTACGAGCGTGGAGAGTTATGCGACGAGGAGCTGTTGCCGAAAGTTATTTGGACAATCTTGCTGTTCGACTTGAAAGTATTAAAATGGGACAGACTGGTCGAGGTTGGAGAAGATTCTTGGTCTTTGCCGAATTGACAAAATCTAAAAAGGGAACCGAATATGTTGCGCTATTTACATATTTCGCTTTTCAATGTACGTCGCAAAAGGACCCCTATATTTTCATTACTAACATTTCTAGCTTGGATTCGTGTTGTATTCTGTCAGGGACCTCGTCAAGTCATCAACGCATTAACTCTATACTCAGTGTTTCATGCAAAACTCGATCCTACTGAATCCAATGATGTTGGAGACGCCCTCTTAACCTTTTTCAAGAAGGTTGGAATCCTTGCAGAACAAGAACATCAACAAGCAGTTATCTTGTCTGGTATGATCTTCACACTTGTCATTTGGATCTTTTCCGCATTAAGTCTTATTCTCGCAATCTTGTTCTATTTACTGTTCTTATGGCATTATATTCCAAATCACGATGGTGGACTTACAGGCTATTGCGAGCGAAAGATTAACGAACGTTTGACAAAGATTGTCAGTGCCAAGGTCAACAAGGCTATTGAGGAGGAGGAAAGAAAACGAACCAAAGCAGAACAAAAGGCAGTAAAGAAAGGAGAGAAAGTTTCTGGACGTCAAGCTACTATTCCAGCACTTTTCGATTCGAAAGAAGACGATAAACTCCCGGATATGCCTGTTCTCAATAGAGCAGATACAATGACAACCTTACCACAGTATACATCACGACCAGGTACACCAAGTAGTAATCTTCCACAAACAGCCAGTTTCGAACTTGAGAAATTGGATCAAAAACGACCATTACCTGGAAGATCTGTTACAGGGTCAAGTTATGCTTCAAATGCTCCTCTTATGGGTAATGCAGGTGATATGGGAAGAGTACCGGACTTACCACCACTTGATACGGATATGCCATTCCCTGCTCCACAAAGAACCAATACTGGAGGATCTCAAGGTAGCCAATGGCAACGTGGTCCACCACAAGGTCCTCCTCAAGGTCCACCAAGAATGCCATCTGCAATGGGTGATCGTGGATTTACAGCAAGTCCATTTTCTTATGCTGATGGACGAAATACACCTGGATTTCCAGGACCACAAAGACAAAATACAATGGATTCTTATGGAAGACCAATTCCTCGATCGCATACACCTATGGGTCCTGGCCCAGCTCCATCAATTGGAAGACGTACACCATTCGATCCTGCTATGCAAAATCCTCAAAATCGTATGATGTCTCCAGCATCAGAATATGGATCAGAATATGGAAGACAAACACCATTCAATCCAGCACTTCAAAATCAAGGTCGACCTTCACCAGCTCCAGGGTCAGAATTTGGAGGACCAAGACCACCATTCAATTTCTATAATGATCAAGGAAGATCATCTCCAGCTCCTGGGTCTGAGTACGGTGGTCCAAGACCACCATTCAACTACAATCAACAAGGACGTTCATCACCAGCACCTGGACCTGATTTCAGTCGTAGAACACCATTCGACCCAGCTCTCCAAAACAATGGACGTGCTTCTCCAGCTCCTTCAAATATGGGTCAAGGGTATGGGCAAAATACACGAAGTCCGCCATCAGCAAATCCAGCTGGGTATAAACCATTCAATCCCCATTCCATCAACCCAACATTAGCATCACCAGTCGAACAAGAAGAACAACACCAACATGGTTTCGATTTCGGTACGGGCACATCGAGTCCACCTCGAGTTAGGAATTTAACGGAGCCTATTCCAAGGGCTGCGACTACGGGACCAGAACAAATGAGATCTCATGGAAATCGAAATGAAGATTATGGAGATGAGGAAATGGGATCTATTTCTCCTCCTAGAAGAGCGGCTACGGAAGTTGGTGAATTTAATCCAGATCCAAGAACGAATCAAAATCAAGTTCATCAAAGACATGGCTCGGAATCTGGATCGGAATCGGGATCTGCACCATGGGGAGGTTATAGATGAGAGGTGTTTTGAATTTAAGGGATTTGAAGAATTGAGAAAGGGCGTTCAATCTGGATTGGAATGTATATTTAAAGCGAAATGCTGATAGGGGGTGTTTAACTTTTGACAGGGATGAATTACATATTTGGTGGTGTTTTGAGGTGGTTCTTTGGTGTTTATAGGAAGGAGGGTTATATTTATTCACTTACGTTCTTTATGAAGATATTTGAAAGGAGGAGATGAGGAAGGGAATATGAGGAAAAATAGATTTATATACCACTTGTGTGTATGGTAGGAAATCTACCGCTCGTGGGGTGGTATCATATCTGTGAGAGATGAATTGGGGATGTTTATACGAATTGGTGGATTGATGATAGTAATGAAGAATTACTGAATTGGAAGCGGCGGAACGATTGATGGTTTCGAAATGAGGTGAGGTGGATACTAGATAGATAGATAGATACCTATGAGATACCTAATTTGAAAGATAAAATAACTTCGGGATACCTTGATTGGATCTTTTTTGTTTCGTTTCTTTGACTATTCTTTTTTGGAGTATCTCTTGAGTTACTATTACTAGGGTGGATTTAATCTAGTGGTTAGAGAGAGAGGTTTTGAATTTGAAGAAAACTTTTCTTGTATTGAGATAAATTTTGAGATGTTAAGGGGATTGAGGGGAATGAGGGGAATGAGGGGAATGAGGGGAATGAGGGGAATGAAATAAGATGAGATGATAGTATTAGGTGTTAGGTATTAGGTGTTAGGTATATCGAGGTAGGGAGAGAGATAGATAGGGAAATAGAATAGATAAATAGATATAAAAGTCTGAAGTCTGAAGTTTGAAGTCTGAAGTCTGAAGTTTGGAGTGAGGAGTGAGGAGTGGGAAGGAGTGGGAAGGAGTGGGAAGGAGTGGGAAGGAGTGGGAAGGAGTGGGAAGGAGTGGGAAGGAGTGGGAAGTGGGAATAGGATTTAGAGGGTTAGGGGAATGAGGAATGGAGGTATAGATTAGGGATTGAGGGGATTGAGGGGATTGAGGGGAATGAAAGGATAGAAAGGATAGGAAGGATAGAAAGGATAGAAAGGATAGGAAGAATAGGATAGGATAGAAATAGAGAGAGAAGTTAAGGGGAGATTTTGTTAGTAGATGGGGATTGGATTTGAGTTTGAGTTTGAGTTTGGGAGTGGGTTTGAGTTTGAGTTTTGGATGTTTTATTAGATATATATATATGTATATGTATAAATTTGAAATTAAGAAAGTATTATAGGACAACTGGCAAGATCAGGAATATATCATAAACAGTACTAATAATAATAATAATAGGTATAGAATATAAACTAAGATACAGCTCGAAAAGTTACAATACAGAATTTTCTAGAGTGAAGATATATAGAATTTTCATATGTTAGTTAACCCAATAGGGCCCAGCTTATTTATTTATTGGTTATGTGTATCTACACCGTGACAGGAAGAGGGGTGGGGTGGAAAGAAGAGAGTAGAGTAGAGTAGATTGATAAGGAATAGAGATTATTTATTTGGATAGTAATTAGTTGGAGAGATTAAGGTTAGGAGTTAGATATTAGGTATTAGGAATTAGGAATTAGAAATTAGGAATTAAAAATCAAATAAAAAAATAATAGAAAAGAAAAGAGATAAAGAAGAATAGAAAGAAGAATAGAAAGGAGAGGGGGATGATATAATAATTAGATCATATAGTAAGTATCTATAGAGTAGATAATTGGTTTTATAAATAAGATAGATAAGATAGATAGATAGTCATAGATTATTTATTATGTATTTATTAAGTATTTTATTAAAATAAAAAATCTAAAGAAATCTTTATAAGTAGTTGAGTAAGTAAGTAATTCTAGAATTTGTAGTTGGTTTTATATTATATCGATATTATATTATATTCGAGAGTAGATGATGAGTATGTTTTATAAATAATTTACCTAGGTATGTATATAAAATAAAAAAGCTTGAAGAAATTATTCATTTATAGATCGTTTATAGATTATTTTTTTATAATTGAGATATTATTATAAATGAGATAAGTAGATATATATAGATGTTTAATAAACTATATAATAATTAAATAATAGATTATAATTAATTTATAATTGATTTATATATAATAAAGAGTAGAGGTTTAGAATACTTATGGTTTTTTATAGTAGATTATATACATTTGTATATTTGATATATTATAGAGAGATTTATTTTTTGTAAGAATATCTGAGTAAATGAGTAAATGAGGAAATTTATTTATTGGATTTTAGATTAGATTTGTTACGGATCGCACCCAATCGTAGTTACGATTACTCACATGTATACATACGCACGTATACGATCACGTATATATAGCTAGTATTGTGAGGAATCTGGAAACGAAAGAAGAGTTGTCATTGAATAATATAGTTATTAATGAAGAGCTAAAAGGAAGTTGAAAGCGAAGCTTCCAACTTATACTTGAAAAGCTAGCTAAAACGGCTAGTGTAGCCGGTCACGTGCCAAGAGGGTACGTGCGCCCTCACAAGTATATAGGAGCGCTCTACGAACACTTTGCTCCCGATTCTATAATTATAGATTCTAAGAATAAATTGTACCCTGCTCTCGCAATTCTTTTAAGGCAAAGTATTACAAGATTAGATTTTATATTCCGTTATTATTTTATTCTATTATTAACTTATTCCAAGTAGGCTAGGTAGACTTGAATCAAGTATTATAATTTCGTATTAGACTAGATTGAATTATATTATATTAACTTAAATTAATTTAAGCTATTTATATAAATAATAAGATATCAAAACTTAATCCTTGATATCAGAAAGCAGGCTAAACGCATTAGGCGTATTAGGTAATCATTCTGATTAATATAGTCAACTAGATTATATATAGCTTTCAATACAATACGCACTATACTTAATACGAATAATCTACCTACTCTATACGTATTTTCTATATCGTATAGTGATTCTACAATTGAATAGATGAATTGTTTAGATAGAATTCGAACCTATATATTATTGATTACTGGAATTGAGGAGTTAGCTTTTATATATGAGTTTTTATTTTTATTTGTTTATATGAGTAGGTGAATAAGTAGATGAGTAAGTAAGTAAGTAGGTAGATATATAGATATTATAGAGTACTTGAGTATATTCTAAGTACTTAAATATATTCTTACTGAGACAAAGAAACTTTAATTGATATTGAGGGTTATTATAGTATTTTTTCTTTCTTTCTTTTTTAAATCATTAATTGTTAAATGAGTAGATAGAGGGTTGCTTAATTGGAATCTAATATATAAGTTATAAATAATTATCTTTATTTTAAAACACTTACGGAATTTCTGACTGGGGTTCTGAGTAAGGGAACATTTACAGTATATAGGATTGAATGCGATGAATCTTACTCGGAGCTGATTTAAGAAGTTTGTATACTAGATATACTAATACAGGTTAAAGAATTCTAACTGATGTCAGCCTCGGTAAACTCACTAGTTCGAACTATTATAATTCTTCTCGATTACTTAAGATCGCTTCGGGTCGCTTGTGGTTTGTTTAAGTATTAAGGTATCAAGGAGTAGGTATAGAAATAAGTGTAATATAATGTATTCAAATTAAATCTATCGCTTTTTGAGGTTAAGAATGAAAATTCTAGAAAGATGTTTGTATAGTAGTATAAAGATAGATGTATATATACTCGTGTATTATCAAATATAAACATATCTGAAATGTCTTAATGAAAAATATCTCCAGGAATACCGGTACACGCAATCATCCCCCCCCAAAATACAAATCCTATCCCGTGCTTCCAATCGGAGAATTTTGAGACATTCATAAATCAACATGTAGATTTCGAAACCGTTCATTGTTCGCGAAATCACTGGAGGTGCGCTTAAAATTAAGCTTTCGTAAATTTCGTAGAGATTTCAGGCTACACTGGTAGCTTTTACCACACAGGCTGTAGTTGCATCTTCATAGCGCTGTTGATCAATTGTCGGAAAATATTCAGCGTGTAGTATGTGCTGTGGCAAAGGGAAAACATGACGCATAGTAGGAGAACTTCGATGGTGTTTGAGAATTCCGGAACGAGCATACCGGATCTTTTTGTTGTCCGTGGAAATGCTTGTTCGTAACTAGTGGTTTGCTGAGCTTCCCGTTATCTTTGGGCGTTATGGTTGGTGCTTAAATCATAGCAAGCAATCAGTTGATCAGTCTCAAATCTAATCGAGACCAACTGGCTGAATACTGGTACTGCTGGTACTGCATTCAATCAGTGTTTTACTGTAATGAAATTTCTGACAATAATGCATTTTTTGATATTCCCATAACCCATTTTTCTCATCCACTAACTAGGCACTTAGCCAAGTCCCCCCTTTTATCCTCACATCACTCTCCCCCCTCTTCCTCACCATTTCCCTCTCACTATCATTCTCGTAATCGTCTCCTACAAATACCACCGGTCGTCCATGATCAAACTCTTTACTGATCGTTGGCGCTGGACTACTAACTGTTTCTGCTAACTCTAACGTTTGCATATCATCTGCATCATCATGTTTGATGGAAATATCGGTTTGAATGCCGATCTTTAGGGCCATGCGATTCTTGGATGGTAGATAGGTGTTGGGAAGAACGGATACTTTGGCAATTAATTCGGCCATGGACATTTCGATGTTGAGTTTAACGATGTAGGCGAGAGGATGGAATTGCATGTATCTATTTGTGGTGTTAGTTTTTAATCTTTACGAGAGAGAAGGGGAAAGAGACAAGAGATGCGGGATACTTGAGGACTGGGGTGACTTACACAAAAGAATTTTTCAAACTCATCATTCCGATAATTAACGCATCCATACTCAAGGAAAAAACCACCAATACAGCATTAAACTTAATCAAGGTCTTGTATTTTTGCAAGCCATTGCCCACAAGCTTGCTGTATACCGTTTTCATAAAATAGAAGTTCAATAATGCATCCACCAACAGATAGATACTTTTCTCGCATCGATCCCAAACATCATTGATGTGAATAAATCTTTGTGAAATTTGTAGTCTGGCCGGAATCCAAATGCAATAAACCGAAATGTTGACAAGTGTGATGATCACTGCGACGGCAATCTTAAGATGAAGTGCTTTCCTTTTGACGGTGAAGAGAATGCTGATTCGATTTACTATAATCTGGAGGAGGAATTGAACTTGTAATGCCCAGAGAGTGAGGATGCAGAAGAAGAATGCAAAACTACATTGTATTAGAGGGCGATAAACAGGTTGATTGGACGCTGGAAGATATACCTTGGGGGGACAATTTCAGCATCATACAAATGAAGCCAACATATGATTGCAAATGCCAGACATACGACGAGTTCAGACCATATCATTACTACATATGGAGTATGAACTCGAGTGATTCCATAACGTTGTCGAACTCGTCTTGTTTGCTTATATGCCGTCCATGCTGTTAACCATCCAAAACCAAGAGTCCATCCAAAAGCAATCGATGCGATAGCTAAGTCAGCGCTTGTCGTAGGGTGGGCCACATAATTTGAAGAGAGTAATGTGAGCATGATAATGATTGATGTCGTGAAGCCTTCACCGAAGCTGGATCATCTCTGGGTGGGGCTCAATGCAATAATGAAATCAAATGAACGCCTAGAACGAAGAAATAATGTAGAAACGAAAGGAGATAATGACAGTAATATAATAGGATTATCTCAGGGTAACGGACGTCGTTTGTAAGTCGTGATACAAGGTCTAAGACTACTTTGTATATAGTTCTTGAATCGAAGTAGAAGTTTCTTTGAGATCGATTCAGGGACCAGATGTCAAAAGAGATCAGCTAAAACTCTATTACAATCAGGAATCACATAGTGTTTGGTTTCTGGGCGTATGCCATACCTATGAAGATTTTTATGAAACAGGGGCCAGGATGAAGCGACGCTCTGGGCCTTGATTTAAAGTTCACCTCAAGGAATATCCAGATCTCTGGGATTCAGATTCTTTTCATTATTACACCTCTGCCATCCCGGTGCCATGTAAACTTTCGTTTCCATTGCCTTGGGTAGCCCCCTCTTTGGGTAGGGATTTCCCCGAAGGCAGATCCCCCGGGAACTTTAACAGGGAATTTTGAGAACATGTCCACTTGAATCTTAGAATATCATGTATTACCAATTGAAGATTCGTTCATCTGAAAGACAGGCTATCCCAAGAAGTCAATACTTTCAATTCATTCCCAACAACCCATGTGGCGTTGATCGTCGAGTATCTTGACAATCATGGACCGTTTTCTGTAAAGAACCACTTTGACATATTTCAATCATTTCCTCGGGGAAGGCTACCTAGTGAACTGCCTATCACTTCGTAATCTCTCAAATATTGATTGATTCTGATTCTCTATTTTCCATTACCAACAAGCGAGCTGGTTCCAAACAAGGCTGAATGACCTTCCGAGACGTTCTAGGAACAATCTCTTGCAAGTTACATGTTTCAATGTTGACGTTGTGCTGAGGGAAGTTGTAAATTGAACGGTCAATTCTCGTATAAGTCAAGGATATTTGCTTGCTCGCATTGATAATGGCTTAGCGTATGTGTCGGAGAAATTTTCTAGCTTGCCAAGAGATCAGACTTTGGGCAGAAAGTGGGTTGGTAAACGCCATGACCTTCAAGTCCACATACTGATATATCTCGCACCTTGAGAATTTTGCATGCGATTTGAATGATGAATGGAGATCTAATACTCGATTCTTGAACAATATCGAAATATCGATGAGAAATCCTTTACCTCCACTCTATTCAGCCATAAGCATAACCGGGGAATGGGATTAACATTGAGCATGAATCGGGTGAAGGCCAATCATTTCTGAAGATCCAAACAAGACTTTCAATTGGGTCAATCCAATAAAGTATAATTCCTTAGTAAGTACAGGCATGATGCTACTTGTACAATCATGCGGAGGTTGACCAGTGTTCCGAGATCACACACATACTTCGTAGATTTCAAAGCAGCGTCTCAAGGACTCTACCTAATGCCTTCGGTGGAAATCTATCGCGTTTTGGCCGACTGGATAAAAATTCCATTCTCACACTGAGCCCCCCTTGCTTCTCACTCCCAGTGCAAACAAACATATTCCAGACGGATCCATACGTCTCCCTTCATGGGATGAAGAGCAGTCAAAAACCATCGCGATAAGTATCTTTCTTGATAACACAAAAATTGTATGGATTGTGAAGCAACACTTCAACCTTGTTACTTGCTGTCGGTCTATATATTTACGGACAATCAAATTGAGCGAGATGTTTGCCGTTCCTCGGTTTTCACTTGAGCCAATAATAACCAAGAGCCGAATTAGAAGCGGAGCTAGCCTGTAAATCAGAATAGCCGAAGTGGTCCAGCCGCCCCAGAGACGCTACCGGACGGCTCATAACGTGGACTCCACACTTTTCCAAGGCAACTCAAGTTCTAATTTGTTATTTATAAACAACCCTTGTGCCAAGCATTTTGATATTTGGTGGCACAGTTTACCGAGTATTTATTGTGAGGTAAATTGCCAGCTGAATACCGAAAGGAAGCTCGGAGCATAATTTTTAATCTTAAAGTCTTGCATCACACGAGCCGAGATGCTGGATATCGATTTTGACATGTCTCGTAGCTCAACCTTAATCATAAGGTTCGCTAGTCGATGATGTCTCGGATGTCTAAGTAGGTATACGGCGCAGCCAGTCAAAAGTTGAAGCGAGACTTTTTATGAATTGGGGTATCCTGGGTAGCATTTTTGCACACAACCTAGGTTTTCGTCGACAATGACATATACGAATTCTGCATGGCAATGCTACAATGTCGATGGTAAAATACTCGTCACTGTAAGGATCAACCACTAGAAATGGTTTAGGCTCGGAGTACATTATGAAAATCTAGACTCCGCGACGTACGAAAGCACATTTTACAACCAAGATTTGGATTTCATCTTTTTTTCGTTGTACTTGTAAGAAGATTAAAAGACAATTAACGTAGCGCTTGATTGGTTTATGTGTATTTTGAATTGCGGCCTTTCTCGGCTTTTAGGATGCAAATGTCGAGATCCGTTCACGGTATTGAACCTCATTCTCTCGCGGACATTCCACACTGCTCAAATATGGATTGGAATTTTTAGTGAGAGCTTTTGAAAGCGTTCTGTTATGTTACTTAATGCACATTGTACTAGAAATTGGAAGCGCGATCATCTCTTCGTCTATATCTTCATCATTTCAGAGTCAAATTTCGATCAGTGCAACTGGAGATTAACTATCCCGTTTCTTTGATTGCATGCCTATCTACATTAACCTCCACTTTTGCCAAGGGAAGATATGAGTGCTTTATCGCAGAATTAACTTTAATATTCTGTTACTCTGCCACTTTCTGTGCCGTTTCCATATTCCAGATAATATATTGTACATTGGGCCGAGATTCTTGTCTTTTATTCATCTTTATTGATCCCATTACTCCGTACATAGAACATCTCAGTCCACTCACACTTGTCGATTTCATCCGAGATAACTGTATGAGACTCCATTGATATGTATATGTGTATGACCGAAATATCCGTGATTCTTATTACAGCCGTAAATATGGCTCATGCCATGTAATCGTTCACCAAACGAGTCTATTCTTCCCAAATCTAGTCATCAATGGGAAATAAAACGTAGAGGAAAACACATCCACATTCAATACTCCAACACCCCTCTCTATCAAGATTCCTGAAACATAATCTCTCAAAGTCGTAGGCCAAGAAGGAGTATCCCAGTATCTGGCTTTCAAATCCTTCCCATTTGCTGCGCTAACTTGTTCACTAATTTTATCTAGCTGTGTTGAGCTGAACTTCCATAGCCACAGTTTGCCAATAGCTTTTGACATCGAAACACTAGCATAATAAGAGTTTGTATTATCGTAGAGAGAGTTTTCAATATCGTTTAAAGGAGCATCGAAGAATATATCGCGATAGGTGTTATTGGAAATCAGAAGGTCAAAGGGAGCATTTCCGGAAGCGACAACTATAATTGGCGCCCAAGTGATCCCACTCGAGTTATTCCAGTGGGTGAGCCAGTTCTTGGCTCGGAGTTTTTCAAGCTGTCGATTTACATATGGCCAAAGATCAATACCATCGGATTTGAAATCTAGGAAAAGTGTAACAGTAGTGTTTGGACTGGATTGAAAGATGCCACTCCAGTCGTTTCCATCTGAATGGGTGGAACCATTATTAAAACTCTCAAGGATGGTAGATAAAGGCTCAATATATAGGCTTTGAAGTGTGCGGTCTTGTGCCAGCGACCATGAGGAATGGCCTACTAAAAGATCGTCGTTCCCAGGTTTTGTTGGAAGATATATGTCTGCTTCTACGCTAATACATCCAGCAGCCAAAGCTTCGAAAAGTGGGACAGTACGCCAATAATCGTTGTGTGAATGACATGCTATAGGTGTAATACCTTCAGTAAAATCTGATTTCCAAGGAGAAAGCAAGCTGATAGAGTCTTCAGGCTTCCGCCAATCATCTACTATGGAACTGACTTTGTTCGAGGGAACTTGAGGTCTATGTCGATGAGGTAGGGTCAGAAGTAAAGATAACCATATCCTAAGAGAGATAGGATTAGAATTTGAGGTCTCCGAGGATCAAGACGTTGAGCAAAAATACTCACAAGGTAGCGATAACTCCGAGCACAATCATGATACCAAGGATGTGAAACCATCGTCTCCTTAAACTGAATTTGCCATGATTGTGTTGTCTTTTTGCTTTTCCATTACCGCGGAGGAGGCCTTTCCAACTACCATTGCGATGGCTAAAGCTATCGTCGGATGAACATGAAGAACGATCTTCATTTTCTTTAAGCTCTGAATTTGTTAGTTGTGATAGTTTCTCTCAATATCACTAATATACACACCGAATGGGGGATTTGCCATGTTTCTAGCTCAATTGTCAAATATTCTCGGCGATACTGATGTAACGACGCAACCAAAATTTTACCGAAGAAGAGTGGTACGAAAATTACACTCTAAAAATCATGAAATCTATCGATGTAAAGAAGATCTTCAAAAACATCAACAATAACGAGTTCCTAACGAAAGAAGAGATATGCCTTGCAAGTGATCTCATATTTTTCTCCAGGGTATCAGAAATAGAACTATAGTGACAGATAATCTTTGTAGTTGTGCCTCTTGACAATAGTGTCACCTTGAAACATGATCTCTACGCAGTTCACCAAACTCCTAGAGGATTAATCCTCTCATTCTCATCATCAGCTGCGAAGACTTGGCAAACATAAGCCAAAATTTTGGGGTTGTTGGAGGACATCAAGATATGCTTATGAGGTACAAAATCGAAAAACGGCCTCAAGAGCTCTATTTGAAACAATAAGTAAGCTTATAAGGACTACACATGTTGTGTACAATAATTGTCTGACCATCCTCATCATATCAACTTGGATATGGATCTTGACTTGGGGGTTTTTTCAATCAACTAGTGTGGCAGTGTGTCTTATGGCGTAAATCCTACTCATCCAATTATGCAAAATTCTGGCTCAGCCTTAAATCCCTCCACGTAAGTTGTGCAACCATGACTTCGATTGACTTTGCCGTGATTACTTGCTTACTCGCTGACAGGAATTTCGGGTAACACTCGCTTAAACAACCGAACTGCGAGGCTGAAACAGGGACTTGTGTTGAAGTACTGTGTGACAATTAATTGATAGATCAAATGTATAGGCGTTGATGTATTTGGAAATGAATGGTGCTTAGATACGAAAATTCGTATCAATTTTTACCATCAATGGGGAAAGATCATAGTTCGATATATGTCATCAGGTATTCTTGAATTTGACAAATGTATCTGGGTGGACTTTAGGTCACGAAAACTATTCTGACATTGGAATATACATGAAGAAATCATTAACCCGGGATTTGGTTATTAATGTCACGAAGTTCTCGCAAATGAAGACAGAAAATCGAAAGCTACATAGTAAAAGGAAAATGAGAGTTCAAGACCAAAATTAATGTGTAAATTTGTTGAATAAGTCAAATTGAAGTAAGGATAACCGATACATAAACGAGCAACTAAGAAAAGAAAGCGAAGTCTATATTGAAGCCACCCAACCTGTCCACAACCGCCCTAAGAAATCTTATGTGCCGTAACACACTGAAATACTCTCGCTCTACCCCACACACCTACAGAAACACAGACTAGACGATATCTACCGACCAGAGACTCCCAAAGTGTATCGATGAGCATTCAAGCCTTCCAATTGATAGCAACTGCTCTCTCAACTAAGTCCTCTTCAATCAAGTTCTCTTCAGTCAAGTCCTCTTCAGTCAAGTCCTCTTCAGTCAAGTCCTCTTCAATCTCGTCTCTCTTGCTAGCAGGCGCACCAGTCCCAGTACAGTAATCATCATTCTTATCACCGCCAACGCAACCGGCGGCGCAGAATTCGAGGAGCTTGATATCTCCGTGCTCAAGGCAGGCCCAAAGGGATTGCTTTACATACAGGTCTGAGGTCGGAAGGTTGTTTGCGAGTAGATTGGTGTTGATCTTGGTGATGTAGTCGCCTGTTTGGAAAAGTGTCAGTGTGAATAGTTTAATTTCTAGGACTGTAGATAATTTTTCTAGTGATAGATGATGATGGAAATTGACACTGACCTCTTTTGAGAAGGTAGGTACCACAGTAGATACCACCGGAGTTGCAGCTCTTAGCAGCGACAATGCTAGAGAGCACGGAAGCAAGGACGATAGAGATAGTAGATAATTGAACCATTTTGAAAATCTAGGATATGAAGATAGTGTTTGGAGTGAAAATTGGTTGCTGATTTTGTGCTTTGTGTTGGATTTGCAAGAGAAATGTTTTTATTGTTGATGATGAGGATAGAAATCGATCATCAGTGAAAAAAAGTCTCTTATATATCTCTGCAGTGCAGTCGCCAAGCATAGATGTAGGTCAAGAAGATGATTGTCAAGCCTCAATGTCCAGAAACACAACCAAACTGGCTTGAATCCTATGAAGGGCTCGTCATTCACGGGAGCATATAATGAAACGTACAACCATCAGTTCATCTTGGCAGTGATAGAAGTAATATTACATTGACGTGATTGCAGTACAGGAATGACATGGTTTTTCCACCTCAGAGGATTTGCTCAAGGCCATAAGGGTGAAAATACTAGCACTTACACCCACGCAGGTAAGTTGTATCTCATTTATCTGAGATCTTCACAGTGACTTGGGTAATGAGGTACGATTCAGCAATAGTAAATACACTGACGTGTTTCGACGAAGCTAGGTAATGATAGCTCAATACATGCAAATGAGCGATTTGAATTGTGGTCGCTTATTGCTAGGTAAACTATGATCTGGACGCCCCTTCCATTTCATACGCTCATTTCACTAATCTCTTGAAGCCATGGTTTTGATATATTCCTTCAACCAACTTTCAACGAAGATTCGAATCAAAAATAATTACAATAAGGGAGACAAATTTCTCAAGTGAGCTTCCCTCTTACGAATTCTAATGGCATAGATACTTGTAGCATTACTACTGTAACTTTATTTGAAGAGCATTTTTATCGCGTTTTTCTTCAACTACTTTAGTGACTAATGTTGAAGTAAAGCTCAACTTAGTCAAGATGGATTACTAGATGGCTCGAAATTTCAGCTGAATGGAGGATTCGCATATTTTACATTTATTGCATTGCGATACTGCTATTATTATTCAATTCTCTTCCACATGATGAATCCCTCACGAGAAAACCGTGTCTCTTCCATTTGACAAGTAAATTTCAGGTTCACCATAATTATATTGCTTTGGAACGAGGGAAGATATTCAGGAGAGTTTTCTTATGGCATTGTAGGTAGAGGCGTTGAATATGTCATTTTCAATCAGTTCTTCAGAAAACATGCCATGCCGTTTCAATAAGTACGACTCGTCTATTCTCCAGGATACTCGAGATACACCGTGAGGTCTTGGCGTAAGCCATCTAAGGGGCACTGCACGTCTTATCGTGGGACAATCCGTTATGGTCAGCCGTCATGTTTACGCAGTAAGGCATAAATGCCTGATTGTATCTGCTCGGTAAGCTTACATGGCGTCATGATCTACAGCCTCCACAATCTCACGAACTTTCGAAGGTAGCATTTTTCTGCGCCTCATGTCTTAAATTCCTCGAGTTTTGTAAATATGAAACTTGGGAGTACTAGCTTGCAGCGGTCTGCCGATTCTTAAAATTATAAGGCAATTTTGGAAAGTTCGTAAAATTTGAAGTCCAAGTTATATGTCATGACGGATTCTCCGATAGAACTTTGGTTCCGAATTCAACCAATGTTAGTCTAATCTACAGTTTCAATACTCGGAGATAGCTGAAAATAGCTTCCCACGAGCGTTGTCGTTTTGTAACACCGATGGAAGTTTCACACATTAATAGTTGATTTCCTCCTTTCGAAATTTCCGTCTATCCCTATAGAAGACGAAGTTATCCGAGCAGCCGTCTACACACCATCCACAGCCCTCTTTTCAGTTTTTCTTTCCAATGATCCAGCATGCATCAATTGCCAATTTGACAAACGGGGTACGCCCATCGCATTAGCTTGTATGACTAAACAAACGCTTGAGTTTTGCGACAAATTATATAAAAAATATGATTAAGAGGTCGCTCGTTTTCTTCTTCGCATCAAAATCGAAGAACACATAAATCCCATCTAAATCACATAAAACTATCCAATGAATATATCATGACCCAGAATATGAATGAATTGAATAAATTGATCAACAATTAATCTCCCTGACTTTGTGGAAAGATGACCTCCCGAGTCGGAGAAAAACTGTCGCTTCACGTGACCTGTGAGAATTCACGGAAAACGGGGGGGTGGATCTGCACTAGGTAGGTAAGATCTTATTTTATCGATACCCTTTATCGAATCATACCGGAGCTCAACTATACATCCGGATAGAACTCATTTAAAACCCTGACATGCTCTGACTAAAAATCAACCAATAAGTGCCCTCAAGTCAAGTATTGCCTACATTCTATTGGTCATATCGTGGTTGATGTTCTTCATCACGACGTTTTCTGTCACGCTTTATAGAACTAGATGCAGATACTTGTGAGACACTATATCTTGCTTTCAACGAATTTTAGTCGTATTTCCCCTACTCCATATGGTTCCGAGATGTATGGCCATGGCTATAAAGATAGGATTCGGTCTCTAATCGATGAATTCTCTCTTCTCATCTATTCAGCATCTACTCGCAATATCACGCACCTAAATTTACAAAAAATACAATCATGGCTCATCACATCTCAACAGTTAGCATTTGTGTTGCACTTGGTATTTCTTTAGCAACTGCTTCTGTTCTGCCAAAGGATAGTCAAGTTAGTAATTCGACCAAACAATGGACGTTCGATGGAGTGTGTACACCTCATGACCCCTCCCCCAGCCAGAAAAGACTACCACGCAAATCCCTACTAATTTATCATCTTCTAGATTCCAGCTTCAATTGATCTCATCTGGTATCCATGCTTTTGGGACTATTCCTGCGCCATGTTGGATGTGAGCCACCCCCGTCAAACGAAATTCTAACTCCCGGAAGTTGACATTCTGAACTGCAGGTTCCTCTTGATTATTCCAAGCCAAACGGAACACGTGCTTCCGTTCCATTAATCATGATAGCCGCTCAGAGTAATTCAACTGATGGCGAATATCAAGGAATGCTCCTCACTAATCCAGGTATACTTCCCGTTCCTTTTATCTTCTCTTTTTACTTCATAACTGATATTTAAATTTTCTAGGTGGTCCTGGTAATGCAGGTGTTGATTTTCTCCTCGAAGATGGTTACTCAGTTCTACTTCCGGTAGTAGGAACAAACTATGACATTGTAGCTTTTGACCCCAGAGGAATGGGTCGTAGTATTCCGCTCGCAGATTGCTCATCTTCCAGTTCATCCAAACTCCGTCGACGGCATTTCGAGCTTTCGGGACCGGAATTGGATACTTCCTATTGGACTGAGGAGTTTCAAACTGCATTGGGCTTTGGAGCGGAATGTAATGCAACAATGGGAGGACCTGATGAGGCTGGGCCACATATGTCTACAGCGGTTCTTGCTACAGATATGCTCAATATTGTTGATGCTTTTGTCAAGACAGAACGTGGTCAAGGTGTCAACTCGTCATCTTTGCTCAACTATTGGGGTTTTAGTTATGGATCCTTCATTGGTGA
The DNA here is from genome assembly GCF_014898535.1 of Botrytis deweyae. Classification (NCBI taxonomy): domain Eukaryota; kingdom Fungi; phylum Ascomycota; class Leotiomycetes; order Helotiales; family Sclerotiniaceae; genus Botrytis; species Botrytis deweyae. Next base: position 155,296 of record NW_024066235.1, read on the forward strand.
AACATTTGCGTCGATGTACCCAGACCGAGTTGGCCGTGTTGCAATTGATGGTATGTTGGATGTAAGCTACCAGATTCCCAGCACTAATTTGTCCCAGGTGTTGTCGATCCCGAGGATTATATTTCCGGAACGGAACTGAAGGACATTTACTTGGAGGATGCTGTTATTAACTCCTTCTTCACATATTGTCATTTGGCCGGTCCCTCAATCTGTGATTTCTACACAGGTAACAGCTCTGAAGATATCCGTGCTCGCTTAGAAAACATCTTCATTCCACTCAACGCATCATACGCTTTCTCCCAAAACTGGACAAACGCAACCACGATTCAAGAATCTCTCGAATCCATCAAATCCACAGTCAGATTAACAGCCTATACACCTATCAAATCTTTTCCCATACTCACTACTCAGCTCATCGCTTACGAAGCGACTCTTTCAAATTTGACCATCGCCGCAATCGAAGCTGCAAGTAATATTGGCACCACAACAGCCAATATTACAGGCACTGTTCCTCAACTAACTGAATGGTTTATTGGTGCATTCTGTGGTGAAATTCCTTCAGTTTATGGAAAGACATACGAAGAACTCCAATCACATATCGACACGATTGAAGAGGAAAGCTTCTTGGCTGGAGAAATATGGGCCACGACTCTAGTGCTATGTTCAGGATGGCCTATCACTGCATCTTGGAGATTTTCTGGTAAGTTTAAGTGCCAAAATTGATTAGCTTTGACTGATCATCATAGGTCCCTTTGGTGGTGACACAAAGAATCCGATTTTGTTCATCAGTAATACTCTCGATCCAGCCACCCCTATTGGAAAGTAAGTCCACTCTTCTCCTCTGGCATCGTTAGCAAATTGACCAGTATTTTCTTTACAGTAGTCACAAATGGGCACCAAGATTCAAAGATGCTCAAATACTCACTATAGAAGCTATCGGCGTAAGTACTTCCATATTTCCTCCGTGCTAGCTTCCTCTAATTGATATAGCACACTTCGATGGCGGCCAACAATTCCTGTGCAAATGAGAAGATTTATCGTTTCTTTCAAACTGGTAATCTACCAGGCCATGATTCAAGATGCGTTGTAGAAGCTGGGCCTTTTGGGGTTACTCCCGAGAGTTCGGTTGTTATTGAAGAAGACTTTTAAAAGACACTTGCGAGGTTACGTACCATTGGGAAATTTTCACGTCTTTTGATAATTGATCCGAGTCCCAGTTCAGATCTTCAAATTGGGGAAAAGAATCAAGAGCGACCATCTTCTTGTCATCTAAATTTGATAACACTGATTTAATATGTTCTAAACCTATGGTTTCTCCATTTCCAGCGCAACATTTGAATTTGATGTAATTACTAGGTAGTATCACTGCAGGAGACCGAACAATTTAGCATATTCAATGGTTCAAAGTAAGATTCAAAGTCTCTTGAAATATCCAATGTCAAATTGAGCTCTTATAATGTTAAATATAATGTGTTTTGCTAGATTTGTGATGTCAATTCTAGTTTTGCGGTATATCATGATGCGAAATGCTGCACTAGCAGTACACCACCTGACCAGTAGCAACATAAATTCGCCTCATTTCATGATACATCTTACCTGTTGTTCAAAAGTCTGGCCCATCTTCAGGTGAAATTGCTGATAATATAAATACTACTCTTTTCATCAGGAAAATATTATCTCAATAATCCAGCACCAGGATGTCTTACAATTCCGAATATCTCATCACCTATCCACACCCACAATCATATCCAGTACTCGCCCAGGCAAATCTCTTCACTTCGCCTCGAAATCTCTTAGAAATCCCACTGATATCCACATCCACTCGTACTAGCATATCCCTGAATCCTCAGCTCCGCCTCCGCGATCGCTTTATCCCTCTCAGAACAATTGCTATAGAGCTCCTTATGCTGTACACACACACAATCTCTATAATCGAAAATCTTCGGAGTAAAAGGCAGCGTGGTCCTACAATATCCAGTGAGACGGACCCGATTAAAAGTTCTCTCCAATCTCTCTCTATCCTTATCCACCACCCTAGCGCTCTCCCCTCCAGTATCACCCTCACCCCTCCATCCCCCAACCTCTCCACTCAAGCCCCCATACCCTCTAAACCCACCCAACGCAATCTTCTCAATACTATCCCAGAAACCAAAGATTCCCGTCAGGAAAAAGGGCGCAAGATATGCTCCCCCCAAAATATGCACATCCTCTCCTAAATGTCCCTTCGCCAACTCTCTATTCATATATCTCCACCACCTCGCGCCTCTCTCCCACTTCTCGCTCGCAATTTCATCCTCCGTCTTCGCAATCTTCGGCAAGATCGGCTTATGAAAGGGTTCCATCACATAGAGTCCCGTTACCGCGCTCTTGACTTCCAATTCGTAATCCTCGCATCGAAATGCATCATCTCCTTTGCCTATCGCCTTGAAAATCGTGTCCCATGACTTCCAGCTCTGTTTGGAGAACATGTCGGAATGTTCTTGTTGGAGAGCGAGAACGAAGAGATGGTATTCGGTCATGAGTCTTATGTCGGCGTAGGGTTTGTTCAGAAAGAGTGCATGGGTGCAATCGGAGGGGTCGTAGACACCGATTCTGCAGGCGTTTTCGGGAAGGGAAAGGAAATTGCGGATTTGGAGAAGGGCGATATGGATGTGTTGTTGAATGGAGGTGGGATCTTTGGAGGAGGCTAACACGGCGAGAATGAGATGTGTGTGAGCGATGACTGATTGGTGGTCAGTAGGTTGAGAAGTGAGAAAACGAGCATTGGAAGAATATTCGATGCGATGGGATGGAGAACAAAATCAATAAAGACAGTAATGGATGGATAGAATGATGAATCAAAGCTTTCATTGATATAAACAAACTATAAAACTCACAAAGATATCCACGTTCCTCAATTTGAAAAAGCAAATCATTACATTTCTCATAGCAAATCGCTGCTTGTTGTGTATCACCTGAGAGCTTATATGCGGCGTTGATCTGATGCATCGATTAGTATTACTATCATGGATTCCACTTGCTCGTCTCAGACCGATAAACATTAGATAGATCGAAAAGTCGAGATGAAAGAACAGATATGAATAGCTGATGGAAAACTTACTTCTTCAACCATGCCGATATAGTTGATCACAGGCCATTGCGTCTGCATTCTGATTATTGTAAGCAAAGAGATGCGCTTTGATTGAATGCGAGACGGCGCTTGTCTTTAGAAAAGCCCAAAAATATTACTGTCAGGACGTTTGTAAATTATTCTGGAAGAGAAATGGATGATCTATTTCTCAAAAGCAAGTCGATGAGCGAGTATGTGATTTCCGGGCAATAAATAGAATTGGTAGCCTTGTATGTACGGAAGCATTATTACGAAGACTTGAGTGAATCAACCGTATGCCTTATTGAAGAGGGGTGGTCAACCAATGGGTAAATCGTGAAAGTGAATATTCACACAAGGCGGGTATTACTGATCCGAAGACTGAGAAACATCAGACGAGAGTCCCAATGCTTAACGAAACACGTCGTCTTTTCTTGAATGTTAACTTCAGTGGCTCTAGTATCAACAAGATTCTTGCCCTGTCCTTCCTGATCAATCCTCCCATGAAACTTCAATGCCCTAATATCATCTTCCTCTCTCCCTATCTTCGCTTAGTTCTGTAATACAACTTCTACCCTTTTGCAAGTCTCCTCCACCACTCAAAGACAGACTTTCGTTTCACTTTTCTTCCCGACCTTTATCGAGTATGGAAATCATCACGTCCAAAATATAGCAGAATGATGAGAGGATAGAAAGTAGAAAGTCAACCAATTGCCAGGCAATTTTTCCTTTCTGGAGCATCAAGGATACTCGGTATGAGACTAGAAGAGGAAAGGAAGTAGAAATGAGGGGAGGTTGGTGAGACAGGACAATATAACAGCGATTATAAACTGGCACCAAGTATTGTAATGAGATTTATTGTGTTTTTTATTTCTGTTGTAAACTCTGATATCTAAAACAAATCGTACCAAGGTTATGTTCATACGTATATGAGACATTGATTTACTTATGTGCAATTCCCTCCACAGGAATTCTGTCAGCACCTGCTTCCTCCACAACAGTATGAACATTTACTTCCTCCTTCATGAATGGGAAGGTCAAAACCTCCTTAATACTGTAGTTATCGGTTAAGAACATGACCAAACGATCAATTCCCATACCCCAACCAGCCGTTGGTGGTAAACCAAACTCTAGTGCTCTGACGAAGTTCTCATCGATCAATTGAGCTTCATCGTCACCTTGATCCTTTTGTCTAGCTTGCTCTTCGAATCTGAGACGTTGCTCAAATGGGTCATTCAACTCAGTATACGCGTTGACAATCTCCTTCTTGCAAACAAATGCCTCGAAACGTTCACACAAACCAGGCTTGCTACGGTGGTGCTTAGCAAGTGGTGACATCATCTTTGGGTGCTCAGTGATGAAAGTTGGGTTAATGCAGGTTTCTTCGATGAATTCACCAACAAGTTTATCAAGCATACGGGCATTTGTGAGAGGAGGCGAGCATTCAACCTTCATCTTCTTGAGAACTCTCTTGAAGAACTCATTAGATTCGTCGGTGTGCAACTCATCCGCAGGAGGGAACTTCTCTCCGGTTGCTTCCTCGAGAGCTGGAATCATCTCAATACGCTTCCAAGGGGCAGCCCAGTTGACTTCATATTCTTCTCCGTGTTGAGTGTGGAACTTGGTAGTTGTGCCTCCAGTGATGTGCTTGACAAGACCAGAGACCAATTCTTCGGTCATGTCCATGGTATCATAAACATCGGCATATGCCATATAGAACTCACAGGTTGTGAATTCAGGGTTGTGTGTAAGATCGATACCTTCGTTACGGAATTGACGTCCCATCTCGTAAACACGGTTCATACCACCAACGACAAGCATCTTAAGGTAAAGTTCTGGAGCAATACGCATGAACATATCCATGTTAAGGTCATTGTGGTGAGTCTTGAATGGCTTGGCTGTGGCACCTCCAGCAATTGAATTCATCATAGGGGTCTCCACTTCCTTGAAATCCCTCGAGTTGAAGTAATTGCGAATATATGCAGTTATGTCGGAACGAGTCATGAGAACCTTTCGACTAGTGTCATTCATGATCAAATCAAGATACCTCTGGCGATGTCTCTTTTCGTGATCTTTGAATCCGTAGTACTCGTCTGGAAGTTGTTGCACACAAGGGGTGAGCAAAATAATCTCTGTCGCAAAGATCGAAAGTTCTCCCTCTTCTCCCTTCTCAATCTTGTTCTTTGGTGCAGTTCGTCCTGGGTATCCAACAATACCAATAACATCTCCACGACGTAAAGGTTCATGCTGGCTTTCAAACGCGGGGGCTCCCTCTCTAGACTCCTGGAGTTGGCACATAACTTGAATCTTGGTATCCTCAGACTTGACATCGTAGAAGACAAGCTTGTTTCCCGAAGCACGCTTGTTGTAGATTCTGGCTCCGAGGCGGATCTCCACGTCTTTCTTATGTTCTCCTGACTTCAAATGACCGAAATCCTTGGCGAAGTTCTGCAAGTTATAGTTCTGCTGGAATTTGTGTACGTATGGGTCGGGGGAGTTGGCTTCTTGCTTGTTGTATGCTGCTTGCATCTTCTTGATTTGTCGCGAACGGATCTCGAAGTATTGCTATGAATCAATTGTCAGTCAACATTCAAAATCGAAAACCCGAGAGATAAATACTCTTGGATCCAGATCCTTCTCCTCGGCTTCAGCGTTACTCTTCTTGACCGCGGCTGGTCTTGCTGGAAGAGCAGCAGCTTTCTTTGCCTTTTCTTCTTCCTTTTGTCTCTGCTTTTGTCTCTTCTTCAATTCGGTCTTGGAGACCATCTCTCCAGTGACCTCATCGAGTAGCTTAGCTACGCTTTCCGTTGGTGCCGACATGATTGCGGTTTATACAATTGTGTTGTGAATGAACGAAACAATGGTAAAAAGGTAAAGGGAGGTCGTCGATTTATTTACAAAAATTATGGTGGGATGAGTTTGGCGGGGTTGACTCACTTGTTAGTGTGACTCGCTAGCGTGTGGACGTGAGTCCAATTTATAGCGGCGGGATGAACCACAAACTAAAGTGGCATTAAATAACAAAAGATCGATCGGTTTATCGGGCTGATCTAGCCAATTTAAGTTACATGATGGAGAACCGTTATAGCGGCATCGTGGCTGGTGGTTAATGGCTACGGCGGCTCTAGATAATATCTACAGTTTGAAATAAGATCGTAGATCAAATTTATATACTCACTCACACCTTGATGTAAATATGATAAGGGCGACATCAGTATCAAAATCTAGCTCCCCTTTCAAAATTCACGATTAATCAGATTACCATTATCTGAATACAACATTTTTGGAATGTGTCTCTCAGGCTTGATTGGAGAGTATATGATTGAAGATGCCGATTTGATTTGTATCTGTTCAACAGATATAGACAACAATACCAACGAGCATGGTTAAAGCAAAGTCTCTTAGCTATGTAAGTATACGCAATTTCGACACATAGATCATTTCAATCGTCAGTCCAAAGCAACTTGGAGTATTATGACTGTTTTATAGCTTCAATGTCAAGCTCTAGTACATAGTACAGGCTAACTTAATACTCTTAACATCAAGAGTTATTTAAGAATGCAACCAAGTATGAGGAATACCAAGAGTCAAGATGAAGAGAGTCATCTTGACATTTTGGCCAAGACTCAAATTTACCCTCCTCATCTCTCCCCTCGAGGATAAATAAAGCTCGCCTTTTCTCTCTCTCTTTCCTACCTCTATGGTAAGACCATACTATTCTGTTATTGCAAGAACAAGCACCCAGAAATCTTTTGCTCTTTTGATATCATATACCTCGATTTATAGATAAATGGAAATATATCAATAGTATCACCTAAAAGATATCTAAAGTACAAGCTAGCCATTCGCCTGATTTCATGGGTATCACGCGCTGGATGAATGAACCATATTCCCAAAACAAAAACGTACCCATTCGTAAGACAAACCCATCTCTCATTCCTACCCTCCACATTACATACCACGCCTCTGTATCATATGTCCTACACCTCGGACCATAATTGCTATTACATCCCCCCTATAGCTCACTACAACACACGCTTCCACTCCCTGGCATTTACCCAACTCCACTCATTGATCAATCTCGCTAAGGTTTCTCAAGAACTTAACCCTCGCATGAATTCTCTCATCACCATGTTTTTCCCTAACTCTCTCGTACTCTTTGCCTTTCCTCCTCTCTAACGCATCATCATCTCTTTTAGTCCAGACTCCTGCTAAATCGTCCGGTATCCCGTGTCCCATTTGCAATTGGTTCATAACCGGACTTGCAATATCAAAGTCATAAGTTGATGCCATTAGAGCGTCGTAAATAATATCTTGGGAATAGCCAAGGTCAATGTATTTAGCGAACTCAATATCAACAATGTCCTGTGAATCTGCTTCTGCTTCTGCTTCCGCTTCCGACTCTGCAGATGAATCTCGAGATAAGTCAATAATGGGGCCTGGAGTCCTTTTCCTCCGGACTGGAGTTGGAGATACTGTTGGGGATTGATTATCAATGTCTGGGTAATAGAAATCTTGCGTCTCTGGCTCGATTGTGAGGGTTTTTGCTGAAGCTTTTCGAATTAATTCTCGTGGTTTCTTTTGCTGAATACGAAGAATTCTTTCACGAGCTTCACGGTCGCTATCATCCTCACTGCTACCACCATTATCATTCTCGTTAATTTGGTATTTGAGCGGCGATATATGACGGGGTGGCTGTGTAGCATTGAAAATATGTTCTGGAGTCGATGGAATCTCTACCTCTTTACCTTTACCCTTATCGGCCCTAACACGCTTAGCTTTACGCTTAGAATTGATTGATGAAGATTCGCTAAGGTTGGATAATCCATCGGAGTCAATCGCACGCTTCTTGGTTGACATAGTTGAAAATTGCTTAGAATTTTTTAATGGTGGTAGTTCAATAACTTCATCGTCATCCTCTACATCCCTTTCGTGATCAGAGGGTCTTTGAACACTGCGTGTAATTGTATCAGCAAGCTGTGAGGCTATCAAAGTCTCATCTTGCGAGGCCGCAAACATAAGGATACTCTGCGGATCACTTTCTTCTTCGGTTACGACTCTTTCGAATTCAGATAGAATTTCATCATAACAGCTCTTCAAATCTTGCGCAGCCTTGGAACGATTGGCAATAGGGAAGCTTAATCTATCAGCTACCTCTTGCCATCGACTTTCTGCGTTTATCATTTCAAAGCCGCCAAATACTATAACGATTTGCCAAAGTCTGAAGAGAGAAATTTGTTTTCCACGAATTCTGGGATTGAAAATTGGTTCTTCTTCATCCTCTTCACAGAATTGTTTTAGGGTTAGCGTGAAGTAGTCCTCTTCGGTCGTCAGCGATTTCATAAAAGGTCTTTGTTCCAAATCAAATTCCTGCGGTGCTGCCTCTGGCGTCTTTGGTTCTTGATCGACTTTTGCTTTAACGTTGCGAGAAGGTGTAACAGAAATTCGAGCAGTGGCTTTTACCAAGGCTTCTTTAGACTGTGGCGTAGAATGCTTCGTTTTTGTGGTTGCTTCTGGTGTGCTTAATTTTGGATCACCTCTTGATTTAAGGTTGCCAGAGGACGCAACCGAGCTTTCAATAGCAGTGTCTGGTGAGGTTTTCTTCTGCTTATAGGTAGAATGCTTTGTTCGTGTCGAGGCTTCAGGTGTCTTTGGTTTTGGATCAACTCTTGATGCTGCATTGTGAGCCGTAGCGGAGCTTCTGGAAGTAGTCTTCACAGAGGTTCTCTCCGTCTTTTTGGTAGAATAATTCGTTTGCGCGGAATCTTTGGTACTTCTACCACTTGGGGGACCAGAAACTTGCCGAATCGATGGAGATGATACAGACTTAACAGTTGTCTCTGTCTTCTTTCTCCTAATTTTCATCTCTCGGGGGCGAAAGTCTTCATGGAAATAGTTTCGCCATTCTTGAGCAGGATGACGCCCATTCTGGAAATTTTCATATGAGCGGGATTTCGTGTAGATTAACAGATGTCAAGCTTACCCTTTCAGTCCACAGCTCCCAAGCCTCAATTTCTTTGGATGAATCTAGGTTGCAAATATACTCAAACTCTTCTCGTAAGAGATCGTCATCCTCTTTTGTAAAAAGTCCTCCAGCCACGGGTTTTTCTATCCTCGTCTCGGGGGATGAGACCTTTGAGACTATTGGTCGAGGTGGCGGTCGAGAGCTCGTGTGTTTTGGCGGAGCTGACGAGGCAGGAACTGCGACTGTTCCACCCAGCACCGCAGACTGTGCGCGTTCATGAGAAACTCTTGTTGCAACAGGCTTAGCTAGCCCCTTTCCAGCAGATTTTTTTTCCCTGCTGGGACATGGTAAATTGTCATCGCGCTTATAATGTAGGTTCCCTGCCTCATAAATGGGCAGAAGATGCCTCTTCCAATGATCTAGCCAGGATTGATATGTATGATGAGGATACTGCGATAAAGATTAATCTAGATTCAATGTAAATTATCTGAATATCAGGAAAAAGTTTCCATACTCGTTCTGCTAATTCCTTGTATAATTCGTTACCCTTGGTAGATCGTCCCAAACGTTCTCCCTCCAAGACCCATTGGGTCAATATTCGATCATCCTCGGCTGTAAAAGGTGTGCGCGTAGATTTCGCGGGTTGTGCATTTGCTCGTTCTGATGCTCGTTCTGCTGCACCACATCGATATTCTTCCATGCCCACCAATTTCCCAGCCTTCGCAGAATCTTCAATAAACTTCCATGAAATGGATCCTGGCGGCGCATCTTTTCGCGCACCATCTGCGATTATAATCTCGGCATTCTTTTCGATTTTTTCGACTTCACCCCCGTTTGACTGTCGCAATCATTAACATGCTTCTTTCTCTTCCATTTTAAAGACGCTCTTACTCGAATTATCTCAACCCATCTTGAGCGCATAGGAACTCGCTGAAGAATAAAGAATTTCATTCCTTCAAAAAGGACTCCTCCACCCCCAACACCATCATATACAATAGAAGCCATGGCTTTGGCCTTTGCGACTGGAGAGGGATTGTCGGTCGCAAGTCGTTTGAGAAGAGTAAATATAATCGGAAGGAAAAATGTGTCAAAGGAAACGTTTGAAAGAAGCGAGTGCCCTCAAAACATGCATTGATTTAACTGTTTGTCATTGATTGGCTCCATACAAGTAAATTCTGGTGTATAAAGGATTGTTTCTTGTCGCAAATTATGTGATGTTAACCTTTGACGCGCTCAGAAAGCCAACACTCCGCGCGCGATCAGCTGATAACCCCTACAAATAAGATCGGGCTTGGCAAAGATTACGTACCGAAGCAAAGGCTAACAACTTTGAAACTCTTGATGCTCACGTAAACTGTAATATCATGAATTTCTACGTAGACTGTGTTGATTAATTTGCTTTCTTCCCTTTACACTCATTTTTTAGAAAATAGAAGACAATTAATTTTACTCAAAAATGGGTACTGTTCGGAATATTGCAATAGCTGTTCTAGTTCTATCCTTCTTCACATTCGTTGCTTTCTTCGGCAGGCTTCCAGCACTGAGGTATCACCGCTGTTCAATCTCCTTATGTTTCACACACTCACAACTTGATAGGAATACACCAATAGGTATTTTACATCGAGTATTATGGGTACACATTCCTCGTGGTTTCAGAGCTGCAGATGAGAGGTTAACCAATGGTCGTCTCAGTGCTTCGGTGGGAAGACTGGCTCATACATTATGGAATGATCGTCATCCTGTTGTTATGGTAAGATTGGTTTTCTTTTAACTCGAGAGAGCATGAAGTCAAGTGACTTTTGTATTGTTCATCGAGAAGCGTATACCTCCAAGTGATATGGGTCGAATACATCCAACCTACAACGAAGGGTTGGAATGGCAATACATGACTTTCTTGCAGTTCGTGGTACGCTGTTTGTTTCTGATTCGCGGGAGTGAAGAGTCCTTAGCCATGCTAACTGAGGTCAAGATATTCTTCATTCTTCTACTTTCCGTGTCCGAGATTATGTTCTTGCCTTCAGCATGGTCATTCATGAGCACATCTCGCAGAATAAAGGCAATTATTGCTTTGACATTACCATATGTCTTCCTCTATCTAGCTGCTTCTTGTGATCCAGGATATATTACACCTTCGAATCACGTCCATCAAATGAGTATTTACCCTTATGACTATACCATTTTCCATCCCGGAAATCCCTGTCGAACATGTCGTCTACTCAAACCTGCCAGATCCAAGCATTGTCATGTTTGTAAACATTGCATCGCAAAATGCGATCACCATTGTGTCTTCATCAACAATTGCGTTGGTTACAACAACCACCATTGGTTTCTCCTCCTTCTTTTCACGACTGGAAATCTCACCACTTATGCTGTCTACATCGGAAACTCCATTCTTTCCACTTTCATCGTCGTCGTATATCCAGACTGGTCTTTTCTAGGATTCGGTTTTACCTGGTCTCGTTACTTCTCAATTTGGGGATGGGCACTACAAGAACATACCCGAATTGGTTCCATAACTCTCTTATGTTTCCTCATCACTCCCTTAGTCTATGGACTTTTTTTCTTTCACATATATTTAATTTGGTGCGGTACCACCACCAACGAAAGTCAGAAATGGTCCGACTGGGATATCGAAATGGCTGAGGGATATGTCTTCAAACGCGCTCTCTCCGAAAATCGAGAGAAGAATTTACGAATAGAACCACCGTGGACACATTGGCCAGCAGAAAGTCAACAGATCGTTTTGCGTACAGCTGATGGACAGGATCCTGTCGGAGCAATCGGAGATGGAGAATGGCAACGCGTATGGGGTTTGAGGGATGTTGAGAATTTATATGACATTGGGTTTGTAGATAATCTGAAAGATGTATTTATTGGGCGGCAGGGTGTGTATCACGTACCAGATAGAGAGGCCGATGTGCCGTTGGAGACACCGAGGGGTTCAAGTTCAGAGCCAACGAGTGCGTAGTATTTATGTAGATCGAGATTACAATCATGATTTTCAATAATCCATAATGCATGTTTGTGGTGCACACATTCATCTTTATAATCTATTTAATCTACAAAATTCACGCCTTCCTTCCTTCTTACGTTAGTTCAGTTCAATCACTCTACCTTATTTCAAAGTAGTCAGCACTTTAACAGCAGCCTATTTTAAAGCTTTTTGAACAAACCCATTATTATGACTTCCAAGTCAATAAACACCAAATTTCACCTCAAATGCCTAGGTAAATTGAACAAGTCAAACACTTCCAATCTTAAATCGTCAAACATACCTCACCGAATCCTACTCGAGAACAAACATGCCCCCCTCCCAACCATACGACCTACCCAAACGTCTCCCCATCCTCCTAGCCGTGCGAAACGCAATTTTCCCCGAAGGATGCGGTTCATGAAACTGAATACTCCGCTCAACATCCAATTTCGTCGGCGTAAACTGCCACACCGAGCCGTATTGTTTTTCGGCCGCGAAGCCCGTAGATGTCATTGCGTAGAGGAAATCTGCCCAGGGGATTTCGCCCGGGAGATCATTGAGAGATGGTTGCCAGAAGAGAACTTTAAAGACTTTGATTGCTCGGGCTTTGAGTTTGAATGTTGATTGAGAGCCCGGAGTTAGAGTTGAAGCTGTTGCTGGAGCTGCAGCTAATGTAGTCGAAGATTCGGTAGTAATCGCTGGACCGCGAGTTTTGGGCTTGGACTTTGGTTGTGGAGCAATAAATTTGGTAGTATCTTCGGAATCAAATTGTGGTATTGAAATAACTTCATCGCGACCATTGCTATCCTGAGGCTTGGGTTTTGGTACCTTCATTGGCTCGACCCATTCAGGTGTCCGTTCGAGCGGACGCACGGCAGTACAGATATGCTCGACAGCCTGAGTTAATGTTTGACCAGTGTTTCTTTGGTAGACCTCGTCCATTTTCTGCCAAAACTCGTCCAAGTTATGTTCAGCTTTCCTCATGCTCTCTGTATTCTGTTTGTTTCTTCGTTTATCCGATGGGTAATGGAAGCGTCCCTCGGCTGGAGATCCGAATTTAGCTAAGCCGGTAGCTTTGAGATGGCGATCCACGCTGGCAAGTAAACTGAGCTGCTTAGGAAACTCCTTCTCAATCTGATCTTTATGCTCTACCAGCGCATTATCGTAACCAGCAGCCCATGGCAGATATATATCCAGTTCATGATAGATCCGCGAGATGAGACCAAGATCAGAAAAGATTCGTGTAACCAAAGCCGAAAATTTTGCTTTCTCGTTTGGATCACGTTCAATCCTACTTTCAATTTCATCTACCAGAGTAGGTAGGGTCATGAGGAAAAGCTGCTGGTCATTCCAGAGACTGTTGAAAAGCCACATCATCTCATCCTGTTCTCCTTTACTCCGAACTTGGATCATTGTAGAACCTGGTACTTGCGGGTCGCGAACGAATTTTGAACGATATGGTGGAGATGCTGGGACTGCCATCTTCAAATTTCGTATTGGGCCTTTCGCCATCTGGTTTAGCGTATATCTCAACGTCAACAATGCCTTCATGTATTCTGATGGTAATTGCTTCTTCGGTGTAATTTTAGACGCATACTTCTTCTGCAGAAAGGCCAAGTGCTTAAGTTGTTGAGCGACGTTCTCCCATACGATCAAAGCACCATACGCATCGGAGACGACGTTTCCAATGACATATTCCCAGAAAAGTGGTCTATCAAGCGTAGGATGTCGATTTCCAAAGGTGTCGAGCAATTTTTCCTGTCTATGTTCGCTCCAGTCTCCCAGAACTTCGGCAAAATAGCCAGGGATCTTCTCTCAAGTCTCGGATATAATCCTCGGCACTCATTCGTCTAGCCTCAACGATGACCTGCAGACGATGGAAATCGAGTTTTGAAGGTAGGCGATAGGGTGCTTCTGCAGCTACGGCTGCAATGGTCGACCAGTCCGAACCATCTGTGAGTAGAGGCGGTTCTGGCTTGATCGATGCTTCGCTGATCAAGGAATCAGAATCAATGTCGTGAAGCAGTGCCTCACAGCACTTCACCAGCAGATGCAGTAGTCTTTGTTGTATTTCCAAGATCATAAGTCCCGATCCCGGTAGGTGTGCAAGGCCAGCGAATGTGTCCATCATAGCATCTTCATCTTCATCCCAAGAAATAAGACGGCCGTAAGTTTTGACTGTTTCTCCCTCAAGCAACATAGTATGAAGATTAAGAAAAGCAGGCATAGTAGCAGCACTAACACGGCCGAGCTGCGTGGCTTGAAAATCTGTGTGTGCGAAGACATGAGGTGGATGACGGCCTCTAGAGTTGATCAAAAGGAGAAAGGTTTTCCCTCTAACCAAATCTTCCACGTTGAGATATGGCCATAGATACGCTTCCCTGTACTTTGTGCCCTTTGTTTGCAGCTGACTTCCCTCTTTAATCAATGCCTCAAAATCCGGACGATGAGCCGCAGACATTCCTGGCCATGCTTGTAAAATAATCTTGGATCGATGAACTTTTGATTTCTTCATCCATCGTTTTCATATGACATCCTCATGCCTCTCCAATATCTGTCTTAGTCTATTCCAATGAGACAACACTTCGGTAGATCGTTCTTTGGCTTCTTTTCGAACCTTTTCTGGACTAGGCAGAGATGACGGTGCAGGTAAACCCAAAGCTCCATAGTCTCCGGATGTAAATTGCTTCATTTGGTCATCGTCAAGGCGTGGAAGTGATTCTGAAGGTCCTGAGAGCCCGAGAGCTCCAAGATCTCCACTCAAAAATCTGTCAATAACATCTTTTGAGAAAGCCATTTTGTTCGCGTTTTGAGCACGCAATATGAAAGAAGCAAGGCCACCCAGATAAATCTACTCGATCATTGAATGATTGGAAACGCTCGTTTTATTTTTCTGTTTATGATGTGAAGAATATGAAGTTGATTGTATTAAAACTTGAGAGTCCAATATTTGCATTTTGATCAACTTTATCACAATTTTAAAGTTTGATTGTGTAATGAAAAGTTTGATAGCTGTGGGGTGTTTGCGAGGATACTTTATCTTTTGGGAAAGAGCCTACCAGAAATCTACAAGTGAAGCTCGAGAAATATACTTTGTGATACGAGGTATAACGTAAAAGATACATCACGAGATAATATTCAAATATAACGTGGCCACTAAATTAGACATTATTATTCTTTACAATATCCCATCTCGAATTCGACGTTAAGTAGGTAACCTACTCTTCACCATTCCGATCTGGAGCAGACTTACCCTTTCTACTTCCTTCGTACAGATTAGGTCCTAACAAACCCTCCACTTTGTGTCCTCTTCTCCTGCACTCCTACAATAATTGCTTTGAATATATTATATGATCCCTTTCCTCATTCATCAAAAAGCCACATCCGAATTAGTGTAGGGGTTAACATAACTCGCTTTCATTATCATCAGATATAGAACCGAGTAGCCCCGGGTTCGATTCCCGGATTCGGAAACTTTCGTTTTGTGTTTTTATGTTTGTTTACATTTTTTCACTCTACACAGAAAGAAAGAAAGCATCACCTACCTTGACACTTTTTTTCACTTGCAAATCAATCTCCCTCAATTTTTGAGCAGAGCAGCATTTCGAGAATGTGGGGTTAGGAGGGGTAGAGTCACATGAGATGGAGAAATATAGTGGAGACGAGAAGAAGGAAGAAAGAAGAAAGGAAATCTAATTGATGCACAGTAACAATAACCGAGACTACCATATCATTTTCTATATTGATGATGACGATGATGATTGATTCAGTTCAAGTGGAGACTAACTAATAACTACTACAGAGTAGGTAGGTAGGTAGATAGATATGTACTTAAGTCATTGATTCCTTGCACCTCCTACGTACCGTATAGGTTGGTATCGTACATTATTGCCATCAATCCATCAATCTCGCAATCTAATGCAAAAAGGGACCAAAAGCCCCCAAAAGCCCCCAAAAGCGATCCACATACCTAGGGTACCTACCAATCGGCACATATCAAGCCACGATAGAGAATGATTTCTAGGGTAATATCGTAGATACGAGTAGATTACATTATACATTAGATCGACACTAGAAGAATGTAAAACTGGCTACTGCGAGTAGATTCCTTGGCATTACTCTTTGATGTCCCGGTAGCTTCTTTTTCTTATCTACGATATCCCATGAGTCTTTCACCCACCGAGGCACGCGAGCAATTCCGAGATGATAATGGTTTCGCTGCTAAACAATTTGTATTTCACAAGCTATGCTACCTATGTACAATCTTATTATACTAATGTATGTTATGCCAAATTGATCCCAACTCCAAAGACAAACAAAATCTATCTGGTATCTCTCTAATAACCAAGACCATACCTAAACTTTGCAATCATATCATATCATATCATAAATCCCAGTGCGACTTCCAGAATCCAAACTCCTTCCCTTTCGCCCCCTCAGACATTACTATTTCCCCAATGCATTCCCAAGCATCTCGGTAATAGCAATAACCTTTTCCTCTTGAAACCTTCTCCCCACAATCTGCACGCTCACATGCGCACCATCATAAACTTCCGGATCATCTGATGTTCGTTAGCATCTCTCTTTCAAACATGCCAAGATCTTTGTACAAAGACCCAGATAACAAGTCGAGATAAGGAATCAAACATACAGCATTTCCAAACCTTTTCATCCTCTGCATTTAGCGGTTTGTATTCTAGATCGAAAACATCCACATTCTTATCCACCGTTGTAACTGGTAAAATAGCAGCGCTATAATCAAGAAGATTGACAAATGTCGAATACGCTATGCACTCATGATTAGCTCTGTCCTATCTACTATTGTCGAGAAGAACACATACCAATATAATCAAACGTCATCGTAAGATTCGCAGGCATAGGAGCCAACGGAGTAATAACCGCATCGATAGCTCTGCCAGTACCAGTAAGTGAGGCAGTGCTGTTCCAATAGTCCATGTATTCTTTTTGGTATTCGCGTTTTTCGACATTTACGGCGGCGATGTCGAAACCGGTCATTTGAGGTTTGAGAGTACTGTAGTGACCTTGAATTTGAGGGATCATGGGTTCGCCGGAGAGTGCTAGGGCTTCGTGAACTGAAGGTTGTGAGCTTGTAGGTTTGAAAGATTGGAATTTTGGAGGGACAAACCGTCTTTTCCTCCGTCAAAAGACCATGCTTTACTCTGGTTGGTTGTTAGAAAGTTTTTTATGTAGATGGAGAGAGAAACTTACTCCTATCGCGCATCCTCTTTGATGAGAAGGTGGTTTCCACTAAAGTTTTGTGATTAGCAATTATGTATATAAAGAGGGGATGGGTTTCTCATGATTCATAACATTTGGTCATGTTTCCAACTTACTTCGATAACCTTGTGTCCAAGTCTCTTGACAGTATTAACCACGATATCAATAGCTCTAGCAACAGGAGGTTGAGGAGCAACCCCTCTATCGCACTTGAAGACTCCGAAAGCCAATTGACCACCGCCGTTAGATTTGATAGCATCAAGAATCATTTGTTCTTGTTCATCACGCCATGGTATTTCACATACTAATGGATCATGTAGCCACGGTTGAGCACTAAGAATGCTCTTCATGACCAATTTCAAAGATCGAGCTGTTGTGGCAATTGGGCCCACAACCGATAAAATAGTATTTTGTCCAGCCAAACTGTTGGCCATACCTTCATAAGGCATTCTACCTGCCGAAGGACGAATGCCATAAAGTCCGTTGAAAGCTGCTGGAATCCGAATGCTTCCTCCAATATCAGTACCAAATCCTACTGGACTACCTCTCAATCCTATCAATGCTCCTTCGCCTCCTGAGCTTCCACCTGGTCCTAAGAGTCTGTTCTTTGGGTTCTCCGTTGTACCCATAATATTGTTGACAGTCTCACCCGCCATGAGTGTTTGAGGAACAGTTGTTTTACAAAACATTATCGCACCAAGACTTCGTAACTCTTTGACCATCTCGCTCTCAAACACTCGCTCTTTTCCTGTACCCTTCTTTCCTTCAAAGGTTCCAATCCAGCCTACATAGCCCATAGTGGTGTCCACACCTCTAACGTGAAACCTAAAGATTTGTGAGAAACTTACGTCTATCATAAAGAGCGAACTTACTGGTCTTTCAAGCTGACTGGTAATCCATGTAGTGGACCAATTGGCTTTCTGTGTTCAGCAAAATAATCGTCCAGTTTTTGCGCTTCTGAAATGGCATCATCGAAAAATATTTCATGCAAACAATTAACCTAAATCAATATTAGAATCGCTGTTCAAATTGGAGGTTAAATTGCTGACCAATTGATGCGCCAAAGCTGCCCGATGACAGAAAGCTTCACAAACTTCTCGTGACTTCCATTCGCCATTGCTAGTTTTCTCTACAATTCCCACAGCATCCGTCTCAGTAATCTCGATCTCTCGGGCAGAAAGAAACTGCTGAATGTAATCGCCCGTTACATCTTTTTGTTCCTCGACCGAGGGTATTGAGTCCAAGCGCCATTTCTCAGGGATCAAACAGTTGACCGATTCACGCTTATTCTTTGCGATGATTTGCCAATCCGAGGTGATTGGATTTGGATGTAGTTGCTGGTTTCCTTCGAAGAATTTCCCGTACCAATACGTCTTAATTTGAGACGCGGTGATAACGAGAGAATGTAAAATGTGTTTGTTTTGAATGTGCCACGTTATATCTGATTTCGCTGGTTTGGTCACCGCCCAAGAACCCATGATAGGCAAGGGCGACTGGCTGTCTGCGTCGCCGCCCATGATAATTTCTCCCATTGTTTTGTGGTCCATGAAAGAAAGAAAATTGAGATTTGTGTTGACAGTACAAAGGGGTGTCGAATTTTTATATGAAATTTTTGCTCCAACTGATAAGGAAATGTAGTGTGTGTGGATTGTTATCAATGCATCGGGTAGACTGTAAATTAGTCGGAAACTATCGCGTGGTGGTGGTTTAAGCATAAAGGGGCTAAATTGAAATTGGCGAATCAACGGTCCGACTTTCGCTCTTGCACTTGTCGCACATTCAAATTGATTCTTTTATCCGTCATGAAATGTGGGAACTTTTTTATGTCCAATTCGAGGTCTGCGAGATAATCTGGGCACGTGCCGGGAATTATCTTTGGAACTCCATGCCAAGCAAATCGAGAATCCTTCTGCATATACAGTACATCGCCAGACCTGAGACGAAGAACTAAATGGTCGTTTTCGGATTTGGCATTGTCCAAGGCAATCATGAAGATGCAATCACAACCAAGACTGATGCTAACAAGGCCGCGATCAACACTCTCTGCGCCATCCCGATGTAATTGTAAAGTGTCTCTTGGAGAATAAAAATTGACAATGGCTGCTTGCGGTTCCATATCAGGGAAAAGTCCTTCAACAAGATTCGCAATATCACTTGGAAATTTTGGTGGCTCCTCTTCCGGATATACTTTGTTTGTCCAGTCATATTGCCCTCCAAGAGTGATCCAGCGTAACTTTTTCGTCATGACTTCCAAGTAATTTAATGCTTTTGGGTGTACTGTTGGATCCTTCGGCCTAGCAACAATTGATTCCCCAGAAGCTGTTTCACGAGGTGGAAATTTGACATCGTAATGGGCATGTAGATTGGTCATGTGTTTTGGATCCAGAAGATCACGGTGTACTATACGCCGGATCAACTCTTTCTGAACCTCTGGGGGAATGAGAGATGGAAAAACCATGAGACCTAGATCATGATTAGAGGTTGTTTTGCCGAAAGCTATTGAGAATTTTAGGGGAAACGATGTAGAAAGAAACACGGGTTGGTCTTTTAGATACCACGATTTCTGAGGTGTGTAGAAATGTGAGCATTTTAGTCTTTCAGCCAATTTAATTTTTTTGAATGGACTGAATTTTTAGGTTATTTGTATTTGTGGTAGAAGAAAGAAATTTTGTGATTCCTACCAGGTATAACTTCAGAACCATACGATGAACCTTCTACTGGTGATCTAGACAAAGGTAACTCATGATCAAGTGGTCCGGTCGAACACCTCTTTTGAGGGGTGCTTAGAGGAGCAGCACTCATGAAATCTTGGAAAGCTATGTTGCGCGCCTCTCTGGGTAGGATTTCTAGATCAATCATTCCAGTGATAGAAGGAGAATCTTCTGTTGCAGTATAAGTAGTCTGTTTACAAAGCTTGAATGCTTCTTTCAAACGCCGGGGAGCACTTTGATGAAGCTCCTTTTGCTCCATCTTGGCCATCGGTGTTGTGGTTTGATCTGGAAGGGTATTCCCCATCTTCGCGGTTGTTGGCAGTTCGTTGACGTAGGAAAGTATTTTCCCTGTTGGTCAATTTGATAAGATTAGTTGGTCGAAAACCTTCTCCCTTATGAGGTGTTTGACTGGTACAAGGATTGTGAAGTTGTCTTGTGAAGTGTTCCAATCCACGGTTCTGATCTGACTCGAGCTTCTCACGAACGAGGAGAAGTCACTACGTACTGGGCAGTAACCTTCTTAGGTAGGTAGTTGATCGAATCGTGCTTTACCTCCAGAGAAAAAGGCAGAGTAGAGGAGAGCTAGCACCGACAAGGATTATGAATGCAATTTTATATTCTTGTATGTTTTTTTTACTTTTCGGCATTACTTATTAGAACCTAGTACGGTCAAGTCAGTACATCGGACCTCGCGTCAAAAACGCGCCCGCTTATTCCGCCTGGCCCTGGGTTACGATTTGTTTAATGTTTTGTTTGGTTGTTTGGTTGTTTATTAGTTGTTTGCTTATTCTCTTGTTTACTCCTGAGCTTGAGTACGAATAACAGAACGACAATACTAACAATACTATAAACGACTGCGTACAAATTCTTCTTTCTCTTTCTCTTCATCTCACTTCAATTCGAGTCCAAATTCGAGTATCACGAGTATTCCGACACGAAAGATTCTACGGCAACTTAATACAACAACAATCCTTCACCACAACCATCTTCTCATAGCTAATTCGTTACTCTTCCTCTCATTTACGAATCCTTCCAATCTTTGCATAGGTACATCTTCTTTCAAGATAGATGCTGTTGTTACCATAAACCCAGGATCAACTACCATTCCAAACTGCCCCTCCTTCACCGCCCCACTTCAACGGACAAAAGCAGATTTATTTCAACTTGATTGACCTCGACGTTCTTTAAACCTTTCAACATCAAGTATATTCGACAATGGAGAACTATCAGAAGCTGGAAAAGATTGGAGAGGGTACGTCTTATGCGCGCAAGCCCCCGACCAAAAGAATCATTTCACAGGGTCTATTGCACACTGAATAACGATACATTTATACTAATATCATTCACGCGCAGGTACTTACGGTGTTGTTTACAAAGCCAAGGATCTTTCCCATCCAGGACGTATCGTGGCCCTTAAGAAGATTCGACTCGAGGCAGAAGATGAAGGAGTTCCTAGTACCGCCATTAGAGAAATTTCTCTCCTCAAGGAGATGAATGATCCAAATATTGTTCGACTTCTCAATATTGTTCATGCAGATGGCCATAAATTATACCTCGTCATGGAGTTCCTCGACCTTGATCTTAAGAAATATATGGAATCACTTCCAGTTGCCGAGGGTGGTAGAGGTAGAGCTTTACCCGAAGGATCTGGTCCAGATTTGGGTAGAATGGGTATGGGTGATGCTATGATTAAGAAGTTCATGAGTCAATTGTGCGAAGGTATCCGATATTGTCACGCCCATCGAGTTCTTCACCGAGATTTGAAGCCACAGAACTTGCTCATTGATCGGGAAGGTAACCTCAAGCTTGCAGATTTCGGTCTCGCTCGTGCTTTTGGTGTCCCTCTTCGAACATATACCCACGAGGTTGTTACCTTGTGGTATCGTGCTCCTGAAATTCTTCTCGGAGGTCGACAATACTCAACGGGTGTTGATATGTGGTCTGTTGGATGTATTTTCGCCGAGATGTGTACCAGAAAGCCATTGTTTCCAGGTGACTCTGAAATTGACGAGATCTTCAAGATCTTCAAGTAAGACACAACCTTTCAGATTTTTACAATCTACCTCGATGGAATTTATGACTATACCTTGAATTTAGCTAACATATCAACAGACTACTAGGTACACCCAACGATCAAGAATGGCCTGGTGTCAGTGACAAGACCTGTTTCCCCGACTTCAAACCATCTTTCCCCAAGTGGCAACGCGATATGAGCCAACCTCTTTGCACGAATCTTGACGATAATGGACTGGATCTCCTCGAATTGATGCTTGTCTATGATCCAGCTGGACGTATTTCTGCCAAGCAAGCATGTTCACACCCATATTTTGAGGAAGGAAGCGCGGCATACTCGGGACGAGGCGCAAGCTCTACATATAAAACTACAAACGGATACCACTGAGGACTGAAACATACCAATAATTGCATACATTGGATGGTTATGAGTTTGCGATAAGACGAGCTGAGATGATTTATGATATTAAAAACCACGGGAGTGAGGGACACTAAATGGAAGGGAAGAATGGTTGGGGCGGACGAGGAAAATGAATGAATAGAGCTTATAGCTATACATCAAATAGCCATGAGCTTCAGGATAAGAATTGCATGCATGGATGGGGTTTTATTATGAATGGAGTGGATGGGATACACTGTTGTGGCTGACAAGCTACATTTCATTTTCTTTCCCCTTTAATTTATTCCACGTTACTACCCTATGTTTTCTGCGCCTTTTTTGTCCTTTTTTATACCTACAATTTTGCAAGTCTTGATAGACCGACAGACAATTAATGGATGGCGTCTTTCTAGCATGCCTACAGTCCATTTTTTATGCTTGTAGTTGTATTCAAAGAACAAAAATATACACCTTTAGATTTGGGTTTGAGGATATGTGACTGAGATGTGATTGATATTTTTAAGTGTGTATTGCGATCTTATTGCAAAGTCATGTATACCTTTTTCCAGTCTTGAATGATAACCATCTATTTATTCGACCATCTAGAGTTCCCAAACGCCTCCGCTTATTTCGCTACCTACCTCTTTGAATCTTCATTTCCATTCCACTATATCTTTGCATCTCATCTTTTTCCCTCATCTTTCCCCTCCTTTTCTTTCCATCCCAACTCATCTATTTTTCACCCTTCCTCCAACCTTTAATTTCCATCTCCCCTCTATTCATTCACTCTTCCCCGCCTCTCCCCCCAACAACCAGCCATCCCTCTTCTCCACCCCCCAATTCTCCCTCGCCAAACTCCCCCTCGCAACCTCAATATCCGTCTCGATATCCCGCACCAAAGACTCCCTATCCACATAATCCAGCTCCGGACGAATATAGCCCAGAATCTCGACGCGCATGTGGCACCCGTAGAAATCGTGGGAAAACTGGTGCAGCAGGTGCACTTCGGCCGAGCGCACCGTGTTGCGGTAGAACGGGTTGTAGCCGATGGACATGACCATGGGGTAGAGGCGGGTGGTTTGGGAGGTCGGAGGGGTGGATGGGGAGGGGGAGGGGGTTTGCAGTTCGGGGTGCGTGGATGGGAGGTCGAGCGCGGCGTGGCCGAAGTACACGCCTGAGGGGGCGGTGTCGATCCAGGGGACGTTTGTGACGGGGATGTTTGCGGTGGGGATTCCGAGCTGGGGAGTTGTTAGGTTGGTGGGTTGGGGAGGTTGTGGAGGTTGTGGGTGTGGATGTGGATGTGGATGGGGGGGAAGAGGAAGAGGAAGAGTGAGAGTGAGAAGAAATGGATAGGAAGTGGAGAGAAGAGGAGAGAAGAGAAGGAGGGGAAAACATAGGACTTACTTCTTTAGATCCGCGACCAAATCCAGAAACCACTTCCCCTTCCATTCGTAACGGATAGGGAGATTCGGGACCGCTTTCCGAACCGACAATGAGAGGGCGGGGTTCTTTGGTCGGCATTGTAGAGGTGAAGGTGGAAGTAGAAGTAGAGATTGGAGTAGTGCGCTTTGGATTGGATTGGATTGGTGGGTGAGATTTTGAGTAGAGAGAGTATACTCCGTCCGTATATTAATGAGTGATGTTTGTGAATGAGGAATGACTGAGTGAGTGATTGAGTGATCGATTATTGTTTATTATTCAATAGCTAGTACTGACTGGATGGCGAATGGTGGGGTGGAATAGATCGATATACTAAGCAAGGCTATACTACCTACCAGCCCACCTACCTCGAGCCTACCCTACCCTGCATAGAATTATCTTATCTCATGGCGAAGTGGGGGTAACCTTACGGCTGATATTACGCCTTGTGCGCCTTGTTGAGCTTTTCTTTCTCGATAAGTACTCTACCTAATAAAATAAGTAGGCTCTACATAAGCAAAAAAACAGGCGGGAATTGACCACCATTCGAAAGACCTTCAACAACTAAGATCTCTTTTCGATATAATATTAAATAATAAAAATACTTGATCTCAATACAAAGAAGACTCAAATTTTCATTTGCTTTTTTCAAATTTCAATATTTAATTTAAAATGAATTTATAATCTATTAAAAAAGATCTTTGAAAGAGTACTCAATTTCCGCCTGTTTTTTCGCTTACGTAGAGGTAGGGTAGGTTGGTAAAGTAAAGTAAAGTAAAGTAAAGTATAATCAATTCATCGCAGTCTTGCTTGACATTACCATCAAAGATACCTACCTACCTACCTACCACCTACTTCCTAATAATTCACAAAAGTCGCAATCGTACAATCTAGATCAATGACGCTCCGCTGGGCCACTGCCGTGGAGGCTTTTTCGCTTCGCTCTATGACAACCTTAACCTTAGGTTGTATATTTATTCATGTACTGGTGGTCAATCGTTCTAGGTGTCTAGACGCTAGATGCATAGAGTATGGATAAGTATAGAAATTCCAAATCGATCTAAAATGTACTATACTACTTACTATTTAGATACCTACTACGATACTGGTATACCTAAAGCTTAATCGGAGAAAAGTTTGTCTTTGACATTTCCTTCTCCTCGCGTCTGTTCGGTTGTGTTGTACATGTACATACAATACACAAGATGGGTACGGAGGGAGGAAATATTAGGTATGATGTGAATTGGACGTTTAATTGAGCATAAGTATGAGTAAGTAGAGGTACAACTACATTACAAATCCAAACCTACAAAAATCATCTTCCAAAAAGCAAACAAGCTCCTCATCCCATCCCCACGTAATCCAAAGCCCGAAAGTCTCCTTTCCACGTGTACTGAGGCCGATAACGCGCATTTGGCATAAACCCTAAAAATAGATTTCTGCCTTTTCAAAAGTTGTATTTAGTATATAGTGGTATGTAAATAAGAATTTAGATTATCTATTATTATATTATTTATGTGATATAATGCTTTCCCCTTTTAGGCTTTATGAAATCTATTATTTAATATTTTTATAAATTTTTGATTTTATTTAATTCTTTTTTAATTTCTATATTCATTTTTATTTATACAATTATAATAAATCGACCTCAAGTTTCCTTAACTTAATATCAAGCCTCAATTGAGAAATAGTATTCTAATGAATATAATATTAATACTATTTAATAATTACTTTCTATTAAGTTTAATATTAATACTATATTTAGAACTATTAGAAAGTACTATAAAGAATAAGGCTTGAATCGGAAACCTAGAATCAATTATAATATATTTATAATAAGAAATAAAATTGCAATATATTTCACTTTATTATTTAATAATTAAAAAATAAAAATAGCTTTCAAAATAAATAAATATAATATATCTATATATTATATTATAAAGATATACAAGTTATTTAATTTTTTTCAAAAACTTTTATTTGAAGAATAATATAAATAGAATTAATAACTCTTCAATATTCTAAAAAACAATATTGAGTTAAGGTATATTTGAGAGTATAATAAAAGATTGTTGTATACTTATTTCTAAAGAAAAGGGAAACTTGTTTCGAGGTATAATATCATTTTTTTTTATTCAAAGTTTAATTTATACTAATATTCTATATTTGTTTTAGAAATATATTGATTTATATATTTCGAATTATAAATCCTAAGGGTATTTACAAATATACTAAAAAACTTTAATCTGTTTATAGAGAGTATCAAATTCCCGGCCCAAACTTCCTTTGGTTTATTGATAGATATAATAAATTAATCTTTATTAAAATCGAGATTTATATATATATAAATATATATTTATAATTTATTATATAAATATATATAGGGATAGCTAATAAGTATTCTGAATTAATTATATATTAATATCTAATATAATACTTTAAGAATAATATTATATTAAGGTTTTTTAGAGTAAATAAAGAAATAGAGCTTCTCTTTATAATCAAAACTCATTTTATATTCTTTTGTAAAATCGATAAGAGTATAAAAGAGATTAAAGACTATTTTTGGTTTGAAAAGAGTATTAAAAATCAATATATTAAAAGCTGGTAGCAAAAGTTTCAAATATCATTATTATACTAATAATGAGTATATATTCTTATCCCTTATCTTTTTTATAGGGATAATTGAAAATTTTTCTTGATTTATTATAATTAACCTAATTTTTTTTAAACTTTTCTGTTTTTTTATTTATTGTATAATTAATTACTAATATTATCTAGAACTATTTTGAAGAATTAGTAAATCAAAGATAATTTCATCAAAATCAATATAGAAATTGGATTGTAATCCTTGTAATTTATATTAAATAGATAAAAGAAAAAGTAGATGGATATATGGATATTTGGAATAATTATAATATTTGAAAGGATAAAAATCAGTCTTATCATATTGTGGGTAAACCTTTTATATTGTATTAATATCTTTAAGGGGAATATATGAATAAAGGAAAAACGGTATTATCAAAGCTTTATAAAAAGCTTTTAGAAGATTATAAAATCTGGGATATATTATTTATTATATTATAAATTATATATTTAATTAATTTTAAAAATATTAACAAATATCTTTTTTTAGTTATTATTAAGTTCTATAAGAATTTTATTTAGAATATTGGATATAATTTGAATATTATAAAATCAAATAATAAAATAAAATAAGAAAAGCTTATATATATATTAATATATTACTCTTTATACAAATATCTTTAAAGATATATTAATTCAAATCAAGAACCATTTTTATATAAATCTTTAATACTCAATAATAGTTATAATGAAGTAATAAAAAAAGGAGAAACTATAAGTGAAATGATATACAATAATCTAGTCTTTATATAAGCTCGAAGGCGGTATAAGGAAGAGATTACATTAAATAAAGATATAGATTATTTAATTAAAAATAAATCTAAAATTGAGATTAGAAATAATAAAATATCAGATCGAGATTAGACTAATTTGAATTCAGAGATTTGATTTATTTATATATTTTGTATTTCTTTTTTTATTTTTATTTATATAATCAATCATTTTATTTATCTTTTTTATATTCATAATAAATCAATTCTCAAATCAAGGTTTTAAATAGATATCTTTTTGTTTTATTAATAAGAGAAAATACTATATATTTATTAATTTCTGTATTTATTATGGTATAAGTAATTCGAATATTAATATCGAGATTATATTAATCTTTTTTAGTATCTTCTTTATATCGGATTCGACTTTTATTTCCCTTAAACCCTTTATAAAAAGCAAAAACGATTAACAAAAAACTACTTTATTATTATAATATACAATGAATACATCTAGAAATAGTATATGATTAGATAAACAGGTAATTAATCATATAAATTAATAAGAGAGGGAGAAAGTAATTAAAGAGAAAGGACTATATGCTAGAAGTAGTATTATATATCTTAAAGGTATAAGTTTAATAAAAAATTAGGCTTAGAATTTAAAAATAAAAAGGATATTCCTCAATTTGCTAGTATTAAATTCATTATTAATATATTCTAGATTAAGATTATATACTTTTATTCTAATTCTAATATTATAAAAAATAATCTTAAAACATTCCCAAAGTATACATTAATAAATTAATTATATCTTTTTATTCTTTTTATAATTCTCTTTTTTATTTGAATTAATTAAAAGAATTGAATTATATAAAAACTAATAAATATATAAATAAATTTGTATTAATTTTCGATAATTGTTTGTTTAATAGTTTATATATCTAATTGTAAAAGGAAGTGCTTCTTTTATTTATTAGGAATATTTACTAAGTGTAATTATAAGGATTTAATAAATATTAATATTTTATTAATAATACTAAAAAGATTCAATTTGGTAGTTTATTGATAACTCTAGTTAAGTATAAGATATTTACAAATTATATTTTCTAAGATATTAATATACTATATGGATTCTTGGAAAATAGAAAGATTTTTAAAGAAAAAGAAAATTCTTATTTTATATTCTTTTTAATAAAATAGAATATTACTAATTATAGCTTTTAGAAAATAAATAAAAGCTTTTATACAATTAGATAATCTCCTAGTCTAGATTTATTAATCAAATTCAAACTAGATAGTCTAAAAAGACTAATATCAAAATCCAAGTATCTTTTTATTTTTTTAATTAAAAAAGAGCTTATTAATAATATCAAAATTAAAATTAAATCAATAAAAAAATATTCAAAGAAAAGGGTTAAAGTAATTTTTTTAGAGAGAAGTATTTCTGAAGTAAATAATATTTAAATGATTCAGAGTATATCTAAAAGTATATCTAAATTTATATTTGATAATAATATTTTAAAAAGTATATCTTCAATTATATTATCTCTATTAGTGAGTTATATATTATTAATTAATTAATTAAATATATTAATTAATATAAAGAATATATAAATTATTAATACTTTATCTATTAATAACAAAAACCTTTCCTTTAATAAGCTTAAACTTTTTTAATCCTTTTTTCAAAGTAATCTAATTAATATTATAGATATTATTCTAATATCTCAAATGCTATAATATATTAAATCTAAAAACAATTTATTTAGATATAGTTTTTATAAAGATTTGATTAATAGGAAAGCTAATAGAAAAAAACAAGTATAAATAGAATGAAATTTGAATATCCTTTTTCTTTATTAATTCAAAGTTATTTATTATAATTATTTAATTTCTTATTTTATATAATTAATATTCTATATATTTAAATAATAATTATAATCAAATTCTATTATTTTTTGAATAAATACAAGGAAAGAGGTCTATATTCCTTATACTTTTGTTTAAGCTGATTTCAGTTTTTTCTTAGAAAATAAAATTTTAATTCCTATATTTGATATATATAATATATATATTAATAAGATATTAATAATAAGTAATTCAAAACAAAAGATATTAATATTATAAATAAAAGTTTTTTTATAAATATATATTAATTATCTCTATTCTCAATATATTATATTATTCTCTATTATCAACCTCAATTACTTATCTTTTGCGGTTATCAATAAATCGATATAATTCAAAGTGAGTTGTATATTTCCTAGAATATATTATTACACTTACTTTAGATATCTCTAGTAATACTATAAACTTATTGAAATTTACATTATATATAATATATACTTTATTCTTATTTTATTTCTTGCAATTTGTATATATACTTCAAAATTATCCTTTTAGCTTTATATAATCTACAAAAATATCTTTCTACTTAATACACTTTTGATAGGGATATTATTTTATAATATTTCTAAAAAAGAGATTAATAAATAATAAATAAATACTATAAAATTATATATATACTAAAATTAAATAATTAATATTTCAATAATACAAATATTATATAAGAGTTCATCTAGACTATCCTTATTCTAAAATTATATCTTATACTGAATCTTTTTTTTGAAAAGCTTTAGATAATTTATATATATAAAATAATACTTTAACTAAAAAAAGATTAATAAATAATATATCAGAAATAGATAGAGAATATTATATAAGTTTAAGAAAGCAATCAATATATCGATTTCTATTAATAAAGATTAGTTCAAAGAATATAGACTCTATTGAGTCATTTCTATTTCCCAAATCTAGAAATAAAAAAGCAGATTAATAAAAAGAAGAATTATTGATAAGAATAAAACTAAAGATCATTTTATTAAATCGATTATATAACTTAATATTAATATTTCAGAATTAATTTAAAGATTTTTTATAAAATGATTAATAAATTCAATTATTTATTTATATTAAATATATTTATTTATTTTAAGATTATATATATTAAGGGGATTATATAAACTTTATAGAAATAATAAAAAGAAAGGTTTACTCTTATATTAAAGTTTAAAATATAATAATATTTCTATTATTATTATTATATTCAAAAAATAAAGATATACTATTATTAATTACTATAGTAATATATAAGAAAAACATAATCTATATAATATAATTATTTTTTCTAAGATTTCTATATACACATTATACAAATTTTAGAAATTAAAATTGTATTAGACAGAAATCTATTTTTAGGGTTTATACCAAATGCGCGTTATCGGCCTCAGTAACGTGGCACGGCTATCAACAGTCCCTCTGTACCTTTATGCCTTGCTTCAAACGGCTTGTAATCTAACATATCGTACAGAGTACACAGATACTTCACAGACTCATAGTATCTCTTTGTATCCACAGGGCGGGCATATCTCCACTCCATCTAGATCTCTATCTCTGTATCTCTGTATCGCTGCCTCCCTCCCGAGGTCTTTACATGCATGCTATCCTCCCTTTCCGCACAAACAAAGTTGCGAGGGCTGGAATGGAATATCGATTAGATCTATCGTAGCGAGCGACTATATATATCTTACATACATATCTAGATACTAATAATAATAATACTAGTAAAACTACTCTATATTATTTACAGTACAATACAGTATAGCACTATACATACCCATTTTCATCACAACCCAAATAAATACATACATCTCCAATATATTTCACGCATGAAACAAAATGAAACATCCAAACTCCCTCCTAAGAAAATACTACGAAGGTACGAAGGTGGGTATTTGATTGCGACACATCCAAAAATACCTACATGAGAAATTTCAAGTGGCTGGGAAAGCAACGCGGTGACGTGAAGGGAAGGGAAGTGAAGTGAAGTGTAACCTAACTGGTGATGGATGGGTTGTCAAATAAATGTCTATGCTTGGGTAGATATGTACTTGCTAGGTAATTAACCTTATCTAGATAGACAATGAGTATTCATCTTGTATTCTTATTTATTGTTATATATTCAATATTATCACCATATATGAATATAAATATAAACATAAACATAAACATATAAATACAACTATTTCTCTACATACATACAAAAAAAAGATATTCCCAACCCCTCATATAATCCACAAGCTAGCTAGCTATCTCTTTACTCCATAGTATCTACCAACCCAATAACCATATCCATCATCCATCCATCCATACATACGCGCTTACCCATCCCATCCCATCCCAACCCATCCCAATGCTCCCCATCCATCCCAATGCTCCCCGCCTCTCAATTTTCCCAACCCCAAGCAATTTGCAAAAAGCGACCAGAAAAAAAAAATGTAGATGGCAGGACAACCCAGGTGTGTGTGACAAGATACAAGAACCTCTCCATCCAATTCTTTTCCGTCTCTCTTCTCTCTCTCTTTTGATTCTTTTCTTCCATTCCATTTCTCACTTTATCATAACTTTACAATCCATCCAATCCATCCAATCCATCCATCCATACATAGATACATACTCAAGAAACGAAACTCAAGAAACGAAACGAAACGAAACTCAACTTATTATTATTCCGAACCGCATTCCTCGGGGATTTTATCACATCATATCACTCACTCTTCACTATCTATCTGATTCTGATTTTGATTCTGATTCTCTTATCAGTTCAGTTCAGATCATCACCATCGCATTACCAGTATTTATTTATTTACTTCCTCACTTCCTACAAACTCGCCATCTACACCGATAGTATCATAATATCAAAAACCATCCATCCATCTATCAAATCATCTATCATCCGATCATCCCCAGCCTCGTTCAAATAACTTGACCGAGTAGAATTAAGATATCCAGGTACGTGTAAAAACCATAATCAGAATACACTTCTTGGTGTTATTTTGATATTTTGCGAGATTATAAAATTAACATCGCATCCTAGATTTCTTTCTGTATCTAAATCTACATTCATATTCATATTCACATTTTATCACATCTAAACTCATCACATCTCACTCCACCAATCTATCCACCAAATTCACCACACTCAACTTCCACATTAACCACCTCTCACCTCTCACCGCTCACCACCAACCCCAACCCAACCTCCCACCCCACCGCCAAAATGCAAGAAAACACCGTCATCGCCATAATCATCATTATCCTCTTCCTAATCCTCGCCCTCATCGCCTACGGCATCTACAGACTCGTCCAGCAAGCCCGCGGCGGCTCCTCGACCATCTCTGGTAGCTCAGGGAGTTCGGGAAGTTTGGCTGATGATTAGATTTTTTTTTTTTTTTTTTTTTTTCTTTTTTTTTCTTCTTCCGAATTTGGGGAGGGGGAGAGGAGAGAGGATGGGATGGATGGGATGTTGGAGTGCAAATGCGAGAGAAAGAGAAGTGTGGAGGAGGAGCAATTTCCATCCATCTTCATACTTTTTTCTTTGGGTTGTGCGGCGTAGGTTGTCGGAATATACCTATGCATGCAATGCATACATGCGCATGGAAATCACGGATGAATAATGAATGCATGAAGTGGAATACAGGAAGCGAATCGTGGAAATGATGGAGCTTTCATACTTTCACACATTCATTCATACATTCATTCATACGTACGCATCTTCTCTCCACAACTCCATTCAATCGAGAGAGATGAACGGACGGATGCACAAATGGATATGAAGAGCGATCACTCAATACTCAATCATCAAAGATCAACGCCACGATGCGATACGATATGATGCGATGGAAATAAGAATTAGAAATTTACTTACTCGGAACGGAACGTTACGGTACGGTACGGTGATAACAAAACTCAAGATTAGGAAAAAGGCGGAAAAAGATTGGCGGGGCGGATGGGCGGTATGAAGGAAGGAATGAAGGGATGAAGGATATTTATATGATTCATGATATGATAAGATACGATACGATACGAGCCAGATGGGATGGGATGGAATGGGATGGGATGTAGATGGGATGAAAACGGAAACGGAAATGCCTTTTTAGATTACGAGAGGAAAGAGGGGGCCGGGGATGGTTAATCGCACGTGTATGTATGTATGTACTAGGTAGGTAGGTATGTATATTTTAGCAGCGTGGCATGGAATGGCATGGCCTACCCTACCTAGGTGGGTAGGTAGCAGCATTGGAGTTTTCGGTTTTGAGGTTTGGATTTGAGGTTTGGATTGGGATTGGATTGGGATTGAATGTCTCACACCACACCACCATTATTATGAACATCATCATAATCATGATCATAATCATGATCGATACGATTAAAAAAGAAAATACGATTAAAAATACAATTCAAAATCAAAATGAAAATCAATTACTATACATTGAATACTCCCTAATCCCTCTCTACATTACCTACCTACCTACTTACCGATACATACTTCGATTTTTCCTCTCTCCCCTCTCTCCCCTCTCTCCCCTCTCTCCCCTCTCTCCCCTCTTCATTATGAATTATGAATTATAAATGGAATTCCTAAAGCAAAAATTAATATTTCATTATTATTATTATTATCATCATCATCATCATTAAAATCTATTCAGGTCAAATAGGGTAGGTAGGTAGGTAGGTAGGTAGGTATGTGCAAAAACAATAAAATATGGTATCATTCTCATTCTCGTTCTCATCCCCATCCCATCCACATCCCCATCCACATCCCCATCCACATCCCCATCCACGTCTCCAATCAATCAATCAACCGATCAATCTCATAATACCTTCCCCCCCCCACCCTCCCCCTTTGAAACAACAACAACAATATCATCATCATCCTTTGCCTCTGCCTCTACCTCTGCCTCATATCAAATAATCCCCATTCTAAATACAAATGTATTCCCCTTCCCCAGTCTGAAACCCATACACCCTACCCACTAGTACCTCTCACCCTCTCCCCTCTCCCCTCTCCCTTTATTTTATCATCCTCTGCCTCACCCTATCCCTAGCCCCCACATTCTCTTCCCTCACTCTTATACCCATATCATATACCACATCATATCATGCATGCATTGCATTACATGCAGCCATCCCAAAACCCCATTGAATTCCAACCCATAAAAGTTCATTTATCCATCCATCCATCCATCCATCCCTTCCCAGAACCCCTTCAAAAATTGCCCAAAATCCATGCCCAAAACATATGCAATGCAATGCTCATTCCACTTACCCATCCAAAGATGAAAATGATATGGATACGAATATAAATGTACGAGTACTAAAATTCCGAAAAGAAACCCCCCTTATGAAACCTTCACAAGCGAAACACTGCTCCACTCTATGAAATCTTCTTCTCATCTCATCAATCCATCTTCCCTAAAAGGGGTATATAAGATCCAGTGCAAATGCATATTTCAGGTTCCCAATCCCATTCATGATCCAGTAAAAATCCCCATTATATCCAAGACCTTTCGTCTCAAAAACGAATTCATAAAGACTAGCGCCAGTTTTTGCCTTGACCCCTTATGCATAAATGCAAACAAACCAAGCAATGAAAAGAAGCCGTGAAGAAGGAAGGGAGGTATTAAGTTGGTGATATGTATGGAGATGGGAAGGTATCGTATGCATCGTATCGACCGAGAGTGGCGTCATCGTGACGAGGAAGAAGGACAAGGTGGTGTAGAGTAATATATAAGTAGAATCTAGATGCAAGGAAGGAACTATAAATCATTAGCTTTCATCTCCTCATAAAGATTTCCCAATTCCGTCCGATCCACCCCCCTTTCGAAAAGAAAAATACTCACATTCATGACAATTAACATGGGAATATCAAAAACATCCCTCTTAATTGTCCAACAAGAACTACAATCCACCTTTCCATCCTGTTGTAAAGTCTCAATTCCATTGTTCGCATCAATCTCCTTGATCCTATTACCCATTCCTCCAATACCAGCCCCATTAAATCCAACAATATCTTTTCGCTTTCCCTTATCACCTTCAGGAGATTGAGAGGTATCTTTTGCCGTTTGATATCTAAGAAGCTTATAACGAGTCGTAACACTTCCTCTACTGTCTCCAAATGCCAATCGTGCAAAATCTTCATAGAATTCAATGACGCTGTCATCGTCTAACAATTCCGCGAGGAAGATAGGTTGAGTTTTACCACTCGGGTTCGAGTCAGCAAGGTTGAGGGGTCGCATTCTAGGAGTTGTAAAACTTCCTCGGCCTGAACTTCCTGAGGATGGAGGACCACTACTTCCAGTATTGGTGTTAAGGTTTGCTTCATTCCCTAAAAGGACTTCTTTCCTCCATCCTGTCAAAAGTGTGAATTCTTTATTAGCAGCGGCAATTTCTCCAGTCCTACGACAGACCACTGTTGGCGTGCAGCAATTCAGCATGAAATCTTCATACTCAAATAAAGTTCTTTGAAAACATTTCTCCATGAATATTAAATCTTGTCGATTGAGGGTTTTTGTACAAGAGATGAAGGATGGTCTAATGGAAGCGAGTGATTTGGCTATCCGAAGTGTCTTGTTTGGCGAGAATCGTTTTTGAATAAAAGCAGTCAAGCTATGGAAACCGGTAGTATACGAATAAGGTTCATGGACTGTATCGTAAATAGATGAAGGATCCCGATTCCTCTTTCCAAGTATACCCGATGGCCCAAGCTTGCCAGATGGTCCTGATTTCGTATCTTGTCGTTTAGCTGGCCTATGAGTTGCCGGTGCTGGATAATTAGTAGTAGTAGGTGAGCTCTCAAATCCCATTGTACTTGCCGCAGGACTCGCATCAGTGCTAGGACTGTGTTGACTACCACCAGTGGCAATTGCGTATGCATGGGGTAAACCATGATGTAGGTTATTATTGCCAAAGACATTTCCTCCATTCGGTCTGTCCAAGCCCACAGCAAAATCCGGTAACGTATCGTGAGGATAAATTTGATTAAAGGGTGGATTATTAGTGAAAGCCGAATTGTTATTGAAGCCGAGATCGCCAACATTCTGTGGCATTCCTGTATTTGAATCTTGTGGTGGTGTTTCTGCTGAGCCTGATGCCATATGCCCTAGCATTCCAAATTCTAACGCTCCATAATGATTTCCGAAATTCAATCCTTCTAAATCAAAGTTGAATAGTGCTGGATTACTGGGATCGAAAAATGCACCACCTCCAAATGCGGAATGAGAATCGTTTGAAACTTGCGGTAGGGAAATTCCTTGCAGCCCAGCTGGCCGATTCCCTGCTGTATGAAAAGTTGGAGATATCGGTGATGGCTGATTGCTTCCAAAAGAAAGTCGATTCTGCAATGGCGGTGGCATTTGACCTTGTTGATTGGCTCCAAAAAGCGGATAAGATGGTGAAGTATCAGGCTGAGAGAAAAAGTTCCCCATACCAGGAGAAGGTTCCGTTGGTGTTGATGCGGCAGTGGCTCGATTATTGCTCACTTGTTGATTATAAGTTGGCCCCAAAACAGGTCTAAGAGCTTCTGGGGGTGCATCGTGGAGATACTTTGCTTTCTTTCTGACACCATCCTGGCAAGCATCCGCTAAACCTCGTTTTATACAACGTTGACATGGACGCTCGTCCCCTATTGAATTCATTCTCAGCACATGTAGCAAATTTCATTGAAAATTTAGAAAATTTTGATGAAAATAAAAAACAAAACAACAAATTGTAAGGCTCTGGGCACGAAAAAGAGCCCAAAACTGAAACCTTGATGAAAACAAACATACCACAAGTTAAATGGGCTCGTTGACAAGCAAAACAAGCTCTTCTTGCCTTCTTTCTTCTAGGTCTCAAGGGATCTTTAGGATCGAATTTTGGTTTTGTAACTGTAGCCGTTGCTCCTACAGTATTTCCATTCTCCTCGCCGTCCGGTCTTACTTTTTGTTCCGCCATTTCTTGATTATCGTCCTCTTTTCCTACAACATCAAGCTCTTGCTCATGATCACTATAATCGTTCTCCGAAGCGCCATCCGAAACCTCAGGATCATCTATTTCAGTTTCTCCCGACATCCTGTCTTAAATACCTCACTTGGTACTTGTGCAGAAGCTAGTTCGTTTCTGCGACACCACACTCCAATCAATAGAAGCCCCAGTCAACCTCCCTCGCCAATCCTTGAACAGGAGCCCTGCTGCAGCAGCCTCGTCACACAACCAAGGCAACACAGGATGGTGCCGTGAACCGCCCGTCCAGCAACAATGCACAATGACCTTGTTTCCTCACTCCCACACTTCCAGCGCACACTTCTACCACCTTCTTGCGTCTGCGAGCAATCTTGATGCTACAAAGGGTAACCCTAGCGATACTCCGAAATAAATTCTTGCCGCAAAGTAAGTACCCGCGCCTTTTCAATCCCTTACCACGTTTCGCCGCGTGCCTATCCGAACACCAACACGCGTTCGCATGCACCGCTCTTTGACCGGCCTTGAATCCTCTCTTTCCGTAAATCCTTCCCAGAAACCAGGTAGGTTTGCCCGACTCGGCCGCTCCGTATTTTCTCGTAATTTCCTTGGATCCCAAATCTCACCCTTTTGTCTTGTTCTCTGTTCGACAATCTTGCTTTCGATTCTTTTCGATTCTTGTTCTTTCCTTGCAGCCAATCCAAAACCTAGTCTCTTCGTAAAGCACTACATCCACACATGTATAGTCACGCGGAGAACCTACTCCTTCAACCAAGCCTCCTCTCTCGTGCTGGAGAGAATGCGCAAATGTAATAATCGAATGCTGTGTTACTGTATGGTGCTGCAAGTATCCGCGAGCTAGTCCCACCGCAATCGCATTGATGCCCAAATAAAATGCCTTCCACTACTGATGCAATTGAAATATCCTTTCCCTTTTTGCGTATCACTTCAAAATCGATATATTGGAAATGGATATATTCGCCGTCCTTTGTTTTCTCGATCGGTCAGGGTATTTGGGGGTTTCTTTCCTTTTCAATTGGAACCTATATAGCTGTTTTTGCCTTTCTCTTCTTTGGATCTTTCGCCTCGTATGGAAGAGATTTCAAATTGTTGCAGATCAGGACGGCGGGGGTTCGATGAATCGCGAATTGAAATTGCACTTATCTTCTGTGCAATGGCGGATGAAAGGATTTGGGAAGAAGAGGTGGTGGGTAAATGGGTGTGAGTGGGTGAGTTTGGGTGGGTAGAAACGGGTAAGCTGAGAGAGTAGGATATCAATTGGTTTTCCCAGAGTTGGATTTTGAAATTTGAAACTTGATTTTTTTTGATTGATTGATTGATTGATTGACTGACTGATTGACTGATTGACTGACTGATTGATTGATTGACTGAACAAACAAATTACCTTTCCAAATGGTAAATCAATAGAAGATCTTTGTACTCAATTGAATGATAGAGAGTATCACCCAGATTTATTCCTTTCAAGCTTAAACGCCGCGTGGCAGGAACGAGGTTTGTTGTTGCGACCGTCTTCTTGTATTATTATTGTATGATTGCGCGGGGAAAATTTTAGTGATGTTCAACAGATTAAGCAAAAGCAAAAAGAAGCTTTTCCCAAAGAGATCAAAGTGGAGAGTGGAGTGAAGTGGATTATTAAACGGTAAAATGATGCGGAAATGAGTGAATTATGATAAATTATGATAAATTATATTATAAAGCCACAATTGACACAGCCACATCTTGAATGCTGAGGTCACCTGATACAGGTGGATTCATCACCTGGGCATCCGCAGTAATATTTATCCAGTTTACATATCTAGATAGTATCGATAGACTCCAGGGCCTTTCTAGTATATATACATACATATAGCAATAGATATAATTGTTCAATATTATCATCATTAGATATTAATATTAATTTATAAAACACAAACAATCAATCATTGAACTCGAATATCATGAGTATGACAAGGACTTTATTAAATCCTTTAGTTTAGCTTGCTCCCAGTTACCTAGATACTTCACTTATATTAATCCATTACCTAATATATAAAGATTACACATCATGCACTCACTTACCCTTCACATACCATTCAACACCTCTTCTAATCAAATCATATCATATCATATAATATCAGTAAATCATCCACAATTCTTTCGCTCTCACTAACCAGATATCCCATCTCTATCTCGAGCGCAGCGAGCTAAGGGGGTTTGGGGGCTTGCCCCCATCATCAATAGCTTCATCAACAAAAACAATTCGATCATCATACGTCTATTAAATGACGCTTCGCTGACCCTCCGGGGGCCACTGCCGTGGAGGCAGACTAGATATTATTATTTTCCCTCCTTTGAACTCCCTCGAGTTTTCTACCGTAAGCCGGTAACAACAACTACCTACCTATTACTTACTACATTGCATATGCATCCATACATATATAATACATAATACACACACCAAATACTATATAATACATTAACCCGCAGCAAACCAAAATAAGCTGTCCTACACTCCCAACCAATCTCCAGCATCCCACTCAAGCAAACTCACCACCCATCCCCCATCACAAAACGTTCATCAGAAACAAGCCGACTGACTCGCTTAACTTACATACATACCTGGGTATATCGTGTTGTACCATCCTGTACGTACCTACTGTATTGTATTGTATTGTATCCCACTCACCGACTGACTACTAACTGAATGACAGACTGACTGACACCATCATCTCGATCCTCCATCTATCCATCCATCGTATCTCACCCCCCTTCATCTACCAGCTACCACGTATTCTGCATCTTGGCTTTAATAGTCCTAGTCCTAGTCCTAGTCACTCACCACCCACCCACTCACCCACTCGATCCTCCCTTACACACAATCTGTATTCATTCCATCTATACATAATGCACATCTATCCATCCATCCAACCAACCAACCATCCATTCATTTCCACCAAACAAAATCCGTTCCGTCCCAATGGTTTCTGGAGTTCCGGGAATACACATCCCATCCATCACTCTCCCAGACCCCCGTATCAAAACAGAAACACAACCCTCAAATCCCCATCCCCAATCCCAATTCCTTTTTCCCGTTTTTCCCACTTGTGTCTTCATACCTACCTACCTACCTACCTACCCAGTAGACTCTAGCTGCAGATAGAAAGACGGGACTACCGCAAGAGAATAATAACACTATTTCCATCCATCTATCAACCTCTCCAATCCAAATCCAATCCAAACCCAAACCAGAACCAGAACCAAAATCCAAAGCCCATTCACCCATCACATATCCTCTCCTCCCTCTCCTCCTCATATCCATACATCCATACATCCATACATCTATACATCCATATATCCATACATCCATACATCCATACATCCATACATCCATACATCTATACATTCACATATCTATACATCTATACATCCATACATCCCAACACAACAAAACACAAAAAAACCTAACAAAATATAATACATCACTCTCTCTACACTCTATACTATAAAATACATCACAATCCCCCCACCCTCCCCCCCGATTTCTACAGATATATGCACTCGCACTCACACTCCCATCCATCTCACACTCCCATCCATCCCACACTCCCATCCATCTCACTCCCATCCATCTCACACTCCCATCCATCTTACACTCCCATCCATCTCACACTCCCATCCATCTCACACTCCCATCCATCTCACCCACACCTCACCTCATCTCACCTCACCTCGAGAGTCAATACATTGTAACACATACATATACACATACACATACACATCAGCTAACCAAACCAAGGTAAGATACATGATACATGATATATTAAGTCATGGAACCAGGGAGCCACCATCTGGAATCTCCCGTCTTTCGTCTTTCGTATTTCGTATTTCGTATTTCGTATCTCATTACTTGTCCACCTCTCCATCCATCCATTTATTCATCCATCCACCTTCCCATTTGTTCATCTACCTTTTCTCAGTAAACAAAACAAACCAAACCAAACCAAACTCCAAGAAATTTCTCCAAAATACCTACCAGGTAAGATACGTATAT
The DNA here is from genome assembly GCF_014898535.1 of Botrytis deweyae. Lineage (NCBI taxonomy): Eukaryota > Fungi > Ascomycota > Leotiomycetes > Helotiales > Sclerotiniaceae > Botrytis > Botrytis deweyae. Next base: position 196,330 of record NW_024066235.1, read on the forward strand.
ACCATCCAACCATCCATCCATCCATTCATCTAGAACTAGAGAATCCTAAAATAGCGCATAGATACCTAGATAGTATCCGTAACCAACTACCTATCTCCTTACCCACCTACCTACCTACCTACCCCTCTATCTCCCTACCTCCCTACCTACCTACCTACCTACCCCCCTACCTATCTCCCCACCTCCCCTCCCACCTCCCCTCCCTACCTTCCCTACCCACCTCCCTACCTCCCCCCCTACTTCCCTATCAACACTATTAACATTCCCTCCAGAGGAACTCCATCTGAATTTTTCATTCATTCATCTCCAAAAAATTCTTATTTCTCATCTTGTAGATATCTAGGTACCTATCTAGGTAGCTGGAGTGTTTTGAATGAATGATTGAATGAATGAATGAATGAATGAATGAATGAATGAATGAATGAATGAATTGATTGATTGAATGATTGAATTGATTGATTGATTGATTGATATAGGGGTATATACTACACAAATGCCAAATATGCTCCGTCTATCTGCTAGATAGTCTCTAGATACCTATAGATGAATAGATGAATAGATAGATAGATAGATAGATAGATAGACAGGTAAATACCTAGATACCTACCTACCTAGATACCTAGGTAAATATAAACCAAGCAACCAAGCGACCAATAACGTAAACGTCAATATCAACGTCAACGTCAACGTAAACGTTAACTCACAACGTCTTTTTAAATTAATATAGAATAAGAAAAAATAAAATCAAAATAAAATCAAAATAAAATCAAAATAAAATTAAATTAAATCAAAACCAAACCCCAATTCTCCCTTCCATTCTTTTTCCCAAAACTCCATTCACCCATGCAATGCACACATACAATGCAAATGAACTAACCCAATCGCTAGAAATTTTTCAAAAAAAAAAACTTTCTGTGCTTCCTCAAAAACTCCAATGAGTATGAGCCCATGTCCATATTTTATATTAACTGCGGTTGCATGTATTGCTGAAGAGACACATCACGCGGTAGCAAAACGACTATGCCCCCTGATGGTCTTCCCGTATTTAAAGAAGAGGTAGGGGAAAGGCGTCATGACCAGCGTCAAAAACGCCAGGAGACTGGTTGCCCATTGATCGCCGAGCTTGTGATACATTTGGATCCCAAAGAGCGGAAAGATAGCTAGTGGAATTGGTTCAGCCTTTGTTTTTGTTTTTTAAATTCTCCTCTCGTACATATAAGACATTTATGGCTATGTGGCCGATGTATCTCAAATCGATGGGGGAGAGGGGGAATAGGACTAACCTCCGAAACTACTTCTCATGAAACTATTCGCTGCTAGAGCGCTGGCTGCATACAAGGGATATGCATCGACCAGGAATGTAAAGATGCCAGTAAAGACAAGAATGGTTCTGCATGAATCCCAGCCGGTTAGCTACTTTTCCAAGTGTATCGTTTGGTACCACATCAAATGCGTGTCATGTGAGACATCTCGAGTCTTCTTTCTCATCAGAGCATGAAATAGAGTGAAGATTCAGCATCACATTTCCCCAAATAGGAACAGATGTGCAAAACATGAAATGTCAAGATCAACTTCATCTCCATGCAGGAACCAAACATCCATGATGCAAGCGCCACTTCGGCGATGGAACATACATGGTTCGGGGACCTAACTGCAAAGCGAGAGACACACGAGAGGGCATCACGAATAGTGAAGAAATTTCACGAGAGGGGGAAAAAAACCAGACGTACCCCATTCCGAAAATACCAGATCCAATGATTGGGAAAACCCAATGAACAGATGAATATGTTGTCCACGCAAAGAGGAATAAGCCGATAGGAACGAGACAAGCTCCTAGAATAGCTGGAGGTAGGCGATATTCAGGTTCAGACCCACCAATTTCGCCCGTCATTTCTTCTCGCTGATTGATCAGTCTTACATAGTTCTTATGCCAGAAAGGGTCAGTAGCCGCTGCGATTAACATCCCAATGAACAAGCCTAGGAAGGTCAATCCAACTTGATATTGTTGGAATCCGTGTTTACCCTCAAAGACGAGAGGAAAGGCGCCAAAGAATAAGTAGAGGATACCGAGCAAGATAGCCGAGAATATGCAAAGACTGAGACACATAGGCTCAAAGATTAACAATTGACCGGGTCTGAGTAGGGAAATACCAATGGTCTTTGGAATAGACTTGTTGAGTCTCTCATTAGGTGCAAACCAACGATCATCGCCAGTCTCCTTTCGCATCTTACGAGCTTTGGCCTTCAAGACAACCGGATGGTAAGTTTCCGGGACGAGAGAAAAGATCAATGACAAGTTGCACGCTGACCAGATGATCAGAACGTAGAATGTCCAACGCCATGACGAAAATTGGTTAATGAATCCAGAGATCAGTGGACCAAACGATGGACCGATGAACGGCGATGCTGTATAGAGTAGCATAGGACCTTGAAGTTGTTCTCGATTGAATAAGTCTCCCACTGTGCCTCCTGCGACAGACAGAAAAGCACTTCCGGAAAGACCAGCAAAGAATCTCGCTACGAGCATCGTCTGAATGTTTTGCGCCACAGCCGAAGGAATAAGCCATATTAAGAAGAAAGAAAAGGAGCAAAGATATATCGGACGACGACCATAGAATTCACTATTGATGTCAGTAAGTACCTAAATTGAAGCAGAGATATCGAATAGAATGCTTACGAAAGCGGTCCGAGCAACATGGGTCCCAGACCAAGTCCAAGGATAAACATAGAAAGTCCAAGGGTAGCGACTTCTCGAGAGCAATTGAATTCCTCCTCTATCTGGGCGTATGTACTGGTATACATTGATGACGCACATGTACTAATATGCAAGTCAGATTAGTATGGGTAATATCCCACATTTTTCGTTATTTAGCTGCACCATCCATAACGGGTCATCGTGCCGAAAAGGTAGGTGAAGTTTGATATCAACCAAGGTTCCCAGATGAACCCCATGTGAAAGTCCCAAGGTAGAGAGTACCAATTCAAGCGAGGAAAACATCCATTGATAACAGATGGGGTGAACTTACACACAAAAAGAACTTGCGCTAACGATAATAACCACCAACCACTTTCTCCCATGAGCCATACTTCTCGGACACATGGGATCACTATCACCGCCATCAAACTTCACCTCGAAAGGATCTCTCTCATCTCCTTCTCCTTCGAAATCCCCTGCAGGATTGTCCGGATCGTCGCAACCATATCCGTTGGAAGAACGCCTTCGTGCTAGTGAAATGGATCGACTTAGTTTCTTGTCCCATGTCGGAACGGGTGTGTCTGGAGGTGAGATTACGATGGGTGCGAATTCCTTGTCAAATTCGGTTGGAGCATGTGAGAGTTCCGAGGGTGAGATGGGAAGTTTCTCGAAATCGAGTTCTTGGATGGAGGACATGATGAGATGAGTATGAAGTGTTGCCGATGATTGGAGAGGAGAGGAGAGGAGTGAATCAATGAATTGTTTGTGAGAAATAGGAGGGGATGTGAAGTTGCGATTGTGGTATCAAGATATTGAAAAGATGATAGCTATATCAATTCATTATTCAGACGGATGAATTCATACAGGTCGGTAGGTTGGATGAGTGTATTGTTGTACACATTCATTCCCTCTGGTTGAAAGATATACTCGGGGTGCAAGATGGCATCGGGTCTTGATATATAAATGGTCATGAGAAAGTAAAAAAAATATGGTTAGGGGATAATAAATAGCTATATAACCTTAATCCAAAGCTTTTACAGCTTCCCCTGTCGTTTTTAAGATGGTAGGAATCTACGTAGGTAGGGATTAATCAGCAAATCTCAACTTTGTCATTGTCATAAGATTGTCATGACTCATGAGGAGATTGGATTCTCTTTGTTGATTGTTCCTTACGTAGGTATTGGATAAAAATTCGCCTTCGAAATGGGGATTTTGCTCATAATGAGGAGAAAGTGGGGGGGAGGGGGGCGGATGTTGCGGAGTTCGCGGGAGTAAACTCGACACCTGAGAATGGAATGGCATAATGGCATAATGTCATTGTAATGGCATCCATTGTTACGAATATCATTCTTCAATGATTTCAGGAACTTGCCAAGATTTGGTCTTGTCATGTTCTTGCGGTGATTCTTGCGGCGAAGAAGATGATTGAAAGAATAGGATGAATATGAATTGAAGTTTCTTCATCTCTTCACCTCTTCACCTCTTCATTTCAAACTTCATCGTTATTCGGCATCTGATATCAACCAACTCATCCTTTCACCGATTCCATGATACTATATCCGTTACATATCTGATCCAGACTGTATTCAAACTTCTCTCAATCCGCACATCTCCCAAGCTCCCGAATTTTCCCCAGACAGACTCGAGGCAGGTTCAGAATGATCTATCTCAATACCAGAACCAGACCGTTTTGCTGCCTTATTAATCTGTTGCATATGTTTTTACGCCATTTCATCATCTCTCCATCTATCGTAGCCCCTGCGTGCTAGCTTGTCGGCTCGGTTGCATACAAACGCCGACGATCCCTCATTATCGTTTGAATGTTTATCCTTCTTGGCATTAGTGTCAACACTGCACATTGCACAGTAAGCATTGTCATGAGGGGTTTCGTATCATCACAACTCAGTGTCGTTATACTTTAACGCCGGTAGCTAACAATCCACGCACTTAATGGCTGACCCCTTCCCAGTTGAGTCGGGGAAATTAAGTGTCTCTGGAAAGCAGACGTCCTTGATCAATCAACATCCATATCATTCGTTTGGCTTTGGAGTTACCTATTGTGGAAAATTCAATATCTTCATGCTATCTTACCCTTGCTGAATTCAATATTGTAATATTTCTTCAAATCACATATGAATTGGTTGTTGTGTGGTAGAAAAAAGCTTTTCTATGTTGATCTGTTGGGATGATACATTTCCTATCAAAAATACTAGCGGAGGCACTTATTTGCTTTCCGGGGAAACTTACTTTCCCCAACTTAAAAATAGGTAGTCGGCGTTTAAAAGGCCGACTATTAGTTGCTCGTGGTTCTTGTTGCTATTCTGGTGATTGATATTCCTCTTGAGCCTGTGCGCCATGGGAGAACGTCAATGTCTTAGATTCGGTAGTTAGTACTGGGTCTATGCGGAGTGCATATATGACATGCGGCGAGACATCACTCTGTATTCGGGAGTCCGTAAAATCAAACATTCATGCTTAATTTTTCAGAGCGAGCTTCACTTTGCTTATGCCATAAGATATCATTTGTTCACATCCATCCAAGTGCTTTAGTAGACACGCAGAGAAAATGATGAGGAAGAATTAGAACAAAGCAAATGTAGTTTCAATTGCAAAGAGGTGGTATCTATTACGAATATCTTGTTATTCTGAATCCATTCCCAGAATACGTAAAAAGCGTGTTCTCGTCCAGTCCTCTCAACTCATTCATCATCTCCTTTACACCAATCACTCAACCTCATCCTTGCCACTTGAATCTACTCTCCCTAAACATTCCCACCATTCCAGTCGGAAGTAATCCTTTCTCTACAACATTTATCCCCCCAAACCTCTCCTCCATATCTGCTCCATAAAGCTGCAAAATCCACTTCTGATAATTCGTCATCCCTCTCGTCTGCCATTTGCCCCCCTGCACCACTCTCCCCACCATGATATCAACCGCGCACTCCGTTGGTTCATCCATCAGCTGAACATACGCATAGTGCAGCGCGCTCGATGTGCGTTCTCGATATTGTGTATATTCTTCAAACGAGGGGAAGCCTTCAAGGTCGAGCTCCTTATCACGTCGGGGACGACTTGACCATACGTCGCCATCATCATATTGCTTTTTCGCGCGTTCGTAGCTATGACGCTCTTTGATGAAGAAATCATCCATGATTTTATCTGGATTATTCTCAACTTGATCGCGGATCAAATAGAGTGGTACAAAAGGAGATTTGAGGTCAAGACTACCCATGGACATGGGAAAATAGAGGTATCCTTCCGGAATGTTTTCCACACCAAAACGAGTATGAAGCATGGATTTAAGAGTTGAGGTAACGGAGCCACCGGTTTCGGAAAAGAGTTGGGTTTGAATACGGGAGAACGTCGTGAGCATATCTTCCACGTGGGCGAGTCCGAAACAATGGGCCGGTCGACCGAAGTTTGTGGTGAAGAAACGGGAGCCGTAAATGTTCCAGGCTTGAATCCAATCGAATATAGACTTGCAGGCGTTTAGTTGAAGACTTAACTCTTTGATGTGGTTATCAACTAGCTTTTGGTCAATCAAGAATCGACCAGTGAGAGGATCCAGGTATAGGAAATTCCAACGGACTAGCTCTTTAGGGAGAGACGATGGAACCTTGGTGATAGTGGTAGGATGGCGAGTTACGGTGCAGGAACCTGTTTTATCAGTATTAAAGGCAAGTCCCACGAGGGCTGCAAACTCTTTCATGACGTTCCAACCAGATACGCAAACTGATTCGCTACCCCAGAACCATATATCATCGTGTAAGCGATATAGACGTGCACCATTGGTTCTATTATTCATGGCGAAATCAAGACAGAAGAGAACAGTTTCGCCGAGCATATCACTTAGTGGACCACTGATTGGTGTTCCACGTTTGCGGATACGAACAGGGGCGGATGGTCCATCGGAAGGAAAGACCATGGGTGCTTCAAGAGCGCGGCGGAAGAAAGATATCCATCTAGAGGAAACACCAAAATGTGATAGAACTGAGAACATGCTTGTATGAGAGAGAGAAGGTCCAAACCAAGCGAAATCGGAACGAACGACCGTCACAGGGTTGCCAAGGCGAGTTTGCATTATTATTTCGGTGGCCAAAGTGTGAAGAACTGATTGTGTGATTTGTTGAGGGGATTTACGAGTGTCAGTTTCGCATTCAGAGTCATCGTCTGCGTATCCGCCTCGTTGTTCCTCGGGGGAATGTTGTAACTGTTCGAGGAAAATTTCAGAGTTGAAATGGCTCTCTCGGATAGCTTCAACGTTGATTTGATTGCTACTAGTAGGTTGGTCAAAGAAGTATTCGCGTCTGTGTTTGGCTGCTTTTGGAACTTGTGTAGTGGAGCTGGCCCAGACATTGTGGGAATTTTTGAATTCGGTAAGCTTGCCTTTGAAGAATACAGACCATTTAACGCCGAGATAACGAAGAAGAATGGATTGTAGAAGATCTTCGTCATGATAAAATCGGTAGCGACCGTTGACTTGCCGGCGTTGTTCGACAGGCGTACCCTCTGAGCCCCATTTCCACTTGTCGAGTGAGGATATGCGCATATTTAGAACGTCTGCAACTTCAGCTAGGACGACCTTATTGCTTTGGAAGTCTTTAAGAATCGCGCGCTTTTCATCGGTAAGAAGATCACTGCGTAGGAGGCCGTTTATCACCCATTTCAAGGACTTTTCGTCAAAGTGCACTTGGTTTTCCATCTCCTTTTCAAAAGTAGCGGTCTGAAGTCGTAGTGTCTCCCAAGCATTCTTGATGTCCGACGTTGAGGTAAAAAGCTTGGTGAGATATGATTCGATCGCAGCAGAATCAGTTTCTAGAGGATTAAAAACATAGTCTTCCCATTTCTGTCGCTGCTCATGCATCTCCTTTCGACCAATGCTCTCAAATTCGTCATCAGACGCCGTCTTTTCTTCCGAGGCCGAGAGCCACTCATTGACAAGTCGACCATATAGAAAGGCGTATTCATATTTCAAAGAATGAACGTCGAGCTCTTTCTCAAGTTTTTCTTGCCAATCTTTGAGGAGGCCTTCTGAAACCGATGGGTCATGTTGAGCTTGTTGAAGGAAGAGTCTGATGTTATATAACGAGATAGATTTGTTGTCTTTGAGCTTTCCCATAGAAGCAAGACTCTCAATACGATCTAGTAAAATGCGGAGTTTCTCACTTTGCTTGGGCTGATTCGAGACGGTTTTAAGAAGTTCCGACTTTCCTTGCTCGAATGCAGATCTCTGGCTTGAAATCTCTTCGAGTTTTATGGAAGTGATGGAGGAGAGTGTATGGGAAAGAATATCGGTGGATGCCATGATTAAGCTTTTTTGTAATGTAAATTATGAACTTTGCTGGTAGAAGATGTGCTTCGACAGCGGGCGATGTTAGAAGGGAGAGAAATACTAGTGTAGGTGTGAATGATGAGTTTCCTTGGAGAGGATGGAGTGAGAAGGGAAGTGAGAAAGGAGGATCAGTGCCATATTTATAATTTGAGAATATGATGGAGCTTCAATGTAGATAAAGATAAAATTCCACACAATCATGATGATATCATCACCAAAGGGTACAATAGGTCATCCCAGGCACAAAAGAAAGCTTCCCTGGCTTATGAAATTGGCTTGGTATGATTGAGAAACTGGGGTATTCAACTTTGCTAATCCAGTTTCCTCTTAGTCGTTTTGACAAAACATAAAATTGTGTGTGTTGAGATGCACTGCTTGACCAATAAACTCATCAAAGAAGAACGATCCATGGATCAACTGGGTCCAACAATGAAAGATCAACAACGGCACAGAATTGCTTTCTCCACTTGAATCGTCCATGAGTCAACGGCAAACAATTTACGGGACTGTGAGTAAACAGTGAAATCCCCGGGGGCCTCCAGGGAGGAGGCCCCCCGGCAAAATTTCCCGCCATCGGTGCGGAACACAGAAGTTCCACAACTATGCCTTTGACATACGTACAGTACAGATAAGATATTATCCTTAATTCGGGAGTTCTGAATTTGTAGACGAGAGCATTGGCGTTGACGGAATAGGGACCAGGTGAGGTTGAATTTAGGGAGTATCAGAATCTAAATCGGTTATTCCCTAGAAAGGTTAGTGCGGCGTGCTCCCGTGGCCGTGCCACTTTTACTTGAGCCATAATCCTCCTCTCATTTGCTTCCGTTTTTGATGTAATCTCAACCTTTATACCATTATGATTTAATTATGTATAGAGATTGAGATGGCACCAATTTCTATGTGTGCTGGAATCTTAGGTGATTCAACGACCAATCACTATATTTGAGTGTCGCTAATACATGCCAAATGGGCAGTGCTATTTATAGACCATTGAATAGCACAAGTCAAGAGATTCGAGTAATCAAGATTCTCCCTGCGAAATCAGGACGGTTTGATGAGGCACTAGCTTGCATCTTTGAATATATTTCTTTAGTGGATGACCTTGAAACCGGTTTCACTGCGCTATCTTACACATGGGGCGATGTCGTTCATGATGAGGACCATCCCAATGGCGAGCAAATAGCTAGAGGGCTTAGTGAGCCTTCGAGAGCATTGTCATCTGAGCCTAATACCGTTGATGGAGTACCTGTTAATATTGGTAAAAATCTCCTGGATGCTCTCAAGTACTTTCGATCCGAAGCGGCAGTAAAGACGACTCAGCGGACATCGCCACAAAAGCCTCGCTTTAAACCAGAGACTTGTCTTTGGGCAGATGCCTTATGTATCAACCAAGAGGATCTGACTGAAAGAAATCAACAGGTATCCATGATGCATCAAATCTATAAGCACGCTTCTCGCATATTAGTTTGGCCAAGCATCCCTCATTCTGAAGGTCAAAAGGAACTCGCTGCGATCATCGACAGTTTCGGAAATGATCATTGGAACACTACGCAATCGCTTCTAAGATCGCATAACACGAAACTCATTACCATTCTTCAAAATCCCCAACTCGACAAATGCTGGGAAGCACTCGAGAAGATCCACAAATCACCTTACTGGAACCGACTCTGGATTGTCCAAGAAGTCCTGAGCAATTCTGAAACCTGGGGATACGTTGGCGAAGAGCTCATTCCCCTTCTCCCTCTTCTCGCCATAAGTCTAGCACTCCAATATCTAGACAACAGCGAAATTGAAACTCTTCCGCCATACACAACCTATGTCATCGAATCTGTTCGGATTCCTGTCAATCTACCGCTCCTAGATGGCAAACTACATTTCTCAGACCCAACAACCAAACCTATGGAACTTCTCGATATTCTCCAAACATTTCGCAAATTCGAATGTAGAGATCCACGAGATAAAGTTTATGGATTAGCCGGACTGTCCAATCCATACCACCAGAAACTGATGATTGATTACTCAAAGAGCGTGTCTGAAATCTACAAAGATGTCGCTCGCCTAATTATTGAAACAACAGATCGACTGGAGATAATATGCGCAGATGAAAAAACAAAATGTCACTGTCCTTCTGGCTCACACCAAGATTTATCTTCAATGCCAACATGGGTACCGAACTGGTCTTGTATTGGAGAGGGTACTGGTCTTCGTCCTGGACTCCTAAGAGGTCGAACTGCGGATCATTTGTTTCAGTGGAACGCCTCGGGGAATATGCTTATGGATGCACATATCTCTGAGGATGGTAATGTGTTAAACTGTGGAGGCATACATCTTGCTACTATTACTGATGTTGTGCATCCAGTGGATGATAATGGACCTCTGGATTTTCGCTCTATACTTCAATCGTTCTATGCGGCATATGATATCAATAGCTCTAACCGAGTGGCGTTATTTACTGCGCTAAGGAAGACGCTCTTGAAGACGGGGTATATAGGCGAGCTTGTATCGCAACACCTACCAGTCCCGATATTTCTTAGGATATGTAATATATTTCTCGCCCAGACTTCACCACTGCAAGAAAATGATGCAAAGCTAGTGAGTAAATTGTTCTACTATCTCAAAATGGCATTGGAGGATCGATGTTTCTACACGGGTATGACCAGCGAGGGCTGGAGATGGAACAGCGTAATGGGTGTTACGTTTCCGTTTTCGAGAAAGGGAGATGTGATTGCGGTGCTGTATGGATGTAGATGGCCTGATTTATTGAGAAGACGAGGATTGGAGCAACGGGATGGGTTTGTGGTTCTGGGGGAAGTGTATGTAAATGGGTTTATGAACGGAGAAGGGTTAGAATTGGGGATTAGCGAGAAAGTGTTTGAGATATATTGATGTGGGTGGTGTATCAGGATTGCTTGTAATCGGGGGTTCATATTTATTCACCCCCTTATCGTCGATAAGGGGGCCTCAGCAATTCGTCAACTTTTCAGCAATTCGTAACTTTTGATGATAATTCTTATAGTTTTTATTCTTTTGATAATACAAATAGATATTTCTAATCAGATTGAATCAATAGTTGTTTTGTATATTTCAGAATATCTTCATTTTTTGTAGATAAAAAGTTAGAAAAAATTGATCCTATTCACCGGGGAGGTTTCACACCAAAAAAAAAAGTTGACGAATTGCTGAAAAATTGACGAATTGCTGAGGCCCCCTCATTAGTATAATGGGGGGTGAAATGAAATGTAACCCCCGATTAGGCTTTCAACCGGAGGGGAAGGCGTTTGTTGATTAAGCGAAGGACCAGTCACCCAGGCAAACTTCAACATTATGAACGCAAATCGGCTTCTGAATACTTGAAATTTATTGACGCCAATGAATTTTTGAAGTCTCGCTAGTGCTGAAGGCTGTCTTCATTCAATAGAATGAACAATATGCTATGTAAATCAATGCAGTTATTTTGATGGTCATGCTCGCCACCATGACATGATTTTCAGTAGTCTTATATCCCAATCATAATCGACTTCTTGTACACCACATTACAGCTTCAAGATTTCTCGTGGACATTTCCCTTTTCTTCCCCATCATTCAAAGGACTCAAAATCTCGTCCAAAATCGCACCCGCATCACCCAAAAACAACCAATCATCCTTGTCCAACCCACCCGCACTACCCAATCCATCCGCATCCATATTGATCACTGCAACTCTTGCGCCCGCGTCCCTCGCAACATCTACATATCCTGCTGCCGGATACACTTTTGCCGTTGTTCCAACGACCAAGATAAGATCAACAGGTGCTTTGTCAATCCATCGATCTACTTCATCTAGAGTATCTTCTGGGAGAGCTTCTCCAAACCATACAATATCCGGACGCAAGAGAGCAGTGGTGCATTGGGGACAATGAGGAAGTTCCTCTTTCTTGATTGTAGTTGTTTGTTTGTTTGGGTCAAGGTAAGTGATCATGGCTTGCTAGATGTATATTAGCTATAGGTGATTTTGAGGAAGTTGCATCGTACTTGGACTTCCGGGCCAACTCGGGACAACATTGCAGGGCTGAGTGTTAGGGGCATGTAAGGTCTTACCGTTTCCGTAGCTGCGGGAAGAATTTTGATATCATCTTCGCTGGTGATTGCGATAGATGGATGGAAAGGGTCGTCGAAATTGTTGCGTTCACGGTAAGAACAAACTGGATCGGCACATTTAATGTCACAAAGACAGCCGTGAAGAAGTTTGAGGGAGCCTTCTGGATGACCCGCACGTTGAGCCAGACCTGATTGGATTAGTAAAGACTTAGGTCGAATGCCCACAACAGTAAGAGAGATAGCTCAGAACACCGAAACCGAATTAAGGATTTACTTTGGCTAAAATTGCCACTTAACAACTCTCAATCACCACCAGAACGAGTACTTTCGGCCTAAAAGTATGATAACAAACAGACAACATAAGATACATCTCTTCCAAACTCACCATCAACATTCTGCGTCAAACACACAAATCCCTCTTCTCCATCCTTCTTCATTCTCTTCGCCAACTCTGCCAGCGCAAAATGTCCCTTATTCGGTTCCGCAGCAAAGGCCTTATGGCGTCTATACGAATAAAACAACCAAACCAAACCCGGATCTCTGGTGAAAGCATCCAGGGTAGCAAGATTTTGCGAGCGATAATTTCTCCACATGCCACCTGGACCTCTGAAAGTGTCAAGACCAGATGAAGCGCCAAGACCCGCACCGCAAAGAGCGAGAACTCGAGTGGAGGAGGCAAGGACCTTTTTGAACGAGGCAACATCGTTACTAGGCCCATGATCGGGGTTGGAGCGAGGAGCGCGTTGCAAAGGCATTGGATTTGCGGATGCCATTTTGAAAGTACGATGGGGGTTGATGACTTTTTTGATTACAGAAAGTTGATATGATCTGGGAATAGTTGGCAGTATACTTTGGGGATGCAGGTGCATTATATGTAGAGGTTTGTGTGCAAGGCTGAGTGGCGCAGTTTACCTAACCCCGCGCCATGGTTGCCTGATACCAGTAGTCGTGTATTGGCAGATTTACTGGTAAAACTTCAATACAAGGCAGTGTGACATTGTGGATAAATCGTGAGATAATATTCATTGATTTTCGAGGTTGTACATATGCAGGTGGCACGGAGGTTCTTATCGACGATCACGTGGCAACAGGATCTGACACAAACCTGACAATCAAACAAAACCCGATGTATAGAGCCTCGTTAGATCTACAAATACTATACACATACATTGGTTATCGATCCTGTGCTGCTCCCAGCATTGAACGCTACTCAACAAAAAAAGGCACAACTCTATGCGTTGCGGGATACCCGGAGTGTATGGATAGATAAGTAATGTTAGACCAAGTCATTCCTCACCCACCTGCAACACGTCGGATTTTACGATCAGCAGTCTAACTAAATCACAGCGAAGCATCAATAACGACAGGAGGCTACCAGGCCTTCATAACCGTGAGTGAAGAAGCTAAGAGGGCACTGAAGTTGAGTGCTGGCTTTCATTTAGCCACATGACGAAGAACGAACCTCTGATTGCCCCTATTCCCAAACGACTGTCCATTGATATTGTCTCAAGAGTTTTGCGCCTAGACCCGGAGTGAAGAAAAAGTTGAGGATGATGTTATGCTGTTTCATGAGACCTGGGAATACAGCTCATGAATTTTATGTCGGAGGTCGGAGACTTGAGATTGCTGAAGATACGGCCTCGTGCTTAGATTATGAGATTGACATACTATTGATCTGTAAAAATCGAATAGGCAGAACAAGCGTCTTCTGGGGGAATACTATTTGGAGAGAATGACAATATGAAAAGAATTGCATTCACTCTTGATGTCTTTCCTGTTCCAAAAACAGTTGTTCTTCGCTAACCTTCGATGAGGGATTTGTAAAGATGAGGCTTTTGCACAACGAATCCGCCTCGCCTGATAAGCTTACTCACTGCCACCGATAAGACTTGGTAAAAAAACACATCGTCATTCAGATATGCAACAAAACTTTTGTCGAAACGGTAATTTCCGTCTTGGTCAATGTACGACAAGGCGGAAAGAACAAAGGGGTGATTGGGTGGGTAATGAGAAAAAGACTACATAACTCCCAGCATTTCCTTCTTCCCAATTCCGTTGCTGAGTCCGGTAACACAGTTATGTTTCCAAACTGTAGTAGCTATTGCATTTGGTAGAAAGAATGCCGATAACATTCAGATCTCAGTAACAAGAAAAGGCCTATCACTTGATGACTTTTGAATTGTTCTGTTCTCAGTGAAGGACCGGCATTGGCTCGTGCGTCAAGCGGTTCCGCTCCGAAAGAATTGAGAAAAAGGCTGTGCTAAGGCATCTTGCAGGTCTAGACGAGACCAACTTACTGTTGATGTATAAGCTTCATGCAGGACTCCACCATATGCTGAGGACAAAACTGGCTAGGCTGACAGACAAAAGTTTGGTAGCTTCATAAACGATGAAAACGTGGTGCCTGTTAAGCATTTCAAGCCTACTGGGAATAATCTCTTCATTCTCCGTACTTTCCATTGTCCATAGACATTGCATCGCAAAATAGCAAAAGGGTATCGAAGAAAATCCCGTGACCACAACGCCAGAACTCCACCTAGATGCCTTCTCTATATTAATCAATCATCGGAATCATAATCGACCAAACCAGGTACCTTTGGTATGGACGAAGCGTCTTCAATAGGGACGGATCTCTTCCTCTTAACACCAGCTAGCAAGGTTTTGGCTGTGCTCTTGGCGCCGTTTGATTGCTTGTTGACAAGGAACGGATCCATCGCAGCTCTTGTATTACCTCTGATCTCAGCCACGGCATCGTTACGTTGTTTTGCAGCCAATGCCTCAGCTTGCTTTCTTCGCGAGGGGTTTGAGACCTTCTTGTCTGCTGCAAAAGGTTGGCTGTCAATTTCAAAGAGGGGCTTCGAAATTGTCTTGTTGATATTGATTTGAGAATCTTTACCTCCAAATTCAATGAAACCCGCCCTCCTTACATCTTCCTCGTGCTCTGGCAACAAGTCAAGGCCCAAACTCATTTTATCCTGTAGTGCAGATGTTACGCCAGCTTCTTTTTCTCGCGCCTTTCTCCCCTCTCGAAAAGCTCTTCTTAATTTTCTATTCGCTTCATGTGGATCTTCCCATTGTTCAGAAAGATCTTGCAACTCTTCCAGTCGTTTCTTACTACCTACTAGCCTTTCTTTCTCCTCGACCTTTCCCTCTAAAGATGCGAATGCATTGTTCCTAAGTTTCTCCCTCTCCTCTTCGGACAAGATTTTGGTATCCCCGTCCAGGACTTTGTCTTCGCCTGTATCTCGTTTCCTCGCGCCTTCAGTGATCACATAGGCCGTATTCTTTGGATCCGTACGTATCTCGATCCAACCGCCGCAAGTAATATGTTTCATGCGAAAACTATAGATCGGCGTCGAGAGATAGTTGCCTACTTTCTTTTTCTCCGCATTGAATCGTACCCCTTGTCCTATTATGGTGGGCTTCGGGCAATGCGTGCACCAGATAGGATATGGCATCTCGAATCGTACCGTCAGAATACCCTGAGAAATCTTTTTCGCTCGAGCTCCCAAAGCGTGCTTT
Source organism: Botrytis deweyae (assembly GCF_014898535.1). Lineage (NCBI taxonomy): Eukaryota > Fungi > Ascomycota > Leotiomycetes > Helotiales > Sclerotiniaceae > Botrytis > Botrytis deweyae. The sequence goes on from NW_024066235.1 coordinate 211,956, forward strand.
CCATGTAACTGGTTTCCACTCATCAATCCCTCCTGGTCAGGAGGGACATAACGTCCCATATTGAAGCCTTGCATTTTTTGTTTGGTTGGAAGTGAATTCCGTGATGATTGAGTTTATGCGAGTAACGTAAAGACGGAATTGCCTCCTGGTTAGCATATGCTTTCGTTGATGCGAGAATAATTCCTGCTGGCCCTTTATTGAATTTTGGTGTTTAACGTACGGTGATTTTCTGTGACGTAGGTAGATGGGTAAATTGAGATGTGGTTGTGATAAGAACGAGACGAGAATTCCCAAGTTAGTAATAAGCATCGGCTCTTAGTAATACCGTATCACGTGCATGTACAAGATTAAGGTTATCGCCTCTCGAGATTTGAGCATCTTACTGTTTCCCGTCGCCAACACACGTCCTTCTTGATATCATATTGCGACATCTTTGTTTAAGATTGATTTCAGAAAAGCAGCGCTTAATAACTCTACTGTATTGTTCACATATCAAAGGACTCATCAAACTTTTTATTTTATATACGCAAGTAAAGACTCAGAGATACCATGTCGGACGTCGCAGAATTGGAGAATGATATCAAGGAGTATAAGCTTCAGGTAGGTTCGCGAGTTACTTGTTCTATTATTATTGTATATTTGCAATGCTGACATTCTTATAGCTTGAGACTGTCCAGTTGGGGCTACAAGCAGATCCTGATAATGTAGAGCTTCAGACACTACAGGCTGAACTCGAAGAAGTCATTTCCCTCACCGAATCCACGATCGCAGAACTAAAGCCAGCTCCAGCACCTGTAGCCCAAGTAAAGAAACCCTCAGAGCCGCCAATAAAAGAGAAATGGTCACGAGAAAACCACCCTGCTTTCAAGAAAGCAGCACCTCCTCCACCTGAAGAGCCCGAAGTTGTAACGTCTTTTTCGGTCAACGATATGGTATTGGCGAAATGGCACTCAGGCGACAAAGGATTTTATCCAGCTCGAATCACATCTATAACCGGCTCTTCTACATCTCCTGTTTACATTGTCAAGTTCAAGAACTATGACACCACAGAGACTCTGCGAGCCAAGGATATTAAACCCATAGTCAACCCAAATAAGCGTAAAGCTGATGGTACACCAGTCGTAGCTTCGGTCCCTACTCCTCCATCGACATCGAATGTTATTTCGGCAGCTGCCGATATTGATCCAGAACTCGCGCAACAATCTAAGCGCGAACCAAGCAAAGTCAGTGATGGACCCACGAGACCGGCCAAAGTACCAAAGAAGATCAAGGCAAAGAAAGAATTAGATGACGGTAAGAAGAAATGGCAGGACTTCGCTGCGAAAGGAAAGTTTGGAAAGGCAGGAAAGAAGGACAGTATGTTCCGTACCCCTGACGGGGTAAATGGTAGAGGTAAGAGATATTCCTTGATTCCTTTTATTTTCTCAATATCTAATACGTTTTGCAGTCGGATTTACTGGATCGGGACAAAGTATGCGAAAGGATCCGACGAGAAGTCGTCATATATACCAAACCAATGGTGACGAGGAGGGTTTCGCGTAAGAGGAAGTAGGGGTGAGGAGGGGAGGGGTTACTCTCTGCAAGTATAGGTGTTCAGGCTGGGATTTCCCTTTCTATTTTTCATTTCCCTTTTTTTCAGCATCATCATAGGCAATTTGATGTAGGCTGACGTAGGCTTTGCGCACGAGTACTAGAATTTTGGATGCTTGTTCTTCGAATGAACCTAATTTTCTACCAGTATTGTTACCGAATGACAATGAAACATGCTAAAGATCGCTTTTGAATAGGAAACCTGAGAATCACGAGCCTATTGGGGGCTTTCTGTTTTCACCTGACCTTGATTCAACAGTCCAGGTACGAAATTTTCTGCACCGCACTTGATACCGCGATTTCTATGGCTCTCCTTCAATTTCGTTGCCCCTACAAGTTTCTTAGCTCTACAATGCCTATGTTGTTTGTTGCTCGCCCCTTGACTGTTGTTATTTTGGTCTTAATAAATACTATCAGAACAAGCCAATCTTCCTTCCTACAGTTTCCGTGATTGACATAAATGCTTTTGCTCTTTCGCTTTCGGGCTCCGCTACGACGGTTGGTTTTCCCCTATCCGCATCGTCGCAAATACTCGCATGTAATGGTATATCTCCCAGAAAATCAATTCCGTACTTTTCACAAGCATTAGTAACCCCAGAATGCGACCCAAAAATATGTGTACTATTCTGACAATGTGGGCATGTGAATAACGACATATTCTGTACCATTCCCAGAATTGGAATATCGATCTTCTTGAACATGTTGATACCTTTCACTGCATCTTTAAGGGCTATGTCTTGAGGTGTCGACACAATTACCGCTCCTTAAAACGGTTAGCATCTTCAACCAACAACAAGAATGCCCATACCGTCAAGTACGATTTGCTGTGTTATAGTCAATTGAGTATCTCCGGTTCCTGGTGGCAAATCGAGAACCAAAACATCCAATCCACCCCAGTCTACCTCGTGTAGAAGTTGCTGTAGTGCTTTCATGACCATCAATCCACGCCACACAACTGGTGCAGCATCACCCACTAGGTAACCCATTGACATGGATTTGACGCCATAATTCGAGAGTGGTATAAGTTGATTGTCTGCCGCCCAAATATCAGACGTGTCCCATATATCTCATTCAGACCAAAGACGCACTTGAGGATAATCTAGGCTCCCCCGATAGATTCAAAAGTGTAGGTATTGAGGGACCAAAAATATCTGTATCTAGAATACCACTTCTTAGACCACGGCGAGCAAAGGCGAGCGCAAGATTGACTGTCTCTCAATTAGTAGTTGTTTCCATGGAGATATCACACTAAATTCATACCAGAAAGCGTTGACTTTCCAACCCCTCCTTTCGCAGATGAAACTGCAATCACTTTCTTTACATCTTTTATCTTTCTTCGTTCGGGCAACCCACGCTGCATGCGCGGAATACTACCCGTTCGTGGTAATCCCTGGTATGCGTCAACAACCTCTCATTTTCTTCGAATAATATCCTTTAACATACCAATGGATTCTCATGCTGTAAGCTCCGTAGAGTAGAGAACAATCGTTGTTTCATTTTATTCATGTGTTTAATTGAAGCTTCAACGATGATGCGACGAGAGCTTGACTTTTGAGCGGATATGCACCCGCTAGCGCGCCAAGATTTCGTGGGGCGGAAGCTCCAAAATAATTTTTTGGATTGAAGTTCTGCGGAAAAACAAAACTTCTCCAAGTTTGAGGTAAAAACAAACAATATGGCGAAATCAAAGAATTTGGCAAAACAAATCAAGGAATTGGAAGATCCTATTCCTAAGGGTAAGTTTGTGTTCTTGGGCAATTACCACAGAGACAATTTTACTGATTTGGACTTCTTTTCGCAGATTTCGATCCAGAAGATGATAAGCCGGCGCAAGAGAGCGATTCGGAAAGTGGTGATGAGAGCGATGACGGATTGGCGGGGACAGAACATTATGTTCAAGTTGGGTAAGAAGTCTCTGTTTTATCTTCTTTCGATAAAGCTTTACTAATCAAAAATTACAGAAAGAGCAAGCTTCGAAAACCAGAAGAAGTCGCACTTGGCCCTCAGTATGCCGGATCTCGAGTCACTCGCGAACAATTGATGAACGGCGATGATGAAGATGAATCCAACTCTGTATATGAAAGCGCCGATGAAGAAGCAAAATTTGAGGGAATGGAATTCAACGGGGAATTTGACGATATGGAGGTCGATAGTGATGAGGCTTTGGGAGAGAGCGACGAGGAAAAGTTCAAGGATTTCGTCTTCCGAGGAAGTGGAAAGCCGAAGAAGCCTGTTGATGCAAAGAAACCATCGGATGTCAATGGCGTGAAGAAAAGACCTACCGCTGCCGATTTCATGTCTGACAGTGGTGAGGAGGAGGGCGTGGGATTATCTGAAGAGGATGATCTTGAGGATGAAAAGGAAAATGAGACTGATGAAGATATCTTGGATGTTGATGCTCAACATGCCGAGGTCATGGAAAAAGATTCCGACGAAGAAGATGATGATTCGGAAAACCCTGACCAGAGTGGTGGGGAGGAAGCTGGTAGTGATGAAGAGAGTGAAGAAGAAGCATCCGGTGACGACGAAAACGATGAAGACGAGCAAGCAAGACGTGCTGAACTGCGAAAGATTATGGGAGAAGAACAGAAAACGGTAGTCGCAACAATCTCTCAAGCAGCAAAAGCAGATGCAGAGAAGGGTAATGCTGTCAAGCAACAACGCAAAGCATTCGATTCACTTCTCAATGTTCGCATTCGCCTTCAAAAGGCTTTAGTAGCTACCAACTCGCTAGCTGCAGCTGAAGATAAGGACCAGGAGGATAGCGATGAGAATCCTTTCCAAGCCGCAGAAGAAGCTGCTATTAAGTTATGGAACACAATCGATGGTCTTCGACACGATCTTTCAAAGGCAGCCAGTACGTCCAAAACGGGACAGAAACGGAAGCGCGGCATTGATTCTGCCACCTCCTCTTCTGCCATTTGGGATCGAATGCAAGCTTCCGAGATTGCAAATATCGACAATCGACAGACTGTCCTTGAAAAGTGGTCTAGCAAAGTCCGCGCTACAACGGCCCTCCCTATCTCCCGCAAACTCAACCCCAATGCGCCCCAACAATCCATCACTTCTCTTCTGCAAGATACACTCTCTAGTTCTGAACATCTTATTTCTCGCACCAAGGTCCCTCGCTCTTGCGCTCCTGTTCAAAAACAAATGAAGCTTACCACCGATCCAAACATTTACGACGATGCCGATTTCTACCAGCTGCTTCTCAAAGAATTGCTTGATCAACGAATGGTTGACTCTTCTTCTGCAGCTACTGGTGAAGCTGGTAAACCTATGCAATGGACTGCAGTGAAAGAAGCAAAGACAAGAAAGAATGTTGATACCAAGGCTAGCAAGGGTAGAAAAATGAAATTCACAGTCCACGAAAAGTTGCAAAATTTCATGGCCCCGGAGGATAGAAATTCGTGGGAGGAGAGTGCGAGGGATAGATTTTTCGCAACTTTGTTGGGTAGAAAATTAGATTTGGGTGAGGGTGGTGATGAGGAGGACGTTAGCGATGATGAAGTGAACAATGAAGAGGCGGGTTTGATGTTGTTTAGATCTTGAGGTTGAGTTCGTCGGGCAAGAATGACATAAAACATACAGGTATAATAAAAGCTTGGAGATAGATGTATGGACATATAGCATAGCATAGCATAGGAACTCGGAAATTATATAATACCAAAAAGAATGAGTATTTTACATATATATTTTCCTCCTTGTATAGATTCACTTTCACATACCATGATGATGATGAGAAGTATCTACCATTGAACTTCTCAACTCCAAGCTTCCTCTCAAACACCAAAGACCAAAGATCTAGTATCATCCCACCACGTCATCCTCCGTATGTTAAAAAATACTGAATGCACAACATGACTATGTATTCATCTAAATCCACCCGAAACCCAGATCCCATTCCATAGAGGCCAAATCTCTCTCCCTACCCTCCGCGTAGGTAGTAAAATATGTAATCCATTCCCAGTGACCGACCATCAATATATCTAATAAAATTCTCCATTTCTCATTCCTTACCGGAAGAATGAAGTATAGAAATGTATGTCCACGAGGAGCCCCCTCCCCTCTCTATTTCTCTCTTAAGGGTATATATAGCGTCTGGTGATATCAAGCACTGAATCTTTCCTTCTCTTTTCCCTCTTCTTTTTTCAACTCCACTCAACTTAACTCCACTCCACTCAAGTCAAGTCCACTCCACTCCTTCCGGTGAGCCCTTCCTCGCGTTTTTGATCGTTTTATATCGTTTCATATCATAGGTATCATACCATATTCTCTACATACAACCACCCACTCAGTGAACATAACCTTCCCCATTCTTTCAAATCAAACAACCATTCTGTAGGTACCCACCTATTCAATGACCTTTTCCTCTGCATATAGTAGCCCCCACCCCCCCCCCCCCCCCTACCTCAAAAGTCCCCATGAGTAAGTAGTCTTCTCATTCTCATTCTCATTCTCATTCTCATTCTTATTCTTATTCTTATTTTTATTCTTATTTTTATTCTTATTTTTGTTTTTGTTTTTATTTTTATTTTTATTTTTATTTTTATTCTTATTTTTGTTTTTGTTTTCATTCTTATTCTCATTTTTATTCTCATTTTTATTCTCATTTTTATTCTCATTCTCATTCTTATTCTCATTTTCATTCTCATTCTCATTCTCCCTCTCCTTCACACATTACCAGCCTACAGATGTGAGATTCCACCACAACGTAGTCGATAGGTATTGACATTGACATTGATCTTGGAGCGTTAGGATTCCACTCTCACCATAATCATCTCTTCCCTACCCCCCTACCCGCCCCTTTCCGAATCACCTATCCACCTACCTACCTGCCTGCCTAGGGAATGAAGAATCATTATCTACTCCAAACCACTCATCCAGATATCACGCAGGGAACTTCGATATGTGTGTGTAATACATCCTCGCGAGTAAATCCATTATGTTAATCAAATACTCATTCTAAAAGTCCACCAGCCCACCCATCAGCCAGGAAGCAATTTCAAGATATCAAGAACTATATTCGAGCGCGTTCCTCGCCCAACCCATGCACGCACGCCCTGTAAAGTTCAAAACTCCATTCCTTTGTTTATATCAAGAACCTATTCCATCCTGCCCATTACTTGCCACCCCCAGTCCACAAACACAAAGCTCAGAAGCCGAATTAAGTTTCCAAAACTCTCGTGCTAATCCGCACTCCCACTCCCCTCAAAACTCTTCTCCCATAAGCTCCTCAAGAGCGCCGCAACATTTTCCTCATCCAATCCACTACCACCATCCCGATCCGTATCGCTACCCCTCTCCTCTCCGTCATAACTCTGTCTTGCCCCCTTCCTCGCATTTCCATTCCTTTCCCTCAAACTACCCGCTCGGCTTACACTCGCACTCTTGCTATGCCCATGGCCATTTCCAGATCCTGGGATATTTTTACCCCCATGCCCAAGCTCTCCCATTTTCTCTAACCTCTTGATACCTCGTCCAACAGGATCTTGATGACGTCTTACAACCAAATATTCCAGACCCGTTCTCTCAAGCTGCACTTTAATCCTCGGATCCCCTTTTCCATCTCCGCCCATTAAGTATCCTCCATTACCCATTCCCATGCCCATACCTATACCCATTCCAGGTCCAAATCCCATACTGCTTGCGCCACCATGATTACCCATTCCCATACCGCCATTCAATAATGACAATGCACCCAGACCCTCTCTCTGGGGTTCAATATTCGACGATGCTCTTTGAAGCCAAAGTTTCTGTTGCGTGCGCGAATTATACGCATTAGGCGGCCCCGAAACACCACTTGTAGAACTCTTTCGGCTTCGAGGCAATAGAGCCGATTCCTCTTCCCCATCAACATTATGTTTTGTCAAATTTCCCATCGACTTCGCTCTTGCCATTTCCCCAATCCCGCCATGCGTCTTTTCCAATGCACTGCCATTGATAGCGCCCGTCCTAGATTCTCCCCGATGATCCGGCGGAGGAAACTTCGGACTGTTTTCCCCCGGTGTCCCAGCATCTCCCACGAATCTTGATATCAATTCCTGATTTCCGCTCGCGGTACTAGCACCCATACTCTTCACTATCCCCGTCGATCGATCCATGCTACCCGAATGTGCATGCGCCATTTTGGGCGTTGGTTTCGCAGTCGCCATGCTCATTTTTGTCTCCGAAGCCAAATGAGATGGTGTTCTCTGAAGTAATTTCTCTGTAATCAATTTTGCGTCTGCGGTTGAATAACTATTTCTATTCGCTTTCGTGTTTGTATCTGTCTTCACAATACCATTTCCATCAAAGTGATCGATTGGGCCCTTCGCAAAATCTCTCACAGAATCCGGACCATTAGTCCTTTTGGCTTTCGGCGAAGAAAGAGGAGATTGATGTCGAGAATTAGCTGCAGAATTGGCGGCGGATGGTTTGGCAGATGTATTTGCACTGCGACTCAAAGCCGGACTTGCGGTCGAACTTGCTTCTTCCCAACCTTCTTCGTTGTCGTCTTCGACTTCCGTCTTTCCCGGCGTATCTATACCCAATTCAAAATGTACACTATTCGGTCTCTTTTTACCCTGCTGCTCATCCGAGTTCTTCGATTTTCTCGATTGCCCCGTGGTATTCTGTACATCTGCCGAGCTACGATTACGTTTCAGGGCCGTCTGCGAAATATTTTTCTGCCGATTGAGATTCGTGCTCGAATTGTGTGGTTTATCCCACGGCGCTTGAAATTCCTTCAAGTTATCGTTGCTCGTAGTATGGCTGTGATGATGATTGTGGTTACTCGTGCTCGATGTACGCGATAATTTATGCAGCGCCTTATTACTGCTCACACGTCCGTATTTGCCGTGACCAACTACGTGTTTGCGCTCGCCTTTGGCTTTGGGTTCTTTATGCTGTGTAGCAGTTGTACCTGAAGCTGGAGGTGTACCCGCCGGAATATCGCTTTGGTGGCTGGTGACCGAGGACGTGGATCGGTGATGGGCCGCCAGATTGGGCCGTAATTGCGATTGGGATTGCGATTGGGGGGCGTCTTCTGAAGGAGCATGAGGGGGCATTTTAATTGTCGTTTGCTTTAGTGTAGATGTAATGTATGTGATTGATGCAGGGCTGAAAATCGTGAGAGGTGATTGTGTACTTTTTTATGGATTGAGATGCAGGACGTCTGGAGGTTGATGTGTTGGTGCGAGCCGATTGCTAGACTGGTGGACTACTCCATAGAAAGCCAAACTTACGTAGTTCTAGATCATGTTCTGTGGGGTGCAGTTCTTTATTCACTTCTACTTGAGAATATATGTGTAGGTACATTTTTGTAATTGGGTGATTGGGTGATTGGGTGATTGGGTGATTGGGTGATTGGGTGTATCAATTGTTTATTACACGGTAAAGTCGTATCGTATCCAAATATTCATGAAGCAATTATTAATCTGACATTGATGCTAGCTACGACACTACTGTATTATGTAGCCTTGCTCAAGAGGCTGAATGGAGGAAGGAAGGTAAAAAGGGGTAAATGACACCCCATTGCTGCTCTTCAATTATCATACATAGGTATACGTAGCATTTAGCCAAATTCCGAATACTACGAAAAAGTTTTGATCTTACCCAGATATACATTCTTATCATCATTTTCCAATGAGGATCTGGATATTAGAAATTATGACAATTGGAAACTCTCAGATAGGTTTGAACTTAAATGGGCCTGAAACATTTCAACAACCACTCACATGCATTTTATTGCTCATCAAATACAATAGTAAATTTTGTTCATTCAGTTACTTGATATTGATGCTTGATGATACATCCGATACATCCGACACATCCCATTAATAAAGAACGCCAGCATATGTTTGCTTAAATCAGAAATCAAAACCGCTTAATATATACAGTCCTTAGACCTTGACAGCCGGTCCTGCTGCAATGACATCCTCAGTCGCTTCCGACTGGTATTTCTTAAAGTTCTCAACGAAGAGACCACCAAGTTTGGCGACCTCGGCTTTGAAACTATCATCTCCTTGGCTCCATGCATTTCTTGGGTTCAACAATTCCGATGGAACATTGGTGCAAGTCTTTGGTACTTGGAGGTTGAAGGTATCGTAATTTTCATACTCAACCTTTGCAAGCTCTCCAGAGTGAATTGCGTCAAGAATAGCACGAGTGTATTTCAATCTAGTTCATATTAGCATATATTATTCCGGAAGGTTTTAATTGTACTTACGGGCAACGCTTGCCACCAGTGGTAGCACCAGCTCCAACCCATCCAGTGTTCAACAACCAAGCATTGGCCTTGTGGTGCTCAATCTTCTCAGCCAACATCTTAGCATAACGCATTGGGTGTAAAGCCAAGAAAGGTTGAGCGAAGCAAGATGAGAAGGTAGCCTGTGGCTCTGTGACACCATCTTCGGTACCGGCCATCTTTGAGGTGTAACCGGAGATGAAGTGGAACATGGTTTGGGCGGAGTTAAGCTTGGAAATGGGTGGAAGTACACCACGAGCATCACATGTAAGAAGAATGATGTTGCTTGGGTGGTTTGTCGATAGACAAGGAATCTTGGCGTTAGAAATGTACTCAATTGGGTATGCGCAACGGGTGTTCTCAGTCAAGGTTGAATCGTCATAATCGACAAGACGGGTATCTGGGTCAAAGACAACGTTCTCAAGAACAGAGCCAAATTGGATGGCACCGAAGATATCAGGTTCCTTCTCTGCTGAAAGACCGATGCACTTGGCGTAGCACTGCAGATTGTTAGCTTGGTCCAATGTAACACAGAGGCTGAAACACTTACACCACCCTCAATGTTGAAAACACCACGGTCACTCCAGCAGTGCTCATCGTCACCAATCAAGGCACGGTTGGGGTCTGCTGAAAGTGTTGTTTTACCGGTACCCGAAAGACCAAAGAAAACAGTGACGTCTCCGTCTTTACCTTCGTTGGCTGAGGAGTGAAGAGTGAGGACGTTGTGCTTAACAGGCATCTCATAGAAGAGAACTGTGAAAACACCCTTCTTCATCTCTCCGGCATATTCAGTACCCAAGATAACCATCTCCTTTGCTGCGAAGTTGATAGCAACTGAAGTACCTGAAGTCATACCCTCGGTATATCTGTTAGCAGGGAAAGATCCTGCGTTGTAAATAGTATAATCTGGGTGGAAATGTTCGAGATCTTTGCGATCGGGTCTAATGAGCATATTGCGCATGAAAAGAGCGTGATAGGCACGAGCGCATACGACTCGAACCTTGATTCTGTATTTCTCATCCCATCCTGCGAAACCATCGACGACATAAATGCGATTTCTCGTATTCAAATAATCAATTGCACGTTCACGGTTGATTCTCCATACCTGTTATTGACATTAGTTTATTGAATTTTAAATACTGGAATTTTCAAAGATAAAGCTCGCACGCGACATGAAAAGGGGAAATATGATAGCTGACAACTAATAGCAGCAAGATCGGGACAATATCGGGTTATATGCACCCCGCATTTTCGCTTGGGGATGGAAGGAAAAAGATAAAGCCGAGGATACCCAAAAGCTTATGACGTAGAAATGTGCGGGGAAATCTCTTTGGAAAGATTGTTCGTGTTTGACATGAAGGAAAGTGATATTGATAAGTTGTAGATGTGAAGATGTGCTCGCAATTAATGAGATGAAATTGCCGTTTTCGAAATCCGTAGAGCCAATGTAAATTTTCTCGACTGAAAACGGATTGCATGGATTTCCAAAAATAAATAGAACAACACGACACAAGAAACAAATGTAAAGAGAGAGAGAGAGATTCTTCTTACATCAGGTGTCATTGGTTTGTTGACTGGTCCCCACCAAATCTCATTTTCAGATGATGGTTCTTTGACAATTCTCTTGTCTAAAGGCGAGCGGCCTGTCTTGGCTCCAGAGTATGCAGTAAGGGCACCGGTAGATGTGATGGCAGAACCAGTTTCGTAAACAAGGGCATCTTCGTAAAGGGCAGCGACACTTGGATTGGGAACCTAGAAAAGAATAGAAATTAGCAACTGGCAGATTCAAAGAGGGGTAGAATACATACAATAGCTACACGATCATAATCGATATGTGCGTTCTCGTGAAGCTCCTCCTCAAGCTCGGTGTGCTCAACTTGTGGTTGTACACCGCTTGGGTGAAGTGCTACAAAGAAAAATGTTAGCAAATTGAATTTGCATAGAAGCTATAGCGTAGCGTAATCATAGAGATGGGAGCTGAAAGGCTGTGGACGGATTTGCTGAAGTCGAAGGTATATCGACATCCAATTTGACCTGAACATCAGATGCCAGGTCGAATGCAGCAGGTCTGAAGCAGGTCTGAAGCAGGTCCGAAGCAGTGGGAGTATGGAGAAAAGTATACTGACATGTGCGATTCACACTTGGATTTGTAGAAACCATTTTGAGAGTGGAGAGTGATGAAGAATGATAGTTGTTTGTAGGTTGGTGTTGTGCAAGAAGGTGAGAAGGGCCAACGCTGTTTTTATCAGGATATGGAGATGCGGTTCTTTGAATGGGATCGAAAGCCTTCTTATTCAAATTTGAGGTCGACATCGTTCGGGTAGTGTATCTTTGATTATGCCGAGTTTGGATGAAGCTGTCGTAGTAGTGGAGTAGTGAAGACGGCGTACAACGAATTACGCTAATTTTATTGGCCGGAATGGGTGATGCCGGAAAGGAATTATTATTATTTCGGGCGCACCGGAAAACTACGGAATGTAAAGGTTTCAGTGTTGAACACGATAAAGTACGATGCGTGAAACTAGTTGGGACAATAATAAATAATTGCAGGTGAGGATGGACCCGCATGTCCGAGGCAGAATGATATCAGATCCAAGCGGTGGGTGGAGGGTGGAGGGTGGTTATCAAATTAACGATAATCGGCAGCTAGACTCCTAGATACACGAACAAAGCAGGCAGGATAGGCCAGGACAGGACAAGGGGGGTGAAGCACACAAAACACAGATTTGGGAGGAAGTGATGATAAATGGGTGAATATCGTGCTTTCCATCGAAAAAAAGGAGATCTACACCTGCAGTTACGGTAGCATCATAGCATCATCGCATCATCGCATCATAGCATCATAGCATTCATAGCATTCATAGCATTCATCCGAAGTGGTAGCATTGTACAACAAAACGGTTTTGCTCGACTCGCATTCAGCCGCTGTTGTTCTTGAAACTGGATCGACTATCTATTAGGTAGAATTATAGTTGCATTGCATTTATCAAATCAAATAAGCTTTCTGGGGAGACGAAATGCGAGTAAGTTACCTTCCATTGTAATCAAGCCTTCCCCATTGAGTGGATAGATGATTAGATGCTGGGGAATTCTCAAGTAGGTACTAGGTAGTTATTTGCTCACACGACCATCAAGAAGACTTGTTACAACACAACCATTGAAATGCATCTATTCGTGATAAACGCCAGTAGAAATCGGTCGTGCCTTCTTACCATTTGGAGCATACATAATGTAGTATACCGTCTTCAATGGGTGGCTCGGCTCACCAACCATAAACAAGATGATTGTTATTTCTCATCTGTTACCCCAGTGCCCCCCTCCCTTTGGGCCTCGTGGTGTGGAGCTACAACAACCACGGTACCGTACTGGTGGCTAATCTCCCGTCGTGTGGGAATGCGTGGGATATCGATAACGTAGTCCCTGTCGTCAAATTTTCCCATTTCCCATTCATAGGGGTAATCCCCACAACTTGGCATTCACATGCTCCGAAGTTCCCCGCAAACTGATTCGGGTAGTCTAACTTTTACGTCTTCTCAGCCCTCTAAGCCCTCAAAGCCCTCAAAGCCCCCCCTTAAACTTCGGATCAACCCTTACACGTGCCTTGGTCGAGAACCAATCTTTGGCTTCGGGTATCAAATCGGTACCTAATCGTATCTATTTTGAGGGTCCCATTGGTCCGTTGACTAATTTGAGGCTTATTATTCTTCTATTAAGTCTAAGTCTAAGAGTCTATGCGCCCAAAGGATTCATGATGTTTAGCGGGGCATTGAAGTCATGAATAGACGCTTAATTACTTAATTTGGATCAAACGAAAACAGAAATCTGGAGAAAGAACAGGACGAGGACGAGGACGAAAACAGTCGCCGTTCTAAGACAACCATTTCTATGGGTCTTGTCTTACCGTGTTTGATGGAAAAATACTTACCCGAGGCATTTCACGTGGCTTTTCCGGTAGCGTCGAGGGATTTTCCTCTGAAAAGTAAACCCTTGCCCTGCTCTAACAACACAGACAACAATGCCATGTCATTAATACGAAAAAGCGGCGGAGCAAATTGCCTTATCAACATCACAAGGCCCCAGATCTTTTCCATCACGAACCCTCCAAAATACCTATCTCTCGCAACAACTGTTGCAATATCTAAAATCACTCAAGCAAGCAGCCGTTTGTAAAAAGAAATGGCTCATGTTGCAATACCGTTACTATCTAGCATCTGATTGGACTTTGTCGTATGCGGGAATTAGTCAGGTTTCCATGCTTCAAGCGATAAACACTCTATAAGGATTATCGCGAACTCTAGGAGCAAGTGCTTTACAGTTTCGATATGCCGTACAAGTGCGGTTCGGACCTTGGCAGGGTCACAACGTGTGTTCTGGTGTACAGTCTCTTATGAACGACTGATTTTATAGTTGGAGCTGAGAACAAGTTCGTTGATCAGTTGTTTTCTACCTTCTCTATATTGATATCCTTCTTTCAAAAATGGGATAAACCGGCGTCACATGCTGAAGATCAAGCCATTGTGCTATCGCCTTCTTATTCTGGCTGCTTCATAGATTGAAGCTTGAGGCGATGGATAAATCCTACATCATATTCTCCGGTGCCAAGATCCACCTTGATGATTGATTACCAATAAGCAATGTCGACATAGAGAACAGTCAAATGGCTGTCTCGCAATCTCGAAAGATACCAACCCCCGAAGAATTTTTGGTTTTGACCCGACGTACATCGACAAGCCGGGCGATTTGCATAATTTTACGAAAATAAGCCGGAAGCATTACCAATTTATTATCCTTTTCGAGCATGTCGTTTTACTCGACATCTGGGACAAAAAGAGCGATCTAGAAGAACCTGAAGATTGGTAACGACTGCTGGGGAATGCTTCTATATCTTAGCAGGGCTGACACCTTGGCGGTCCCGGCGAAAGACGTGTGATCAAAGATTGTGGGTCTACTCCTTGACAAGGAAGCCAAGACAAATTCGCGGGGTGGCTAGTCTCGCTAGTCCACTATTCATATCCCCAGACTGCACACATATCATGTCGTTATAGCTTGGAGATTAGTCAAGCCATCGTTCTCGACTGTCCTCTTCATCATCTTGGGTTACTGTTTCAGCTCAAGGTAATTTCTTCCCTTGAGTCCTGCTCCTATGACTTGATTCAAAAGATCTGAAAAAATTGCAAGCGACAACATCAACACGAGCCTGAGGTACGGTTGTTAATTTGCAACTCAAACTTGAGTCATCAGACCTCAAATTTCCAGCGCCCAGATTTATCGAATCCTCGTCAGCTTACGAATTGTCATTTGACTTTCACAATTTCAGATGCAATGGGTATAAAACGCTCTGCATCGATGACGGGGTGGTTACCCCTTGGCATGACTAACTTTAATCAAGCATTGCATTTTGAATTCACCTTGTCTGACTGAATACGAGCTTCATTTTCATACCCTCATTATCAAGACTAACTCCATCCCCGCTTTGCTTTTCCGATTCATTGAAGATCACCCTACCATCAATCTTCTGATCGATATACCGACTCCAACATGAAGGTACGTGGTTCAACTTTGCTAAATACCAAACCTTCAAGGACATGCATTTCCACCTATGCGCGAGAGCGAGGCGATGTAGATAATGCCACTACCATCTCACCGCCCCGCCGCCTTACACATATATACAAAAACAACGCGACAACATTAAACCTGACAAGCTGTTGCATCCAGTTGCCTCAATGGTAAAGCATTGAGCTGCGGCACAAGACCCTCTATGTTGGTAGAAAGGCGCCCGGGCGGCTTTTAAATTCTCTAACGTTAAAGCTTTCACCTTGCGATTGAATTTTTATATTTTTAATCTTCACCTTTCTGTGAATACAGAACAGAGTCTTTTTGGCCGTTGTTGACGGCTCTGGAGGGTCCCGGCTAGGTCTGGGAGAGTGGATACGTAGTGAATCGTATCATGGAATAGGTAGGTGTGGATAATTAGTAGATGATGTGCGGCCGCGACTTTTTCCTGTAAGTGAATTTGCGATCTCATGATAGGAGATGGCGGAATGGTCAATGCGATGACACTGGGGAATTACTGATGAATAGGTACGCACCCATTCCAATGTAATAACTTTATCTATAATGAACACAGCGATCAATGGGAGAGTACATTACAAGGAGAGCAACGATCGATAGGTTCGGTATACGACGAGTATTAGAAGCTCAAAAGAGGTATCTTCACCGCCAGAGATGGGAAACCAGATGGATGTTCATCAAGACAAGAAAAAAGAATACATACCTAGTAGGTATAAAGATGAGCGTCTCCATAATGCAACTACTGGTGTACCAATTGTACATTCGTTCTTTACATTTTATACATACATTTAGAAGATACTCTCAATCCCAACTGTCACATATATCACATCACATCCGATAATATAAACTTGACTGCCCAGTGTATATTCAATTTAATTGCGCCAAGTCTTTCGTAATACTCATAAAGCCTCCAGCTTCCCGAGGTCATAGATTACTGCACCGCTTCCGAAATTGCCACGGATGATCTAATATATCTATCTCCTAATAGTACAATACTCAATTCAAAGGATTGAGATATATATCATTATACTCACGACTCCACCACCTTCATTTCATCCCTTTAGTAGTATGTGGAAAGGAAACGTTTTTCCCATTTGATTTTCTAGTATTTGCTTTTGGCGGGAGGGGAAAGAGGAGGGGTGCATGGAATGGAATGAAAGGAAAGGGAGGGAGGAGGTGCACACAAAGGTAGAAATGACTGATACAGAAGAGGTAAGTAGAAGTAGACCAGAACGTCTTGAAGCAATAGAAATAGAGATATAGTGAGATAACAGAAGGAGATTAACAGGAATAGCGACGAAGAAGCTGCAATAAGAAGATGTGTATGAGTAAGAGAAATATGAACATGGATTGAGGTATTGAGGTTGATGGGTATACCTAGTGGATACTAGATATGGGTATGTATGTATTGGGGATATGGAAATATGTGAGGAAAGGGATGGATGGATGGATGAATAGATCTTGGGTGAGTAGCTGGAGGTAATAGAAGTAGAAGAAGAAGAAGAAAAAGAAGAAAAAGAGAGGTAAACTGATATTTCCGAAACAAACAATATAACCAAAAAGAAAGATGAAAACAGGGGAAGGGGAGCAAGAAAGAAACATGTGAGGGGACGAGTAAAATAGTAAACTATCCAAAGTATCGTGTGAATCTGCTGCTCTATTTTATTATAGATGATGTACGTGTATTACTACCCATCACATGAACTATTCTTTTCCATTTGATGATTTACCATTTACCATTTACCATTTACCATATACCATATACCATATACCACGAACCGGTATATATCTATCTCACCACATTGCTAATTGCTACACCATATACTACACTACTCTCTGACCATCAACACGAAATCGAAATCAAAATCAAAATCAAGCCACCAAGTATCCGAATACAGAATCAGAATGAGAGAGGGCGAGGGCGAGTCCAGCTCTGGGGAAGAAGACCTCGTGACCTGAGTATATGATATCGAAATTATGTACACATAGGTATATAAACGAACGGATGAATCAACAAGGAGATAGAAACAATCTGTTAGGAGAGGAATGTAGCAGCACGTCAATGAACCATGGAATGAATGGGTTATTGATTGGTATTTCAATAACAAAGTACCTACGTATACGTTATTACTTTTCTAGTTTGGAGGTATGCTTATACGTGATGTGATGATACCTATATATGTATCTTATATTTGGGGTTATAAATATCATGCTTAATTCATGAAGTATCTAGGTAGCTAATAATGGAGGTAATATTGGTGTTGGGGGTAATTCATGAAGTTGTTGGGGGGTTATTTATAACCCTTCTCAAGGCGTTATTAGTAACCCTCCCCAATAACCCTCCCCAATAACCCTCCCCAATAACCCTCCCCAATAACCCTCCCCAATAACCCTCCCCAATAACCCTCCCCAATAACCCTCCCCAACAACCCTCCCCAATAACCCTCCCCAAAATACCACCCAAAACACCACTGGAACAATCGTCGTCAGCAGAGCTACTAGAACTAGGTAATGATACTGAAGTACCCAATAAATCAAAAGAAAGCCCTCCAGCTTCCAAGGTTATTCTAGTCATAATGAAAGGTTCTAGAAGCAATTCGAATATTAATTTTGATTTTGCCTTGAGGGAAGGAAGGAGGTTCTATCTATCAAATCAAATCAAAATCAAAATCAAAATCAAAATCAAAATCAAAATCAAAATCAAAATCAAAATCAAAATCAAAATCAAAATCAAAATCAAAATCAAAATCAAAATCAAAATCAAAATCAAAATCAAAATCAAAATCAAAATCAAAATCAAAATCAAAATCAAAATCAAAATCAAAATCAAAAACAAAAACAGATGCTTTAATAAAAAAGCTTAGGTATGCGTACAACAAATGATGCGGATTTGGTCAAGGAGATTGTAGGGGGATGGTTTGGTCGAGCAATGGAAATAGTTGTGCGTGGGGATGGTTGGCAAGATGGTTGGCAAGATGGTTGGCAAGATGGTTGGCAAGATGGTTGGCAAGATGGTTGGCAAGATGGTTGGCAAGATGGTTGGCAAGATGTTGGGGACAGGCTGTTGCTGGATATAGTATCTAAGTATGAAGTGAAAGGTTTATATCACTCTTCTTCGTCATGATGTGAGATCTTTGTTTTTATTATATTGGGATATGACATCAGCGCCCGCGACATCTGAACATCAATTTCAAAGCCAACCTTCAAATCCCAATCGACTTCTAATAGGGAGATGTCGGGTACGTATAGCACCTTTGAAGAATCAAAAGTGGATTGGCATTGATTGGTTCACTTAACACAATCACTTAAAACAAGCACTTAACAACCGCTAAATTCTCACTCTCAACTACCTACTCGCTGTCGGTCCGCCTGCCTACTAGCTAGGTAACCAGTCCAGTGAACATGCTAAAATTTCACCATTCCACCACCTTCACACCCTAATCAGCGATGCCTTACTCTACGCATCTCGAAACCCTCGAAAACATCACGAGAGAAAGAAACTTGAGTAGAGAGGCCCATGTATACCCCGCCCAATCAAAATATTTGCACTTCAATCAAACTCCTAAGCCCTGCATCAATATCCATTGAAAATAAGTATCCATAACCAGACCATATGAACACCCGTGAAAATATGCGTGAAATGCGTATGCCTTTATAAAATATCCATCCATCCATTATCTAGGACTGACCAAACTGTCCGCAAACGATTCAGGTGTACTTTAGATTTCCTCCATTGTACCCGCTGCCTCTTCATTATCATCGTCGTCGTCAAAACTAGCTACCGAGGACATGGTATCGTCATCTGATTCGTCGGCGCCCGCATCGTCTGCTGCGTCTTTACTTGCGTATTTCGTTACATATTCTGTATTTCATCAGTTCCCATCCCATCCACTTGCAAAATGCTTCCCAATAACATCCTTAAATACACACCTTTAACCTTTAAATCATACGCTTTCGAATCCCTCATAAGTAGTGCGGCGGCCTCTCCATTCAGTGGATCCGTTGGATTTGGATATCGAAGTAATTGCGGGAGGAACACTTCAAAGATATTGATCATATCGAACATTGGCGACCAAGTTTGATTTATCACATCGAGACAGACGGAACCGGATCTATGAAGATAGTCTCAGTAAGTAATCTGTTCCACCGTGTTGGTGGTGGGGAAAGGGCCTACAACTCATCGATATTAGGGTGAAAGATGCGGTTTTCGAAACCGATGCTGGGAGATTTGTAGGGATACTGATCTGGGAGTTCGACGTGGATTTTCCAGAGTCCGCCTTCGAATGGTGCTGTGGGGGTAGCGGTTAGTTTATGTGTTTGAGAGAAGGGAGTGTCGGAGGAGAGGGGAGAGGAAGTGAACTCACTCTCTGCTGGTCCCTTGAAGCGGACATAGAACTCTTGCCTATTATTGCCATTACATGAGCGGCCGATTCCAAAGTTCTCCTCGACATATTACATACACTAGATAAAGGGTTAGAATTTCTGCAGACTGTATGGGTATGTTTCCAACTCACTATTGTCATTTACAAGAGTCACCTCATAATCCGACATCAACCTATACTCCTGGTAAGCACTGAAGCATAAATCAATCGGACCAGCCGTGAAAAGGTGTCGCATACATCCTGTAATCACCCTGTTAGCTAAATTTCCTTAAAAAACAAGTCCTCAAGCAATAAACACTGACTTCATGACCTATATATCCAAACCCCGACGTTAGTCTCAACTCGTCCAAATAACGACTATGGGATACTACTTACATCAGTCTCAATCCTCCGTCTCGGACTAGACATTTTGACGCTTGAGTTTATGATATTTTATTCTGGATCACGCAAGTGTTCGACGTAAGGATTCAGTAATTTGTAGATTTAGAAAAATGGCAAAATGGTAAAATGGTGAAATAATGAGTTTATATGAGGAGAGAATTGATCTTGGAGTTTGTTGTAGTAGCTGCTAGACCGTGGACCGTACAGTCCTTATCTGAGCGATAAAGCGGTAACAATCGGTAGTTGCCGATTCATGCGCCCGCTTTGGTCTCGTGAGATGGTTTAAATGGTAGCTACTAGGTAGGTCGGTCCACGGGTAGGTATGTAATCTGTGTAATGATATAACAATAACGTGATAATACTTGCTCACGAGGTTTGGGGTTTGTCTTTGTCCGGATATGGATCGTGGATCAAGAAATATGAAGGCGAGGAGGGGTAAACACATCATCATATACTTTTCACCCACCCGAGCCACCTCAACCTGTATGATTCACAAGAACGCCTCAGTCTGTGATTGAACGATGAAAGACAATTCGCAGGTACACCACAGCACATTGCATGATCTGAATGCTGCTTTAGATATCTTGGAGTAGGACCATATTGAACGGTATTACGCCGGAAAGGAGGGAAACGAAACGCTTTTGATACCAAGGTTGTGATTCCACAGAAGTAAATCATCTAATCCCTATGGTTGTAAGATCTTACCATCTTCGTGCCATACCTACCTATCTATGTATGAACAATAACTCAGGTCCCAAAAGAATCAAGAGCATCTCATCTCATGCCACCTGCATCCATCATCACCCTTTTCTTCCGCCCAAACTACCGCCTCGGTTCCCCTTACATAATCTAGCCCCATCCCTCGGCCCAAAGAACCACCCCAAGCGACAAAACGAACCGCAAATAATGAAATAATCTCACTTTGAGCTCCAGTATGGAAACCACAGCGCAATAATCATCACGACCTCAACAAAAAGTTTGTTATGGACCTCCGCTATTCTTACAATGGCTCTCCATCATCCATCTTCAAAGTTTTCTAATCATCAATTTCAATCCGTGAGAATTTCTTTCCATCAATTCCAACCATGTCTTCATCATTTCCCATCATGAAGATGAGCACGCGCACACTATTGAAGCAATATTCACGACCAGCAACTTTTGCTGCTAGACTATTTCTGGCACAATGTCAAACTAGAAAAAGTTCGCATAGTCCTATGGGCTCACCGAGTGCGAGGAAGAAGGTCACCATGACTACATTGAGGTCCATGTATAAGAAAGGGGAACCTATCGCCGTAATGACGGCTCATGATTTCCCAAGTGGTCATGTCGCGGATGTCGCGGGTATGGATATTGTTTTAGTGGGAGATAGTTTGGCTATGGTAGCCTTGGGAATGGAGGATACTAGTGAGGTTATCATGGAAGAGATGTTGATGCATTGTCGTTCTGTATCGCGTGCTGCAAAAGCTGCTTTCACTGTATGTACATTCCCGTATTCCCTCAATTCATGCACCACCTCCTTTACTAACAAACCAAATCATCAGGTTGGAGATCTTCCTATGGGATCATATGAAATATCCCCCGAACAAGCTCTCGAGTCCGCTTTTCGATTTGTGAAGGAAGGTCGAATGCAAGGCATTAAATTAGAAGGAGGTGCAGAAATGGCACCTACCATCAAGAAACTTACCACCGCAGGCATTCCAGTCCTAGGTCATATAGGCCTCACACCCCAACGCCAAAACTCACTCGGTGGCTTCCGCGTGCAAGGTAAAACTTGTGCCGGTGCACTGAAAGTTCTCGAAGATGCACTCGCCGTCCAAGAAGCCGGCGCTTTCGCAACGGTCGTTGAAGCTGTTCCCCAAGAAGTTGCAAAACTCATAACCGAGAAGCTATCTATCCCTACAATCGGCATTGGCGCAGGAAATGGTTGCTCGGGACAAGTTTTGGTGCAAGTTGACATGACTGGCAATTTCCCACCCGGCCGATTCCTCCCAAAGTTTGTAAAGAAATATGGTGATGTCTGGAGCGAAAGCTTAAAAGCCATTACGGAATACCGCGAAGAAACGAAGTCTCGAGCCTACCCAGCCCCAGAGCATACATATCCGATTCCAGAGAAGGAGCTCGAGGAATTTCGAAGTGCGATTAGCAAAATAGATTGAGGTTTTGTGGGTGGATTATCGATGTTGTTGGATCGCAGGCGTATTTGTCCAGCTTTTAGATTCCCAATATTTGCTTAGCTTTTAGATGCACGATAGCAATATAATTTTTTTGTATACCGACCCAAATCTAGTTTAGAAAGCAATTGAATACCCCATGTTAACCGTTTCGTTTGAATGTTTGAATGACTGTCTACCGTGTATCGCATGGTTCGTTCAATCATCCAAATGCCGGCGTCATCGAATAGGTGACAATAAGCTGGTCCTTCGAATCCTTAAAACACTATTCCAAAAATTAGCATTGATCCAACCCAAACCCTCATCCCACACTCCCCATAACCAATCCCATAAACCACTCACCCTATGCAAATTCCCCACCACCTCATCCAACGCCGGCGCAAAACAGCTATTCACATACAAGAACACACTTTCCCTCTCCCCCCCTCCCCCCGCATTCCGATCCAACTTCAACACCCTCCTCAAATACGCCACGACCGTCTCAAACCTCTGTGTCGAACTAATCCTCGACACCGGTCTCTGCAACGCGGGCGCCGACCCAATCGGCTGGAACCGCACCGTGATTTTCGGAGTGGGAAATACAAATGCAGAGTCGAGCGCGGTGCTGGAGTCGCGCGGGAGATTGGTGAGCAGGAGGGAGGAGGTCATGGTGAGGGGGAGAGTGGGGGAGGAGGGAGGGAGATCCGGGATGCCTGAGGAGTGGGTGCGTGGGTGTGTAGGGAAGGAGGCGGTGGGGGTTGTGGGGGTGGGCGTGCGGGAGGGGAGGGGAGAGGTGTCGGGGTTGGGAGAGCTCATTGTTTCGTGGTGTGGCTTGGGTTTGTGTGTGTGTGTGAGTTGGTTGTGTTTTGTTTGGTGGCTGGAAATTCGATTGTGAATGGCTGCGGAAATGGTCGGTTTAATCTTGATGTAACAGATTATCACGGAATGTTGTGCAATGTGAGGATGAGTCTGGTGGACGAGATTGTACGATGATGGGAATGAATCAGACGAGGCTGAGGCAGATGAATATGATGCGGACTTTCGATGCGGAGTTGCGGCCGACTGGGTGGAGAGTGGGGCAAGGATTTCATGTGAACCCATATTTTAAGTTTCGGCAGACTACTTTTAAGCTCACCGGGAGATCACTAGGAGTTCACTGGGGATACTCGATTTACCAGGAATAATAATCTTTCCCTCGTGCTACTAGTAGTATTTATGAATTAAAATGGGCTCATTGGAAAGAAATGCATGGTAAAGCTCCATGGGTAAAGTACTCAGCATCTATTCGGACGTTATCAATCTCGATTGATTTGTGGGTATATATATATACATTTATACTTTTTTGCTCGGAGTGGTATACATCATTATCATACAATTCATTTATCCCCCTTCGTTTAACCGCGTAAAGCTTCGATATCTACAACCTCCTTCACGGCCTCGGTAGTTAGTACTAGAGGTGAATCCTCCTGTATACAAACGCTATCCTCAATTCTGATACCCATGCCCCTAAAATGAGCTGGCCAGCGCTCATCATTTGGTACATAAATTCCCGGCTCGATCGTAATACAATGTCCTTCCCTGAGAAGATTACTTCGAGAGTATCCTGGAGTGTCGTGAACATCAAGTCCAATATAATGGCCGACGTGATGTGGAAACAAGGTATCGATAGCATTTCCAGACATATCGAATCCTAGTTGTTTCAATTGATCTGTGAGACCATTTCTGGTAACTGCATGGATTTTATCCAAAGTCATGTTTGAACTCTCCCTGCATAGCGCAACACTACTTCGTTGTACCCTTAAAAGTGCTTCGTAGAGATCTTTCTGGGCATCTGTGAATTTGCCATTGATGGGCCATGTCCGAGTGATATCCGTAATATATCCACCATATTGTCCACCGGCGTCTACCAGGACAAGCTCGCCATCTCGTAGTACATCGTTGTTGGAAACGTAATGTATGCTCTGGGCATTTCTTCCACCTCCAATGACTGGCACATAAGCATTCTTCTCACAACCTCCGATTTTAAAATCAAAGTCAAGAAATGCGCCAAGATGTTTCTCTTCAGTCCATCGTTTCCGCATAGCATTTGTAAAAGATCTGCCGGAGATTCTACCTGCTTTCCGCATATTTTCGATTTCGGCGTCACTTTTGATCGCCCTTAATTCATTTATCAACGGCCCAATTGGTTTCGATTTTTTTGCTTTAGCATCGCGGAATAGTTGCATAAGATCCTTTTGTTTCATTACACCTTGGATCGAGTCCAGAGTACCCCCAAGGAAAGATTCTTTGACATCCATATATATTTCACTAGCTCCCTCAATAAGTGGCCTTAGATGTGAAGCTGCCTGGTTGACATCTCCAGACTGTGTCAATGTTAGTATTGTTATTGTTTGCGAAGTGTTGTAGAAATTGGTGTCTTACTTCATCTGCATTAAAAACATCCAAGGCAGCTTGTTCCCCAGATCTAGCACCATCCCAAAGTTCTGCCTGCGGGTCTTTAGGTCTAACAAATAGATGAAATATAAATTCTGAAGACTCCAATCTCTGTATTACTGCAATTGCCTCCGGTTCATTAAATCCAGTAAGATAGAAGAAATTTGATTGCTGGTGAAATTCATGAAATACGGCGCCAGACCTATATTTGATATCTGCCCCTCTTAAGATGGCGATTGAATTTGGAGGAAGTTTTGCAGCGAAATCTGCTCGTCGATCCGCATATTCTTGCGCCGAGATACCTGGAGTGACTGATCACTTTGTTTAGTTTTGTTGTAATTATACCATTGAAGTCTTCTCCATACCTTCTCCAGCATTAAGTAAATGCGGATGGGTTTCATGAACCGGTTGACCAAATTGAAGTTCTGAAGCTGATATGGAAGCATACGTCCTTCTTGGTTGATGTGTTGTGTGACATCTTGTTGCTGCAGACGATACTTGAGCTTGACATCGAGGTCTTGAAGATATTATTGATGAAGATGATATTCCTCTCCTCCTACTGGTCCCTTCCAATTGCTGGAACAGTGCTCTTGTTCTTCTACCACACTTCATGATAGAGATTAGCAATTGACCGCTGACGGGATTGAGGTTCTCGAGTCTTTCCTTGTACTGTGTAAGTATACAAGAGGAAGATAATATATATTATTTTCTGCGACTCAACCTTAGTATTTCGTTATGTCATGTTCTAGTTCCTCTTACCAAGGTAGGTAGTTTATACATACCCGACCTAGTAGTCATAGACTCATAGTACCGTCCTATATCATGAGCATTATCAAGCATAAATTGGAAAGGTTTAATTGGTTTAAAGGGTTCGAGATTAGCTCCAAATTACTCGAGTATTGACCTAGACGGGTAGTATTTTAGCATTGGATTAGGATCTTATTAGTATCTCCCTAGTAAATAGCATCTAATTAGTATTTACCAGGTATTATCCATAATCCGTCCTGACAAACCGGGGAAGGTAATTTAAATTGGTTGCTGTGTTGCTGAGTGAATATAATCGATGAATCCACTTCGCGCTCTTTTAAGCCTTTTGTTGTCTACCATAACATCCAAACCTGGTAGTCCTCTGTAGTCATCATCACATCCAAAAAATTAAAGGAACCTTACCCTACCCATAAACCATAACCATAACATCGACCATACAAAAGATTGACACTTCACTTCACACCACCCACCCAAAAAAATAAACATCCACTCCAGCATTATCCCAACCCACATTCATTGAATTGTGTGGTGTTCACGACTCTTTGGTGTTAATTCATTCCAATGCTGCTCACTTCCCCAGACTCTTGAATTATATTTACTAATGTCTACATAAAAATAAGAGCTTCAAGGAAGTGGTGATAAACCGTGTCAAAAGTCGCGTGCTAGAACCACCCCACTCCACTCCTTCACAGGAATTTCTCTGTCCTACACAGAGAGTATTGATATCTTTTCATATGGCAACAGTATCACTATCTCCATTACCTGTCACATTAGCAACCAATATGTCGACCAGGAGGCAGCCTCTCTCCACCATCTCCAATGTCGCCAACTCCCCATATCGAGCGGTAGCTTCCACCACAACTAAACAAAAACGATCATACGCCAACATACAACGCGAAGATGCATACGGACAACCACCCCCGGCGAAAAAGCAGATGCTGGATGCACATCACCAAACCTTAAGAACGCCTCCACGTCAAAGTATTAGCCAAGTATCGGGTGAAGGAAGGATTTTTACTCGGAGATCAACTCAGCCATCCAATTTTGAACGAAAGTGTGTGGCAGCTAGAGGTGATAGAGGTGCTCAACAACAGCAGATTACAAAGGCGGATAAGGTGCCTGAGGAGAATTTGGAATCGATACGCCAATGGCAAAAGCATTATAGGAAGAGTTTTCCCAAATTCGTCTTCTACTTTGAGAGTATACCAGAGGATGTCCGACTTAAATATACTAAACAAGTTCTCGCCCTAGGTGCAGTAAGTAAAGTCTCTGTGTAAGTAATTGGGTATCGTGGATTGTATTGACATCTTCTCAGCGCGACGAAAAGTTCTTCTCGAATGAGGTCACTCATGTCGTCACCACTCGATCGATTCCACCGGAGACCCCATTTACTTCTTCAACTACCGCCGAGTTACATTCGCAACACGGCACTATTAACCCCTCTTTGCTAGACAGATCATCCGAGACTGCAGATTCAAGGGAATCTCGATCGAAGTTTACATTTGAAGCTCCAGGTGGTAGAAGACTTAACACACAAGGACATGATGGAGACACACGACGACAACAAGTCCGTAGCTCGGATGTACTATACAAGGCGCGAGAGTTGGGGATGAAGATATGGGCATTGGAAAAGTTGCAACGAATGATGACAACAATGTTTGACACAGATACTGGTTACCAAACAGCACATAGTCACAACACAAGGAGTCATTCCGTTCAGGGTGGGACGATAAGCAGAGGAGGCCGAGAAGCTGACCTATCCCAATTATTGAGGAATGAACGAATTTATGGACCATCCGATCGAGACCTTAGCGTCGCTACAAAAGAAATGACTATATTCAGAGGGCCTTATATCTACATTCACGATATCGATGAAAAGCAAAAGCCAATTATGGTTCGAGAATATAACAAAGTTGCCCGCAAAGAAGAGGGAGATTGGCCTCAATTCCGTAGTGTTGCAAATGGCAAGTGTCCATTTGTGGAGGAAGTAGAGTACAGTCGCCGTGAGGTGGAGAAAGAAAAGGAATTGATCCGTATCCAAAGGCAAAAGGAAAAGGAGAGGGCTGCAGTTCCAAGGACACGAGCTGCTGCTGCGGTAGAAGCAGCTAAAATGCAACCACCAAAGGCAATCAGCAAACGAGCACTATCCCAACTTGATGATGGAGCAAATAGAAGCGTTACTGTTTCGACAAATCAAGCTAATCCATTTGATACTGATAGAAGTAATCGTGCAGAACTTGAGTCTTCTTCTCGAGGACAAAACGCGTTCGTCAGTCGTGCTGGCGTTGGTAGATTGTTTGGAGGTGAGCCTGTTGCATCGGGAGTTCAACCATCGAACATTACTTCTGCTATTCGCTCTCAAATGATTTCTTCAACTGCAGCTCAACCAGGACTCAAAGCTGGAACAAGTAAAGAGATACATGGGCTGCAGAGAAAGGTTCTTGAGAAGACGAATGGTGGAACCGGATCCCATCGTTTGACTGACATCACTGCTGCTGTGAGAGAAGATACAGCCACTCGCCCCGCAAAGCGTGAGGCACAAAAGAAACTTGGTGTAATTGAAGAGGATGATGTTCCTACAGAAAAAGAAGAAGCGGCAAGAAAGATGGAAGCTTCTCGCAAAGCAAAAGCTGTTCAGCAAAGAAAGCTTGAGAAGCGTGATCCAAAGCCCGGATACTGTGAAAATTGCGCTGATAAATTTGAAGACTTTGATGAGGTAAATTCCTTTTCATCTGGTGATTTATACTATACTAATTATTATATAGCATGTTGTCTCACGCAAACATCGTAAATTCGCGGAAAAGCTCGAGAATTGGAAAGAACTCGACGCCTTACTAAATCAACTGGTTCGACCTCTTTTATGATCCATGTATCATTCGCTTCGCAAACGTACTTTCAACCAGTCATATGAATTCATATTTGAAATTCCACAACAGCTTGCCCAATACAAACTAATAATATAACGGCGTTCATTCATCGGGGCTTACATATGAAAAACCAAAAAGGGGTTGTCACAGCAGAAACATTACAATCACAGCTTATGTTCCAAACTTTGTCCTTTGCTCCTTACATACCACAATACCCAACCATTCACGGTTACATTTTTCCCGAGAGGACTAGATGAAGGGATGGGTAATGTTGTTTGCTTTTGGGGCCATGTTACTTGTCATTGTTTGGTTTGAGTTTAGATTTAGCATTTACATAGGGGTTGGCGTTTTTCTCTTTTTTACATTTGTGCTGATTCTTTTTCTTTCTCGTTGGGGAATGGGGCGTTATTGGTTTTAAGGCGTGCTGTCGCTTTCGCTGAAGTTGAGGCTTGTTGATGGGCATGGCATGGCTGGCGAGCATCTTGTTCATGCACTTCATAGCGGAATGTCGTTTGTTTGTGTCTTATGGTGTATATGAGGAGGAGTAAGAGGTTTGAGATGAGGAAGTAAGAGAGTAAGAATGTTAGAAGAGGAGTTGATGGCTATAAGTACATAGCATGAGATGGAATTTGATGATGTGTTCAGAAATCACTTTACTTGGGGGAAGGGGGGAAGGGGAGTGATCTTTCAATGTACATATATGTATGTGTATGTCGGTCAATGAATGACTACATCAATGAATAAAGAATGAAAGACGATGAGAATCAAAATAAAAATGAAAATGAGATTATAGTCATTATATGATAATGTAACGGGGTTGGGTTCTCGCTTAATCTAGATCTTTAGAGTTGGAAGTCGAATGAAGTGAATGTATATATTTAAATATAGGTCAATATAGTGATGGAAGTATCTTGACATAGTCGCTGCACCGAGTCGTGTCGGCACCTATCTGTGGCTCGGGTCGGCGGCAACCGAGCGGCGGGACCAGCGGGCTGCTTTCTGAACGATAGGGGCGGACCGAGGCGTGGGGTGGATGCGAGGCGGGGGGCGAGAACGGCGCCGCCGAATAGCGGGGGGCGCAAAGGCGGCCGCGCCGGCGCCGGCCCGTGGAACCGCCGCGCGCCAACGTGGCGGGCAAGCGGGCAAAGCGGGGCGCAAAGTGCCCCGCGCAACGGCGGGGGTAAGGGCCCGCGCAAGGGCCCCCTGAAACGGCCCCGCGAACGCCCCGAACCCCCCGGAACGGCCCCCGCGGAAGGCCCCGCGTACGGCCCCGCGGAACGGCCCCTGGGAACGCGCGCTAACTTCCGGTCAATTTCCTTTTTCAACTTTTCCTCTCAATTTCCCCTTTCAATTTCCTCTCTCAACTTTCTTTCTCAATTTTCCTTTCTCAATTTTCCTTTTCAACTTTTTCTTTCAATTTCCTCTCTCAATTTCCCCTTTTAATTTCCCTTCTCAACTTCCCCTTTCAACTTCCCCTCTTAACATCTCCTCTCTCACCCGGATTATATATATCACATCACTCACATCACTCACATCACTCACATCACTCACATCACTCACATCACTCACATCACTCACATCACTCACATCACTCACATCACTCACATCATAATAACCCCATCACCATAAACCTAAACCCAACCTCAACCACTCAACCACATATAACCACATATAACCATAACCACAACCACAACCACAACCACAACCACAACCACAACCTCAACCACATATAACCACATATAACCACAACCACAACCACAACCACAACCACAACCACAACCACAACCACAACCACAACCACAACCACAACCACAACCACAACCACAACCACAACCACAACCACAACCACAAGCCTCTCTCCTCTCCCCTCTCTCCTCTTCTTTTTCCTTCATTTTCCTCCCCACCCTTCCCCATTCCTACAAATACCCTAACCCCCTTCCTACAAATACCCCAACCCCCCTCCTACAAATACCCCCAAGACTTAAAGAGTAAATCTCCATCTCCATCTCCATCTCCATCTCCATCTCCATCTCCATCTCTATCTTCATCTCTATTTTCATTTTATAATAATATAATACAAAATCACTAGAGATAATTTATTCTTATTCATTCATTCATCTATTATTCTAATATCCATGCTTTATTTATATAACTCTACTATATCAGACTATATCAGATTAGTAGGGTGTCTAGTCCTCAGTCTTACTTCCTTCGCTTATGAATGTAATAAAATACAATACAATACATACATTTATATCGCATCGCATCGCATTATATCATATCACTTCACTTCACTTTACTTCACCTCTTCAAGTAAAAGAAAAGAGAAACTTTTATCTTCTTATCCGACTCCATATAAACATCTATATATATGGGACCATGTAGATTTCGTTAATCATTGTATATCAACGCAGTAAGCACTTGAATCCATGCATGCATGTATATCTTTTTACTTCATCCATCCAATCCACCCATCCCATTCAACCCCGAACCACCCCACCCCGCCCCATTCCATTCCCCTTATATTCCCACCCTCTACCCTCTCAAATAAACTCATAGATCCACAATCTCATTACATGATTCTAATGTAAATGTATTTAAGCAGCAGTGACAACTTCTTCTTGAGTAATCAACTTTGTGATTTTACCAATGGCGATAGTTTGACCCTATTTAATATATATGTTAGTTTCCAATTTTCATTTCTCCTTTTCATCTCGCTAAAGCTAATGCCCCGAATAAGGATTCAAAACATACCTGATCTCTAAGAGTGAATCTACCCAATTGAGGATAATCTTCAAATTTCTCCACACAAACACTTCCGGCTCCACCAATAACCTCCATTCTAGCAATGATGGAATCACCCTTCTTTGCATGGGTTGGAGGAACTTTACTCTTTCTATTAGTACCCTTTTGCAGTTTATGCAATAACGCTGCGAAAGTGACCTCTTCAATAGCCGAATGGACGTGCATAACGCAATTGAAGCCAGCAGATAGAATACTCTTTAAATCCAAAACTCTAATTTGAGCTTCGAAAGTAGTAACGCAATGAACGAGACGTTTTGGCGAGCAAAGAACGAAACCGGGTAGAATATCTTCTTCTTCGATACCACGTAGACGAAGACGAACTTGGTCACCACATTGACCTGCGGGAATTTCATCTTCAGTCTCTCCATATGTCACCATAACTTCAACCTTTTCTTTGTTAGGCATCATGACAAGGTTCATTCCCTTCTTTACGACTCCAGATTCGATCTTACCCTCGACGAGGGTACCCATATCTCTGTATTTTCCATTAATTGGCATCATGAATGGTGCGTTGACTTTACGTTCGAGTTGAGTCATGTTGTCGAGGAATTCGAGGAGAGATGGTCCATCGTACCATGGGGCAACACCCTTAGGAATTCTGTCCTTGATACCCATGGTTACCTGTGCTGCAATTGGCATGAAGAAAACGTCGGTCTTAAGGTTGTAGCCAGTTCCTTTCAAGAATTGAGAAAGTTTGGTTGTGCACTCCTTGTATCTATCTTGGGACCATTCGACAGTTGGGTCATCCATCTTGTTAATGACGACAATAAGTTTGTTGACACCTTGAGTTTTTGCCAACATGGCATGCTCACGGGTTTGTCCTCCCTTTTCGAATCCAGTTTCGTATTCTCCCTTACGAGCGGAGATGACTAAAATTCCAACATCTGCTTGGGAAGCACCACCAATCATACTTGGTACGTAGGTTTTATGTCCAGGGGCATCCAAAATACTGTATCTCCGTTTTTCAGTCTCAAAATGTGCACGTCCAACTTCGACAGTCTTTCCTTTGGATCTCTCTTCTTTGGTCAAATCAAGAGCCCACGACAAATACCATGTCTCACGACCCATTTCCTTAGCCTCTTTCTTGTTCTTTTCCATGGTTCTCTCGTCAACCATTCCGGTAGCGTAAAGGATAGAACCGCCAAGTGTCGATTTTCCAGCATCAACGTGTCCAATGAAAATAATGTTAACATGCTCCTTGCCGTAAATTTCCTTGAGGGTTTCCTCATCGACATCAGCTGCTTGCTCTTGCTCTACAGCATCTGCGGCACGAGCAGCTGCCTTTGCAGCGCCAGAAGTTCGGGAAGGTGATGAACGACCGGATGATGGTGTAGGAGAGGTCTTTCCACTGGCGGATGCAGGAGTCTTTTCAACTTTCTCGATAGCTTTTGCTGCAGTAACCTTAGCACCGGCTTCTGCGGATGCGGATGGCGTTTCCTTCTTTGGCTCTTCCTTCTTCGCAGGAGCTGGAGTACCAATAGAAAGGACCTTTGCCTTTGGCTTTGGCGCATCGCCTCCGATGCTTAAAACCTTTGGTGCATCTCCTCCAATGCTCAAAACTTTTGGTGCTCCATCCTTTACCGCTACAGGTTTGTTTAGATCTGCCGAACCATCAGCTGGTCTTTTTGCAATAGTTGGTGTTTGCCGAGGGGGTTGTGATGATTGAGCTGCTGCTTGTGGTTGTTGAGCATATCCAGGATATTGTTGCCCTGTAAAGGATTGTAGTCAGTATTTTGGACACTACCAATGTTCGCACACTGTAAAAAATCGGAGGGCCCTCGAGTCCATTCCGGGTTTCTACACTTTTCATAAAGGAGCCGAAAATAACCATAATTCCAAAATCCGTAGATAACTCACCGTATCCTGCATTATATCCACCTTGTTGATATCCTCCAGCATTGTAGCCTCCTTGTTGATATTGATTGTTGTACCCTTGTTGACCATATTGAGGATATCCACCATAACCTTGATTTTGATATTGAGCGAAATTCTGTTGTTGTCCATATTGATCATAAGCTCCTCCATATTGTTGATATTGTTGACCGGGTTGGAATGATTGTGCACCAGGCTGAAAGGAATTTGCGCCCGGTTGAAATGATCTAGCTTGAGGATTGGCATTCAAATTCATTCGTTGAGTTTGTTGTGAAAGATTATTATCTTCCTGAGCGGCTGGATCATCTTCCCATGAGTTGAGGTCCGACATATTTAGTGAAATTCGCGGATTTGTCTTGACGTGTAAGAAAAGATGTGTGGGTTGTGAACGAGGAATTGGAAAGGGCCAAAAAAACTAAAGGAATGGGGAAGAGAAGTGGCAGGTATTGGTGGGGCTAAAATAGGAATGATGAATCGTTTATCGTTTATCGTTTATCGTCTATGGAGGGGTTTTGGAATATTTTTGAGTGTATTGAGTACGAGGACTTGAGAGAGAATACTTGTAATATTTCTAATATTTCGATAATTAAATATATATACATATACATATACATATAACGATATATGACGGTACACGACTGTATATATGAATCTCAGTGACTCACAAAGCCCAGTAGACTCCATATATGCCTGATAAATGCCCAAAGCGACTCGAATTTGACGTACCTAGATATACGTTGGCTGACCTCTACGGTTCATTGGTATCGTTCCATCGTCTCTTGATTAATGACACAAGAACAGGACCATACGAGTTGAATACACTGCCCACACCGTATATTACATATATATATATTTTGCTGTAAATTCTAATCAATACTTTCCACCCTCCTTTTCTTTGCTGGCATCCATTTATCAAGTGCCGCTCTTAATCTATTCAATCCCCGGTTAATGACGTGTTGGCCAATCAATTGCAAGGCAAGTACGATGCTGTTTGAGCCTTACGTCTTTGTTTGCGTCAAATCGTCAACTGGATATAAAAATAATAAATTCGACATCGACATCAACATTAACATCAACAACAAGCATAAAATTCTACACAACTTCTCATAAAGATTATGTCTGTTATCTTGACTATCTCCTCCTTCTTATAGTATTTGATCTATACTAAGGCTTGAATACATTCATAATGGATTTCTTCTTGGGCAAGGTAAAATAACTGCTCCCCATGTTTCATAATCACGTGTTAACTTTTGCTTCTTCCTTAGGTCACCCAGCATGCTGTAAACTATGCCATCAGGTACGCTCCATTCTTTGAAGATCTTTGGAGCATTTTCTAACACTGATGTAGGTCTGGCATTGGCGTGACTGCTTCCTTTGCCATAAGACAAATTCCAAGAATTTTGAAGGTGGGATTTCTTTTTTGGACTGTGAACTTGTGAAAGGCATATGACTTACAAGATTCTAGACCGTGGATAATAATGCCGATTATCGAGAGCTTCATGAATTACAAGAGAGACTCAATAGTAAAATCAAAGTATGTCGACTTTGATGCCAATCAAATCAATGGTGCGGGTTTCCTCAAATACTAACCTACTACCTTCCAGATCGTATCACCAGCTATTGATATGATAGAGCTCATGTGAGTTATATTCACTACTAAAAAAATATCCTTACTCATGATTTGCAGTGCTGCAAGAGGAAATACCACTTTAGAGTCAGCTGTATCTTTAACCAAATCACTTCGATGGGATATTCAATCTCTTGGTATGAGATTAGCAAAAGCTGCAAGTGCTGCAGAAGTTTCACTTCGGAATAAAACCAAAGCAAAAACACAAGCTGCTCACGAGACTGAGATTCGAGAGATTCTCAGAGACATCAAGAAGCTCTTGGTGAAAATCGAGGACGCTGTTCCACTTATCAATTTAGCCATCACCACTTCCGGAGCGAACCTTTCGACAACACTTCCAGCTACTGTATCGCCGTCGAGATTACTACAAGCAAGTAATCTTCTTACTGCTGCAGATCATCAATATTCCAGGAATCCAAATAGACCAGTACAAGTTGGAACAACACTTACTCTCTCTTTATACATGTTATTTGCCGGACATGCTTATCGAGCTCATGATGAAGAGGGTATGAGAGAAACTACTTGGAAAGAAGTTATACACAAGGCCAAAGTCAGACTCTTACGTGTACCTCTCAGATCTACATATGGACCATCTGGACAATTACATCATTCTAAAGAGGCCCGAGATTATTTGACTGCGAAAGATTCTTCCTTGATTAGTGGCGAAGGTAAAGCAACGGAATACGCATATCAGCTTGAAATAATCGAAGATTTTGATGATGATCGAGTTCACACTTTTGAGGAGGGAGAACCACAACCTGGACCATATGGAGATGTCAAATTGGCAGGTATTCGAGAATACTTACCAATTCATCAGATATCCAAGATATTCTATGCAGATACTGGCAAAATATTAAATATTGGTAATCAGGATGAAACAAATAGTCCTGTTTTACTCTTGAAGCGAGATATTAATGCTATGCCACCAAGACGAATGATGGAGGGACAGGAGACACAAAACGAATGGTACGATGATGGTGAAGATGTACCTCCAGAGGAATATTCAGAACCGAACGAAGAAAGTCTAGAACGAGAGGGTGAAGAAGATGACGAATTTGATATCGATGAGCAACTTCGACGAGAAAGTATGGCACCAGAATCACCATCGAAGGAAACTAAAGAAACGCCACAAGAGACAAACACAACATGGCGACTTCCTCACGATCTCGACCCAGAATGGCTTGCCTTGGAAGTATATACCGAAGCTGAAGATTCAGAATCTGAAGAAGAGTTTGAGTCTGAATCAAATGGAGATTCTTCGTATAGTCGACTAAATACTTCAGCCGAACAAACCTCTACTAACGATCTAACCACGAATCTCTCAAATCTCAAAATATCCTCTCCAGCTCCAGCTACTCCCTCAAAAGAAACCCATCTTCTACCACGTCCTATATCTCCCATGCCCCTCTCGTTTAACCACTCCGAGTCTCCTACTCAACCACTGCAAATCGACATTAATCTTCGCTCTTCTCTTTCCCTTCTCGAAATGCTTATACGTCTTACTGCACTTCAACAATTTCAACAATCCACTCATTTATCCGTCCCAGATGAATTCTTAACATTCTTCCTTCATGAATCATCTACTACTGGCGCGGGTGGTAATGATTCGGAACGTAAACGAACAAGAGCAATGGCGAGAAAGAAAGTAGGATTTGATCCTTATGATGAGAGTCCTGTTAAGAGACATGGTGAGGCTTATCAACCTGGGTATGAAGACGATGGAAACGATAGATATTCAAGGGGAGGAACACCTTGGGATGAAAATTTACCATTGACACCAAAATGGACAAGGGAAAGAAGTTCTACACCTCAAAGATCAATGGCCTCACCTATTAGATCTGGGTATGAAAGTGATATAAGACAAAGTCGAGAAATGTTTTCTTCTCCACCACCTTCATCACCAATATCACCTTATAGATCGAATTCTCAACCGCAATTTCGCCAAAGACGGGAACAAGGAAATGGTTATAGAGGAAATGGAGTAAGTGGGAAAAGTAATGGAGGACCTTTGGAAAGAGTTTACAAGGAAAGGGGAGGTGGTACATTGAGTGCGAGAGCAAGTCCTTTGGGGAAAGGAGGAAGTTTAGAGAAGAGTCCGACTCCTGAAAGCTCTAAGTTGGTAGCTAGTATTGAAGGGGGTGAGGAAGATGGGGGAAAAGAAAGAGGAGTGAGGTGAGGATGAAGGATATAAAACGAGCTGAGGGGTGAGTTTATGGATGGAGAATGATGATTGTGCTCCGTACGAGATTGAGAGATCCCGTTGCAGTGCATATATCAAATTCACAAAATGTCTTTTAACGTAGCATCATGTAGCATAGCATAGCATAGCATAGCATAGCGAAGAACGAAACGCAGATCACGAAGATACGAGGAAATGAAATAGATCAGTCAATAAATACCCTTCTATAGAAT
The DNA here is from genome assembly GCF_014898535.1 of Botrytis deweyae. Taxonomy (NCBI): domain Eukaryota; kingdom Fungi; phylum Ascomycota; class Leotiomycetes; order Helotiales; family Sclerotiniaceae; genus Botrytis; species Botrytis deweyae. Next base: position 249,041 of record NW_024066235.1, read on the forward strand.
ATGTATAATTCTCAACATATATAATCACATCACTACTTAATCAAAATAATAAGTATTGAATAATTACTATAAAAAATCAGATTAAAATAACAAGAATTCTTGAGATTCTAATATTTAGATTAATCGATTAAGTAGCAGTATTATGAAGTGATAGTTTAGGGGATAGAAATAAATAGAGAGAGAAAGAAAGTAGGAGAGGGAGAAAGAAAGAAAGAGAGAGAGAGAAGTTAGTAGGGAATAAAGGGGAGGGAGAGAGAGATATCTATCTAGTATATATAAGAAGTATATAGATAGGATATATTTATATATTTAAAGAAATAAGATAAATAAATGAATCAATAAATGAAAAAAAAATTCAGAGTCTGAAGCCGCGGGTTTGAGTTTAGATTTGGATTCTGGAGATAGTAAATAAATGAATGAGATATTATATTACTTCTAAAAATATAGATATAAATAAGTAGATATAAGATATCTCTTCTCTATTCTAATAAAGAATATACAAAATAGTAGAGGAGATATAATAACTATTATAATATACTATATAATATAAATATTTCTATCATATCAGCTAATATTCACATGCGTATATTAGTAGATACCGATACCAGTATCATATATCTCTTTTCTTCCTGGGTTCTATATCTCTCTCTATTTATAACCATCATCTCCATTTCTATCGTATACACATTCCCATCCATCACCTACTCATCATCTACCCAATCACCTATCTACTTACCTCCTTACCACCAACCCATCTATCACCCGCCTCCAACTCAACCCGGCGGAGTGGAGCGAGCATTCCGTTGCTTTTTGATTTTATTTGACTCGGTCCAATCCAATCCAACTCCAATCCTACGAGTCATGAACCAGCCCGCCAGCCAGCTACCTGATTCCCTCGCTCGCTCGCTCGCTCGCTTATCAAAACCCAAACTCAAACTTACTGTACGCTTAGAACTCAAGCTTAGATCTCAAAACATAGAACGTGGAATGAATTTAAAGTTTCGTGGGAAGGAAGGGAAGGGGCCGAGGCACAGGAACCGAGGCAAAGGGACGAGGTTTGACGGACGCGCCGATGGTGGATGGATAAATAGATGCGACAGGTTAGTTTGTGGATGGTTAGTTTGTGGATGGCTAGTTTGTGGATGGTTAGTTTGTGGATGGTTAGTTTGTGGATGGTTAGTTTGTGGATGGTTAGTTTCTGGATGGTTAGTTTGTTGGGTGATGGGGGTCTAGAACTTTTGGATTGTTTATTTACTGATTGATTGATTGATTAACTGACTGACTAATTAACTCACTATTTTCCAAATTGCGGGGTGGAGATTGAATAGAGAATAGAGAATAGAGAATAAAAGAAGAGGAGAAATCTGGGGTTATACTTATTTCTAATCGTGATGGTGATTGTGATTGTGAGGCATGTAAGTATATGGATATGTATGGATTAGTAAGTTGGTTGTTAGTTGTTAGTTGTTATTTTCGTTTCGGGGGAAGCGAGTGAGAGGGGGAGGGAGAGAAAGGGGGGGGGGGAGGGGGAGGGGATACTAGGAGTAGGGGTTGATGTATATGTATTGGATAGATAGTATTATTATATAGTATAGGTTTGTATTTTATTTTATTTTGTTTAATTTTATTCAAACAGAGGATTGAGAATAAGAGTAAGTAATGATTTTATTTATAGTATTTTCGAGTCTTTAATCGAGGATAATTTATTTGTTTGATATTTAAAGATTCAAAGATTTAAAGATTCAAAGTTTAAAGAATACTTATATTTTTTAGAATCTCAAATTTGATATTATTAATAATATTATATATTAAGATATATAAATAATATTAATAATTTCTTTTATATATATATTATTAAGTATTCTATGTATATAAGAATAATATAAAATTAAATATTAAGAATATTTAATATTTTCTAAATATAGAATTTAGAGAATTATAGAATAAGACTATACTATTATTAATTAAAGAATTAAATATACTAAAAGGAATGAAATAAAAAAGAAGAAAATAATAGAGATAGAGAAATAACTATAAAATAATTATAGAGATCTTTAAGAATTAATAATATATAAAGACATTCACTAATAATATATAATCTCTAAAGATATACTTAAAGAATTTTATTTTAAGAAACAGCATTTTTCTTTTTTTCTATCTATTTTATATAATTAAATATATAAAAATATATTACATAATAAATACATCTTTAGTTATAGATAAACTAAATCGATTATAAATTTACTATTACTACTACTATTATATAATAATTTATAAGATTCTATCTTATTTTATTAGATTTTTATATATAAGATATGAGATATTAGTATATTTGAGTAATAAGTAATAAATATGTAAAATAAGAAGATTCTTTATATTTCTTTATTATAGTTTATATATATTATATCGTAGATTCGAAGAGAGGGTATTATTGTATATATTAAGGATTATATATATATATATATATTATACTCAAAACCTAATAATAATAATAATAATAATAATAATAATAATAATAATAATAATAATAATAATAAAAAGATAAGACAGCTCTATATCTCTACATCTCTACGACTCTATAGCTCTATAGATATTAATAATCGAAATAGTATAATCATCTATAATCGACTTTCCACTTCTTATTTATTATATTTATATTTATATTTATATTTATATTTATATTTATATTTATATTTATATTTATATTTATATTTATATTTATATTTATACTCTGAGTTTACTAAAGGTTTTGATATTAATTTTGATTATAGATAAGTAAGGAATAAATAGGTATTTATAGAGTATAGAGTATAGAAAAGAGGGTAAATACATGTTAAAGGGAATAAAAAGCTTGATTGTATTCCTATAAAAGATTGAGATTATTTAAGATATTAAAAAGCTAATAAAATTATATTAAAGAAAACTATAATATTTATTCTAATATTTAATTTATTCTAAAAAAGAATTATATATTTCTATATAGAAAATCAAATTATTCCCTAAAATATAAAATTAATTATTTTGAAAATAAAATTGGTTTTCAAACTAGGAATTATAATATATTATTTATTCTCTAATCTTTTAATATATAATAATCTGAATTGTTTTTCCTTTTTATATTATATTATATATAATATCCTTTATCAAAATTAAACTATATAATATATTGATCAAAGAACTTAAAGAATAGATATAGAAAAAGATAACTTATTTGAATTCGAAAGGAAATATTAAAATAATCTGAATATTTTATATTATATAATAGGGTCCCCAATTAATATTAAGTTATTATATATGTTTTAAAGTTTATTAATAGCTTTAATAATATTCTTAAAAATATAAATTTAAAATGATATTATAAAGAGTAATTGTAGGTTGACTTGTAGTATAAATTGAAAGGTTGAATATTATATTATTGAAAGGAGGAAGAAGGTTTAAAAGGTAATTCGAATAAGATCTTTAAAAAGGTGATTTCGAAAGAGGTTCAAGAAATTTCGAAAAGTAATATTATTTGAAGATTGAAATAAAGAAATCGAAATAAAGAAATTGAAAGGAAAAGGGATTTTGAAAGGTATTATAGCTTATAAATTATTAATAAAGATATTATAGAGAATGTAGTATATTATATTGAAAAAATAAAGCAATTTATAATATTTAAAAGGTGTTTTTTATAACTAATAGTTTATAATTTGAAAGAAATTAAGAGAAAATTAGAAATTATATTTATTTTGCTTTTATATAGATTATTAGAAAAGAGATTAAATATATATTAAAAGGAATAAAAAGCTTGATTATATTTCTATAAAAGATTAAGGCTATTTAAGGTACTAGAAAGCTAGTAAAACTATATTAGAGGGGGCTATAGTATTTACTTTAGTATCTAGTATAGAGTATATATAAAAGATATATAAAGATATAAAAAGATATATAAAGATATATAAAAGATATATAAAAGATATATAAAAGATATATAAAAGATATATAAAAGATATATAAAAGATATATAAAAGATATATAAAAGATATATAAAAGATATATAAAAGATATATAAAAGATATATAAAAGATATATAAAAGATATATAAAAGATATATAAAAGACATATAAAAGGTATAATTTACTTAATAATTGATTTTAATATAATAATAGAGTCTCGAATTCGCTATCTACGAGCTCTGTCTCTATTTAGAATACGTTGAGCCGCTCCGAAAAGAGTTCGAATAGTTAATGAGTATTAGGTTGATGGGTATTAGATATTAAAGTAAATATTATAGTCCCCTCTAATATAGTTTTATTAGCTTTTTAGTATCTTAAATAGTCTTAACCTTTTATAGGAATATAATTAAGCTTTTTATTTCCTTTAATATATATTTACTCTCTTTTCTAATAATTTATATAAAAATAAAACGAATATAGTTTCTAATCTCTTTTTGATTTCTTTTAAATTATAAGCTATTAGTTCTAAAAAATATTTTTTAAATATTATGAATTACTTTATTCTTTTCAATATAACATATTATAGTTTTCTATAATATCTTTATTAATAGTTTATAGACTGTAATATCTTTCGAAATCCCTCTTTCTTTCGATTTCTCTATTTCAATCTCCGAATAGCATCACTTTTCGAAATCTCTCGAACCTCTTTCGAAGCATTCTTTTTGAAGACCTTATTCGAACTCTATTCGAACTCTTTTCGAACCTTTTTCGAATCTCCTTTCTCTTTTCAATAATACGATATTCGACCTTTCAATTTATATTATAAGTCAATCTATAATTATTCTCTATAATATCATTTTAAGTTTATATAATTTTGAAAACATTATTAGAGCTATTAGTAGATTCTAGAGTATTGTATAGTAATTTAATATCAATTGGGGACCCTATTATATAATATAGAATATTCAGATTATTTTAATATTTTCTTTATTAAGTTATTTTTTCTATATCTATTCTTAAGTTCTTCAATTAGTATATCATATATAGTTTCAGTTTCGATAAGGAATATTGTATATAATATAATAGATAGAAAAAACAATTCAGGGCTTTATATATTAGGAGATTGAAGAATAAATGATGTATTATAGTTTTTAACTTGAAAGCTAGTTTTATTTTCAAAACAATTGATCTTAAATTTCAAAAAATAATTGGATTTTCTATATAGGAATATATAATTCTTTTTTAAAATAGATTAAATACTAAAATAAATATTATAATTCCTTTTAATATAATTTTACTAGCTTTTTAATACTTTAAATAGCCTTAATCTTTTATAGGAATATAATCAAGCTTTTTACCCCCTTTAATACATATTTACCCTCTTTTCTATATTAGTTAAGGGAAAGGAAGTAGAAGTGTAAGGGAAGAGAGGAAGAGAGGAGGAGATAGAATAGAGTTGAGTTGAGTTGAGTTGAGTTGAGTTGAGTTGAGTTGAGTTGAGTTGAGTTGAGTTGAGTTGAGTTGAGTTGAGTTGAGTATTAAATATTAAGTATTAAGTATTAAGTATTAAATATTAAATAGAATAAAATAGAGTATTAAATACGATTTATTATTAATAGATAAAATAAAGAAATAAGGGATTATTCTTTAATTAGTAGTAGTAGTCGTGGGTTATTAATTAGTTTTATGATATAGTATAGGCTTGAATACACCTGAATCCGTCTGAATACGCCTGAATAAGCTTGATCACAATGAATGATTCAATTCCATCAACTTTTCTCCCTATAATCGTACAACATGATTCAGAATTGATCGGTAGGTAAGTAAATAAGTAATCCAATCTAAAAATATCTAGGTTCAGCTATAAGATTAGCCGCCTTTTTTTTTAAAGCTTCGAGAAGAGGTATGTATGTACGGTATGAAATGAAATGAAATGAAATGCGAGAAAGTTCATTCATTGAGTCGTATGCACAGAGACTGATACGATAATGGTTCCTCACATGTAATACCAGAACAGAGTCAGCATTTGATTCATCGGTTCGATGGAATTAAGATATGGCTTACGATAGAAGAGAACTAATCGATATTGAGATCGTGGTAGTGTACCTAGTGTATGCTACCGTGTTGTGGGAGAAGAGGGTATCCGATTAGAACCGGACCGGCCGTCCACTGACTGGTGTTTGGTTTGAGGGTTACGCCGGATGCTAGGGGTGTGGTGGAAGGGATGGGCATTGGTGGTGGAAAGTGTGGAAGCATGGAAGCATGGAAGCATGGAAGCGTGAGCATTGAAGCATGGAAAGCGTCTAATCCTTAAATCCGATTTGGATTGATGCATTTACACGAGGGAGAAAGATACTTAAGAGTAATACGGTAGCATAGGAATAATTGATAGAAGTCGAGTAAAAGCGTAGCTAGTCAATATTGAGATGGTGAAGATGTACTCACTATGACTCCTAGAGAGGTCAAGCCTCTCCAGTCTCCAGTCTCCAGCCTCCAGTCTCAAATCTCCAATCCACTCGACGTTTCAAAACGCCTCACCTCGTGCTGACCCTCCTATCCTGTCATAATAATTTCCTTTCTCTCCCTTCCATGGCTTCTATCGTATCCTTCCATGATTCCATCACTTCACCCCAACCAATCCGAAGCACGCATCTCACAAACCACTGCCAAGTTGAACCACTCATCATTACGAACTCACCGTCTCACACTTACTTTTGCCATGCGAAGCCATGCAGATGCCATGTGTATTGGGAGCCTGTACCGGAACCCCTGGTTACATTTCCCTGGCCTAGGTCGGAGAGAGGGACCCTCCTTTCATTCAGAATATATTAACTGGATCAGATCATCCTCAAAGGGAACTAGAGTTGTGAAAGGAATCCACTATGCCCGATTTGTGAATGGAAAAAAGACTTTGCACAGTAATGGATTATGAGGGATGAGATGGATCATGGATGAGATGGATCTTGATGATATAATTGGGATAGTCCACACTTACGACGGCTTACGGAGCATTCATTACATAGTATGCTGGTCCATGTGGCTGCTTCATGGCATTGGATTGGCATGGGTGATATTTTCCTTTTGGTTGTGGAGATCCTTTTTAATGCTTGAAGTAGGTAATGATACTGTGTGTAGGATATTGTGTGTAGGATATTGTGTGTAGGATATTGTGTGTAGGATACTGTGTGTAGGAGTATGTAGTATGTAATATGTAGTATGTACATGTATTATATGTATTATACCTAGTGTGTATCTCATGAGCTTACGGAGTATGTATCATGTATCATGTATCAATGGACTCTATCTATATTCCCATGTACTCTATTCCAATGCTGAGGATGCTCATACCATACTCTGTGTAGAACGGAAATGGATTTGACAATGCCCTTAGAACTACCAGGGAATGAACTTCTTGCTGTACTTGCTGTCCTTACCAGGTATTCTGTAGTTGACTCTCTCAATACCCAGTCACAAGCATGGTTTTGCATCTTTAATGCAGATAGATGTACGCTGTACAGCTGATGACATTGCTTTTGATTATATATTGGTGATAACGATACCTATGTAGGTGATGGATGGATGAGATGGATGGTACTGAATTGAATTGAACTGAATTGTCGACGGATGTCAAAGGAAAGAGAGGGTATCTCATTGGATTCAATTCAATCAATTCAATCAATTCAATCAATTCATTCAGTTTATTCATTTAATGTCAAATCAAGCAATCATCTCAAACTAAATTCAATCAACCACATATTGGTATTAAATCCTACTCGTGGATCCTTTGAAAAACTCCCAACTGCTCACTGCTAACTTCTACATTGACCCCCATCCAAATTCCACATAGATATGCACATCTATATCCAGATTCATCTTCATCTCCATCTGCATCTCCATCCATCTCCATCCATACCCATCCATACCCATCCATATCCATATCCATATCCATATCTCCACCATCTAAATCAACCTGTACGAGTACACTCAGTAGTAATTCATCATAAATTATCTTCAAAAGGCGGCGTGTGGTCCGTTCCCGAACAACAAGACAATTCCTTATAATTGTAATTGTAATTCTTATTATTATTGATCATTTTTCTTTCCCTTTTCTTTCCTTAAACAGATCTCGCTGGGGAGAAATTCCTTTGATCAATTTCTAGTCATTGTCTCTAGTCTCCGGTCTCTAGTTTCTACTCTCCAATCTCTAGTCTCTAATCTCTGACACCAAGTTTCATCCTAAACATTCCAAAGGAAACGAAGAAGGAAAAAAAGAAGATTCTCGTCCCGAGAGGAGAGACTACCACCCTATCCCATCCCATCTTTGTTCTTCCAAATTCTACACCGTCTTGTTCGAGAGGTCTTCAATTTACTCAATTTACTCGTACAAGATAATTCATTTCTATACTTGTAAATTCTCCACACAAAGGAACACTCTTTCACTCCTTCAACTTAACTTAACTCGACTCAACTTAACTCAACTTAACTCAACTCCATTTCACTTATATTCACTTCATACAACAACATCATCTTGCAACTTCCCATTCCAGAAAATTAATATCAATAAAAGATCCGACCCGAACCAAAACCCTCCATCTTTCGGTTATCTCGAGATTCAGATCACTCTCGCATGATTTGATAGTTTTGCGCCGAATGTCTCCATTTACAAATTCAATCGCATTTCCTTAGAAATTTATTGGTCAAATCGAGGATAAGGGGAGATAGAGTCTTGATTTCACCCAGACTTTTGCGCCCATGGGAAACAGCTCTGGAAAGCCGGTGAACTTCGAAGATGAAGGTATGATTATGATTGCATTTTGGTTGAGCGAGGATTCAGTGGCAAGAGAATGTGCTAGGAATTCCTCGAATGCTCGAGGGCTTCCGAGTCTTTGTTACCGCTACCATCCCACCACCATGAGTCCCTTTTGCTGACAGATGACTTCTTCAACGATAGTGAGCCTCAATCATTTTCGACTTCTGCGAGTGGTTGGAAAGGGTGCTTTTGGAAAAGTAAGGATAGTAGAGAGGAAGGATACCGGATTGACGTTTGCGCTCAAGTACATTCGCAAGGATGAGGGTTGGTGATACTTGATTCCAATCTGGAACGACTACTGATTTCTGGAAAATATAGTCGTTCGACAAGAAAGCGTCCGGAATATAATTCGAGAACGACGAATGTTGGAGCATCTAAATCACCCATTTATTTGTAACTTGCGATATAGTTTTCAAGATATTGAGTACATGTACGTTGACTTGCATCTGGACCTGCGTCTAGACCGGGACCACCAGCACTCACTAACCTTTCAACAAACAGGTATCTAGTCGTCGATTTAATGAACGGAGGAGATTTACGCTTCCATATTTCGAGAAAGACCTTCACCGAGGAAGCTGTTCAATTTTGGATTGCCGAACTTGGGATTGCATTAAAGTACATACACAAGCAGGGTATCATACATCGGGATGTCAAACCTGACAATGTTTTATTGGATTCCGAGGGGCATATTCATTTAGCAGATTTTGTTTGTCCTCCCAAGAACACGTCCCGAGTATGAACACAACGCTAACATCCTGCAGAATGTTGCATCGGATTACACTTCACACAGACTATTAACGAGCAAATCTGGCACTCTAGCGTATCTCGCACCCGAAGTTTACAAAGGATGTGGATATGGCCCTGGCGCAGATTGGTGGTCATTGGGAGTACTGTTCTACGAATGTATCTACAATAAGGTATGCTTCGACTCACTTCCAATATCCTGTCAACCCCACTTTTCACTTTTCAATGCTAACCAATGTATCCAGAGGCCATTTGAAGGTAGCACACAGACAACTCTCGCAGCACAGATAACCAAAGCTTCACCGAATTTCCCCATCACTGCACCAGCCGTTTCTATGCCATGTTTACATGCCATTAGCTCAGCTCTCGAGGAGGATCCAGCGAAGCGAATGGGTTCAGCCGGATTCGAAACTTTTACCGATAACCCTTTCTTCAGACCCATAGATTTCGAGGCACTCGAGAGAAAGGAAATCGAGCCAGTCTTCGTTCCATCCAGTGAAAAGACAAATTTCGACGCTACTTATGATCTCGAGGAATTACTATTGGAGGAAGCACCTTTAGAAGCTCGGGCACGTCGACAAAAACCAAGAGAGGCTCTCAAGGAGGATGCGACAGAGAAGGAAATCAAGGAAGAAGAACTCCACAAGATGATTGAAGCTCAATATACGACATTTGATTACACCAAGGCAGCGTATGACAGGTTAGCACTCTCCTACAACCCGTTTCCCCTTATGCTAACTCAATCTCCTTAGATACAATGAAGGTGGTGATCCAAATTCTCCGCCTCCGGTTTCACAAAATGTTAGCCCGTCGACTCCAGCATCACAAACTTCTGATGAATTTCCAAAGGCCACTCTCACGCGCACTTTATCTAAGAATCGCAAGAGAGCAGCTTCGCGGTCTCAGCCATCTTCACGTTCTGAATCACCATCGAATAGTGCAAATATTCCACCAGTTCCCAACTCGCAAATTCCTGGCTCTCAACAACCTTCCCAAAATACTAGCCCTGTATTAGGACCTCCTCGTTCCGTACCTCATTCACATTCACCAAGTACCACCAAAACACCCTTATCACCCTATCAACAATCATATAACCGCCCTCATCGTCCTGGTGGAATACGCAAGGAATCACAAGGTGGTGGTATGCAAGTGGTTTTAGGCGAAACTGGAAGTTGGTCAGAATTGGCCAAGCAAGATGCAACCCTACCCGCAGATGCTAAATTAGTAGAAGCGCATGCCAAGCCAACTGGTATGTTAGGATTCTTATCGAGAAAGAAGGGTAGAGGACACAGTCCCAAGCCACAGGAGAGGGGTATCTTAGGAAAGGAAGGTGCAAGAGTTATTATAAGCCAAGGTTGAAAATGTATTGAATCAGAATGATTCGATGAGACATTTCAATCCTATTGGTACCCATTTACGAATTTCCGGTACACAATTTCCTTTGGTGCGATCAATGTACATTCATTGCATTCGTTGCATTTTCAAGGGGGGCAAGCGGGAGTTTTATCACTTTTATTTTACCCGATCATACGTACGCGGCTTTCTCACTACTCGAGCATGCTGGACTTTTAATTTCTTTTTCTACATATTTCTTTTGTTCATGACAGATATGCTGGAGGAATTATGAACTCCATGTGGTTTTTTTTTCTTACGGAGAGGGAGATGTAAATATTAAAAGAGAAGCGATCGAATAGGCATCTGCCTTGCGAGGAACGATCGGTACTTGAAGCGAACGAAAGACTCGAACTCGAATCTGGGATATGATTTTCATAGGACTAAATATGGAGGTACTGGTGGAATGGAAATGATCTCTAGGATTGAGTATCGCTTTACATTCTACTTTTGAGGGTTGGGGGGAAGAGGATCGATGAAATAAGTTGGGATAGGATGTGATGAGATACCTAGTAGATACCATTTGGAGAGGGAAACCGAGATTGCAATCTTTAGGATATGCGAATACGGTATGGGATAGGGGATATTCCCGGGAATTGGAATTGGTGATGGGTATGGTATGATATGGATATGATGGTTGATAGAATATGATGGGGTAGGGTAGAATAGGATTGGATTGATTTAGTTGAGTTGAGTTGAGTTGGATTGAGATAGAATATGGGAGGAATGGATGGGTGGATGGATGGATGGATGGATGGAATAAGATGAGATGAGTTTGAGTACTTTTGTAGATATGATACCAAGATGAAATACGAAGCATCTTTTCTCTTTTTTTTATTTTGCTGTTTCTTTTTGATCTTGATCTTGATTTTGATTTTGACTATGACTATGACATTGATTTTGAAATTGTATATATGCTTAAAGATAAGGGAAAAGTAGAAATCAAGATAGATATAGAGAGAGAGAGCTTTTTATATTTAAGATTTATTTTGCTCTTTCTATTGTTTTTCAATTAGAGTTTTAATTTTTTTTATCTAAAATTTTATAATTTATTAGAAATTAATTTTTAAAAATTTATAAATATAATATTATTTAATAATATTAATTATTGTAGTTTGAAATAATATTATAGATGTGATATCGAAATAGTGATATAAAATCTATAATGATTATATAGATTTATAATTTTGAGGTTATTCATAAAGTATAAATTATATCTGAACCGCAAAACATACTGGGCTTTTTCCCTTAAGGTATATCTAAGTACCCAGGAGCTAATATATTTAAGTGAACAAGTGACCTCCCTCATTAGATATTTAATATCTAACGTCATCAAATCAAACGACTAACTCTCCCTCACAAATCTATAAAAAATTCCACTAATCGCCACCAGCAAACCACCACATACCAAAAACACTCCGCGTCGATACTCTTCTCCTTCTCTCACTAGCGCTAGACTAACCACGACGAAGATATTCAATGGAACTCTCAGTGCGCCATAGATTCGGGCTCGCACACCATCTTCGATCCATTTCCCCTTGAGGGATCCGACGGATGGGAAATACATACCGACCATTGCTTCGAAGGTGCAGAAGGCGTAGAAGGTGTAGTGTTGATTTTCGGTGAGGAGGGGAAAGAGGAGGGAGATGGAGGAGAGGGCGAAGATGATGGTGAGGAGACGGGTTTGGGTTAGCGAGGGGAAGGTGGAAGAGAGTTGGGTGAAGGTGAGGGAGCCGAGCATGACTGAGGACATGAAGGAGGCGAAGATCATGCCGAGAGGGAGGGGTGGGGAGGAGGGAGATGGTTGGGTGGATTTGAGGAAGGGGGTCCAGAAGAAGACGAAGAGGTACATGCTGCCTTCGAAGAAACAGGAGGCGAGACCGAGAGTGAAGATTCGTGGGTTGGTGAAGATTAAACTGAGGGCTGAGGTTGTGGGAGGGGGAGATTTGGAGGTGCGCGAGGGAGCATTAGCGTTGGGTGAGGTTGGGGACGTTTCGGAGGTGCCAGAGGTGGACTTTGGGGCTTTGGTTGCACTATCGCCATAGTTTTCGGTCTATTGAAAATATGATTAGCTAGGGACAGAGACTTCTCTAGAAATGGAAGATCTTACCCAATATATAGTAATGATATATGCAGAAATTCCCAAAAGACATGCAGAAGCCATAAATGGCATTCTTCTATCATCTGTAATCTGAACCAACCATTCGCTAAAAACACCTGACAAAATAGCCATGACACTATTTAAAGTAGACATGACTCCAAACAAACTATTCAGACTCATCCCAGCTTTTTGTATATTCCTTTTATGATATTCCGTAACCATCCAACTTTCAAAAGCGCTAAACATCAAGCTTGTACTTAAACCTCCAAAGATTCGTCCAACAAACAGTATCGGAGTGCTAGGAAAGATGGTTGAAAAACACGAAAGCGAATAGGTAAGACAGAAGACGAGACATGCTGATTTGCGACCATATTTATCTGCGAATGATCCGACAAAGTATCCTGATATGCCACCAGATAGAAAGCCAGTGGTGAAGAGTAATGCTACGATTTTCTCATCCAGTCCAAATTGATCTTTGTAAAGACTGTAAACGTAGGGACCTATTTGAATGTCAGTAATGTGATGACTATCTAATCAAGGGATATACAGTACCTTGAAGCCAATCTGATGCCATCACAAGACAATAGACAGTAAGGAATAATTTGGTGAAGCGACTTGCTTCTGCCTTTGCTAGAGGGGCAGTATCATCATTGTTTTTCCTATCTTCTGTGGACTCTTCTTTTGTTTGATATTGTCGCCATGTAAGAAGACCACATGCTGATATTAATACCAGGAATGCGCCATCATAGAAATTCATATTGAAGAGCTGTTGAAGAGTTGGGTTGATGGGTTAATGGACCTAGGGAGGGGTACTTCCAACCAGCTTTATTGAATGGATTTCACGAGAAACAACGAAACAAAAATAATGCCAAATAAATCAATTGATAACTTTGTATGTTCATCTGAAATGGTACTTTGAGATGAATAAAAGGAAATGCCAAATATAAACCTACATTTATGACTCCCTGGTGTTTGAACATTGACATTGGGCGCGTCTCAGCTATGAATGGGCTTTGGCGCTTCATTTCTGTATGTTTGCGGAATTCGGTATTTGGAGGTTTTGATGCTGTGGGATTCTAATGGAGCTCCTCTTGGGCGGTAAATACCCTGTACGTCTGACTAAAACCAAATAGGGTGAAAGTGGCATGGCAGAATAATGAAAGGACTCCACCCCATCAACATCCTTAACCTTCACATTTTGGAACTCGATAATATATTTTATATACACAACCATGGATTGGTAATGGTAATTTTGTCCAAAATGGATGGTGATTGGGAGGAAGTGAGTTCTACTTTCCTTTATCGTCACAAAATGGGTTCTAAACTTTATCTCGTTATAACATGCTATGTTTATGTTGTTTCTCAGCCTTGTTTATCCCATGCCCTCAGCATTGTTATTCCACGGCACTGAGTTAGCTATCATGGCTTGCTCTAATCAAAGTCAAATTGCCTATGAAGCTCAACTCTCTATACGACAGATTGCTAAACATCTTAAAAAGGTCACTAGATTTCAGTTGCCGCCTTCGGGTGTGCATCCAGATCCTACACAAGCTCCTGCGAGAGCATTCGATTCATCTCAAGAGTTATTTTGGATTGGGGATGAACTGGGACGCGTTAAAAGTTTCTATGGTCTCGAAGGCATAGGATATACATCCTACAGGGCCGGTCAAGATCCAATTCGTCAATTTCTGTTCCATGATAAAGGAGTTATTTCAGTGGGAGGAAGAAGCGTTCATATGGCATCAAGGAGGGGCTTACACATATGGCACATTACGTACGACACTCCCCCAGGGAAGCTTTGCAGATCAGGACTGATACTTTCGCGGATATAGGCACGAAGATATGAAGGACTTACGATGTATGAGTTACACTTCGAGGGGGACATCAGAGATACTAGTTGCGGGGATCCAGGACCAGATGTTTATAATTGATGTGGACAAAGGGGTTATCACGAAACAGGTATAGTACTCCGCGAATATGAGGAATACTTTCTAAACTTCTAGGTACCTACGAACAATCACTATAAGATCATGAAAAGGAGCCGGTCCATTTGTGCAGCCACACCGACGGGGTCCGTTTGTATACTCGATCCTTACACCTACACCGTGACCAAGACTTGGCAGGCTCACACAGCACTCATCAACGATATGGATGTGCAAAGTGACTATCTACTCACTTGCGGATATTCAATACCACATCAAGGATCATCATACAGGCTTGATACTTTTGTCATGGTGCTTAATCTTAGGACGCTGTCGACTTTACCTCCTATTCCCTTTCCTCCAGGAGCAGCGTTTGTGAGAATGCACCCGCGAATGTTGACTACCTGTTATATTGTTTCGCAACAGGGTCAAATTCATATAGTTGATTTGATCAACCCGAATTCGAGCAACGTCAGACAAGCAAATGTTTTAACCACGTTGAGATCTCTAGAGATTGCAGCTACAGGAAACGCTATTGCTTTATCAGATATGGAAAACAGTGTACATATTTGGGGCTCGCGAGGCAATATTCGATTTGCCGAGCTCAGCAGTCCTATTGAGTTTGCGGATCCGGAGGATAAATCCGGAACTGGACCTATCGAATGGCGCGACGATACGTAAGTGTGGGAAACTCACCACTTTTTGGTCTTGCTAATTGAACATCAAACAGTCCATTGAATTCAGTCGGTATGCCATATTACCGAGAAAATCTGTTATCTGCATGGCCGAGTCATCTCATTTTCGAAGTCGGTGCTCCGCCTGTCAAGGTGGACCCAAATTGGATTATAAATCCTAAAGTTGGAGATGGGATGATTTGTGGCAAAAACGCAAGGAAGGATGTTAGAAGAAATCAGATAGAGAGTAGGAGAACGGCCGAGAGGACGCAACCAAGTATACAAACGCCAAAATTCTTGAGTGAAAGGGCTAGAGAAGGCGTTAATGATGCAACTCCTGAACGTGGTATTAATGAAATTGCCGAGATCATTAGGGATAAAGAGCTCCCTACTTTACAAGCAGGTAACAGTGCTTTCTACATGAATGTTGAGATTAAGTATAGCAAGTTTGGAGTCGATGATTTTGATTTTGGGTATGTACCAATTCCCCTTTCTGAAGCATTGGCTAATGTTGGGTAGATACTACAATAAGACTCCATATTCGGGGCTCGAGACTCACATCTCGAATTCATATGCTAATTCCTTGTTGCAAATAATGAGATTTACAATTCTCATTCGAAATTTTGCTTTGAAACACACTGCGACGGGTTGTGTTAATGATATGTGTTTGTTGTGCGAAATGGGTTTCTTGTTTGATATGTTGGAAAAAGCAGCGGGGACTGTATGTCAAGCGACGAACCTACTAAAGACATTTAGCCACATTCCAGAGGGTGAGTAACCTCTTGAAAATCATCTATACACTGCTGATATTTTGATAGCTAAGAGTATGCACTTATTGGAGGAAGAATCACGTGGAGTTTCAATCTCTACTTTACTTCAGTCATTGAATCAATTTCTTCTTATTAGGATTCCACAAGAATTCAAAAGCGTTCCTAGTGGGTCGAACATATTTGAGCGTGTTAGTACCTGATCTGATACTTTCGTCAAGATTATTGCTGATCATTTAGGTTTTTTCTATGCCCGTTACAATGAATATCAGGTGTGTCTTTTGTAAAAGTGAGCATACACGACCAGGAGGATCCTCTTCTGTTGAACTAACTTATCCGCAAACCCCACCTGTAAGTTCAGTACTTCAACAGCATTTGAATCATGCTAAATATGCCAGAAACCATATAATCGAAATGGCAAGTCACCATCAATGCCTAAGAAATCATTTTGTGAAATTTTAAAAGCAAGCATTGAACGAGAAACAACAAATCGCGGATGGTGTGGGACTTGTAGAAAATATCAAACTTTACAGACGAAAAAGACCATCCATACCTCACCACCAGTTCTTATGCTCAATGCAAATCTTACAACTCCTGAATCAAAACAGTTTTGGGAAACGCCAGGTTGTTTGCCAGAAGAGATAGGAACTATCATTAACATGGGTCAAATCTACTGTTATCAAGGCGAAGATTTGAGACTTCACATAGCACGTGGTGCTCACAACATTACTGTTTATTCTCTAGTTGGTTTCGCTGCGGAAATTGATGTTGGGCAAAATGAGAAACCTCATTTGGTATCTTTAATAAATGGTGAAATTCATACTCCTCTTTTGCTTTTGCATGTACTAATATATCATAGTTGCTCATTCTGCGCCAACTCCACCAGCAGAAAGTCAATGGCATCTCTTTAATGATTTCCTAGTTACTCCGATACCAAAAGAAGATGCTTTATCTTTTAACTCGAGCTGGAAATTACCATCCGTTATCACTTATCAAGTGAAGGAAACGAACAATAGGATTGACAATTCGTGGAAGGACAATTTAGACACTTCTCTTTTATTTGCCGATGAAAAGTTTGTTCTACTCTCTTTTCAACCTCTTACAAGTGCTAACAGACCTTAAGTACGCGCGTCATTAATAAAACTCACAAACCTCTCTCCCCAGATCGTGAGATGCCAACCGAAGGAACTCTCATAGCTCTCGATACTGAATTCGTCTCAATTCGTCAACCCGAAATAGAAGTCAACTCCGAAGGCGAAAGACAAACTATCCGGCCTATTGCACACGCTCTAGCACGTGTCTCTGTTGTTCGAGGCTCAGGTGATGATGAAGGATATCCATTTATTGATGATTACATCAATTGCAAAGATCCGATTATCGACTACTTGACGTCTTATTCGGGTATTAGTCCTGGTGACCTCGATCCACAAAGAACGAAACACAATCTCGTTTCTCTCAAGATTGCTTACAAGAAACTCTGGATTCTATTAAATCTTGGATGTAAATTTGTTGGTCATGGACTCAAAACAGACTTTAGAGTCATTAATATACAGATACCAAAATCACATGTCATTGATACAGCTGATCTTTTCTTTATACCATCCAAACAGAGAAAATTGGGATTGGCGTTCTTGGCATGGTATTTATTCAGAGAAGATATTCAAGTCGAGACGCATGATAGTATTGAAGATGCAAGAACCGCGTTGAGATTATGGAAAAAATGGGAAGAATGGACTGCGTCAGAAGAAGTTGGAGGGATGTTAGTGGAGGAATTGTTGATTGAAGTTTACAGACAAGGACAAGCGTGCAATTTTAGACCACCCAGTTTCAATGCTAGGAAAGAGAGAGCAAGAGAGAGAGAAAGAGAGGGGAGGGATATTAGTAGAACCAATACTCCACCGGCAAATGGTAACGACGATGGTGGTGTAAGCTTGAAGGGACCAAGTACACCGGTTCGAAAGCCACTTGGAACGTTACCGTTTGGCTCTGGGGGGGGTGGGACTGTAAATGGGAGTGGTTTTTCTAGCTTTGGAGGAGGAGGTAGTGGGTGGACGCCGGGTAAAGGAAGTCCATTACGGTGAGGTGATACGAGATGAAGGGGAGGGCGTGCCTTGGTCTTGATGGTTGAATGACTTGGATTAAGTATTATGGAAGAGGGGGGAGGCGGAGAGTAAAAGAAGGATGTAGAAGGAAGGTGACTCATTATAGTAAATAAATAGATTGAATGAAGAAAAAAAGTTTATTTGAAAGATTGAAGAAAGAGATTTTATATGTTGAAGTAATGAGTGTACTGTGTGATGACATATACTGGTTAACCCAAGAATTATTGTCCCTATACCCTTTGTTGATAGAGTGGATACACTACAGTGAAATGAATCTCTTTATTTACCGAGGCTATCCTATTAAGTTGCCCGAGCACCATCTGACTTCCACCCCTCTCCGCTCCACAACCATTCTTTATGTACCCTCACTTGTCCCCCTTCCTGTTGTCTTCTTTTATTCCCTTTATTCCTCACTCTCTGGTCCGTTCCATCCAACCGTCAACACCCAAACCTCTTTGATCCACAATCTCTAGATATTCTTCTCTATAACACATATCATATCAAATCAAATAACAAATCGAGCTTGTACTTTAGTATTTTCCGTCAGTATGGGAGAGATTCATATCATAGTCTTTAGTCATCCTACATAGTCTTAGACTGATATAGGATGTTAACGAATCAATGATTCAATCAATCTGGGACGACGTCTCTTCTCAAACTCAAGCATAGGAATCGAATCATATATTATCTTGATGAAAACGAGTTTCAATGTACCTCCTACTCACGGCTTCATTACTTCTGTCTTCATAGTATAATTTCCTTTTATTTTCTTCTCTTCTCTTTGTAATACCTGCTCTTCTCTCGCATTTACAAAAACGATATGAGAAAACTGGAGAGTGGTTGTTGGAAGACGTCAATGCCTGGGTACACCAGTGGGTGCACGGACTCACGGGACAGCGTGACAGGAAAGCACAATTTCATACCAAAAAGAGCTATTTTAATAATTTAATTAAAATTCAATGTATTATTGAATGTTTTTGAAATCGAAATATATTATTCTTTAAGTATTAAATAATATCTCTTTTGAAAGTAATTCGAAAAAAATGCGATTTGAGCTCAAAATACAAATAGTGCGCTTTCCCACCAAAATTTTTGGTGGGGAATTCTATATTCTATTATCAAGATTTCAATTTTCATTATTTTGATTCAAAAATTTTTCTGAATGAAATCTTTATGCTTAAAAACTCTTCATTGAAATTTCAAATAAATTCAGTTATAATTTTAATTTTGATTGAATTATTAAAATCGCTCTTTTTGGTGTGAAATTGTGCTTTCCCTCTTCGGTGTCCCATGAGTCCGTGCAACCACTGGTGGTAGCACTATCCGGGGCCTTGAAGGATATCTTGCAGAATAGGAATTTGAAGCCAACAATCTTGATCGTTGATACACTGGGCGGATTTCGAGACCTAAAACAGCTAATTGGCCTGATTGTTTCAAGCTTGACCATCTCTTTTCGTGTTAAGTGGGGGGAGGGGCGGCAAGGTGCTGACACCAGGATTCAGATGATCGAATATCAGATATGTCTATGTATATATGTGTGTGTATTCTTTTTAACACGACCAGACAAATATCTAAATCTAACTGCGAATCTATTCTCTCCTAGAATTCTATATATAAAGATAATACCACCAACCTACTCTATTCTTCCTCCGCCTCAATTCTCGCAAAATCTTCAATGCTCTCCAACAACACCGAACCCAACTCCTTCACACAGGGCGGCACAACCATGGAAAAATGATCTAAACCGAAACGTTAGCATATTTCAAAATTCAAACAACCCAACCAGCAACTCACCAGCATCAACCTTATGAACCTTAACATCCCCCTTCAGCAATAACTCTTCCCACCCATTCGTCCCAAAATCGCTCCTCTTCCCAAAAAACCAACTCTTAAATTCCTCCTCAAAATCCCCCAACTCCATCTCGCTCATATTCTTCCCCCCGCTCCCCGGCCTCATTGCCGCCTTTCCCGTAACCTGGTCGTTCCTCTCCCCCGGATTCGCACTGTCATTCAGCCCCTTACTCGCCCAAATAATATGCGTTTTGCGCGGTGCCCTCCCAGCCGGAAAAGGCACTGCATCGTATTTACAGAGAGCGCGAACGGTGGATGTCAGATGTTGTTTCTGCTGCACCGATAATCCCGACAATAGGTTTCCGCGCCCCACACCGGTGAATATCCCGAAACGCTCGATAAATTCCATGGTTACATCTGCCATAGGAACAGAGACATTGATACGTGTATCTATTATCACGAGCCCGGTGATCGTCTCCCCGACCATGGCTAAGCGATGTGCAATTTCGTATGCGTAGATTCCGCCTGCGGACCACCCGCCGATTAAATATGGGCCGTGGGGTTGGATGGTGCGCATGGCGGTGATGAAGATGTCGGCCATCTCTTGGATGGAAAGAGTGTATTCGTCTGGCTTTTCTAGGAATGGCGATTCCAGGGCGTAGATCTTGCGACCGTGAGGGAGAGCGGGGAAGTGAATGTAGGGTGTTACGGCGCCGGAGCCGTCGGTAGCGAGGAAAAGGGGGGTGGCTTTGGAGTGGGATTTGCCTTGGATGAGGATTACGCGGGATTTGGGGAGTTTGGGTTGAGATTCGGAGGTGGCGGTGTGATATGTTTGGGGGGAGGGGGATCCGTCGAGTTCTTCTCGTGCTGAGGTGATGGTGGAATTGCTGTTGAAGAATGCCGCTGGGAGTTCGGTTCCCGATTGCTTTTTGAAGATTGAGAGGATTTTGATGCTGAGCATGGAATCAACTCCTATCTCAGCAAATTCAGTACTAGGTGTCAACTCGGTGATATCTATTCCTAATTCTGCTGCGACGATCTTGAATAAAGCAGTACTCTGAGAAGTCTCAGATGTGTTTTTTAATTTCTTGTTATTCTGAGCTTGCGTCTGGCTGGATGATCTTTGACGCTTAGCTGTTAGATTCTGTCGTTGTTCCTGTTTGGCCGTTGACTTTGAAGGTGATATTGATATAGTCTCAGAGACACTGCCAAGTTCCCCCTTCGCTTCTACTACAGTGGGAAAATTCGAGAAGAACGCGGCGGGCAGCTCAACCCCAGTTCTCTCTGCTTAATCGCTGGAATTTGATATCGGTGCTTATCGCCACGAGGTTCGTGTCTGCAAAGACATACACGTCATACAGGCAAACGCCTTTGCCGGTTCGCTCTCGAATCGTTGCATAGGCTGTGCACTGTTGATTTTTTGACAAATCGCCCATGATGCTCATGCGTCCAATATTTCCAGCAATATACAGGTCTGTTTTTGGTTTTGCGGGATTGACATTTAGCAACAGTCCTGCGAGATGTACGAGTGCATCTACAATGTATGGACTGTGCGTGAATGAGCCTAGGTCTGGATCCTGTTTAAGAACCATAGTGGCTGCGGCATCCTCGAAGTTTTCTTCTATAGAGATTTCTGATAATGCGTGGTAAGATCTATCGTAATCGACTAGGGTTGAGAAGAGCTTGTAGATCAGGGGTTTAGTTATGTGGTGTGCGGTTTTGGAGTTCTCTAAGCTGCCAACCCTACTTTCGACCAGCCGTTGCATCCGTGACCATTCCGCTTCCTGAACAACATTTCCTTCGTTGACAACAACACGACATGTACCATGTTCTGCCATACTGCTCGAGTTTTCAACGGAGCTAAAAGTAATAGAGATGACCTTTTGCGTGGAGTCAAGATCGGCAGAAACATGAACTATTTGTTCCGTATCTTTCGAATGAACAACAAGCGCTTGCGTCATATTAAGATCAACCAGTTCCAGATTAGCTAAATCTGCTTTGATACCAGCTTGCTCGAGAACGAATTTCGACGCTGTATATGCCATATCGCAGAACACGCTAGCGGGACAGATTGCAACGTCATCTACAACGTGGCCGCGAATGGCTTTGTAGAGATTTGGCTCGGAGACCTGAGATGTGAAGATAGCTGATACGTGAGTGTTATTGATACTTAGAGATTCTAATTTCTGCAGACATGTTGTTGAGAGAGTAGGTTTAGCTTGGGTTTGAGGAGCTGCTGGCAATTGCGCTCGATATGGTACCCAGTAGTCCTTCAAGTCGAGCGCATATGTGGGTAAATCTAATAGTCTGACGCTATTGAGATGATCGGCGTGGAACTCATGCCAAAGTACAGGAAGCTTGGCAACATGTGCAGCAGCGATAGCCTCTGAAATTGTTTTCCAATTATCTTTGCTGCGATGTAGTGACGGGAGACAAGTTGGTTGTGCATCTGATAGACTCTGTGTGATAAGTCCGATACACACTGGATGTGGACCTGTTTCGAGAATGACATCGCTGTTGCTGATAAATGCCTCTGATTCACATGTTCGCACGGCTTTCATGAATGCGACTGGTTCACGAATTTGCCGTCGCAGATAAGTGGCATTGAATACTCCTTCAGAAGTAATCACATCACCAGTCAAGGTTGAAGCGACCGGGATTTTAGGTGTCATGAAGTGTGCTCTCTTCGATGCCACCTCGAAATCATCAAGAATAGGATCCATTGCCTGAGAATGAAATCCGAATCCAGTTGGAAGAAGTGAGGATTGAACTTTCTTCTCCTTAAGCTCAATTCGAAGCGATTGTATCTCCTCCGTTGGTCCACTTACAACCGTGCTAGAAGGGCCATTCAAACAGGAAATTTCACAAAATAGCCGAGTCTTCAGAACCTCTGAGACTTTGTCTTTCGGCAATGCAATAGCTAGCATAGCCGAAGTTCCAGGTCCACACTGCTTCTCCATCAACGTGGCCCGCTTGTTGACTAGAAACAGGGTATCGCTGATGGATAACACCCCAGCAATGCACAACGCGGCGTACTCGCCAAGACTATGTCCGATTACCAAGCGTGGTTTGAGGCCTAGAGACTCCCAGTAATGGGCCAAAGCAACCTCTAACGCGACAATAGCTAGTTGAAGTTGAGCAGCTGTCGCATTTTTCACATCTTGCGTTCCGCGTATGATGTCAATAAAGGAAGCAAGATCTTGACTGTCGCAGAGAGATTGGTACGTATCGAGAGTTTGCTTGAATCTTGGTGAAGTCTCATATAGTATTCTGCCCATTCCAGTGTATTGCACGCTTTGTCCTGTGAATACGAATATAAGTGATGAGCCGGACTTTGGTGGTAGTTCTGGCTCTGTGCTTGAATCAAGTTGCTTCGTTAGTTCGCTAATGTACTCGCATACAAATGCTACTCGGTAGAGCTCATGTTCGCGACGAGCAGTTGTTGTATAAGCCAAATCAGCTATCGTAGTATCTGGGTTCATCTTTAGGTACTGTAGTAGGCGCTTCTTGTTTGCTGCGTGAGAGGTTAAGGTACGAGCAGAAACTGTGATGACGTGATGGGATCGTGGATCAGGGCTTTTCGACACCCTTCGAGGTGCGTCTTCGATTAGGAGACTAGTGTTACCTCCTGCAGCATCAAAAGAATTAACCACGATTCTTCTCTTGCCGTCACCATTTGGTCTTGGAACCAGTCGGCCCTTGCCGTCTGCAATAACAATATTCGATGCTTCCAGGTCAGGAAAATTGTGATTAAGCTTGAAGGGCCACTCCGGCTGCGTTGGGATACTTCCTTCCCTCAAAATCAACAATGATTTAATGAGTGAAGCAATTCCCGCCGCTGCTTCACTATGCCCGATAATCGCCTTCACAGCCCCAATGTACAGCGGATTATCCCTGCCCCGATTCTGCGCAAACACGTTCCTTACCGAATTAGTCTCGACATTATCCCCGGCCTGCGTCCCTGTCCCATGCATTTCCACAAACCCTACATCATGTGGATCCACGCTGGCCTTTCTCAACAGCCTCCCAAACAATGTTTCCTGCGCCTCTTGCCCTGGATACGTTATCGAGGCCGCGCCTGCATTCGAGTTTCTTTCTGTTCCCTTAATCACAGCAAGAATGTTATCATTCTCTCTCGCTGCATCTTCCAACCTTTTCAAGACCACAACGCCGAGCGCTTCGCCCCGACAATACCCATCCGCATCATCGTGGAAAGTCTTGCACCCGCCAGTCGCAGATAAAAATCCACCTTTGCCTAATCCGGAAAACATTTCTGGGGCTCCGAGTAGTGATCCCCCAGCTACAGTTGCCATGTCGAGTTCACGATTATTGAGAGCTTCGCACGCGAGATGTGCACAGGTCAAACTAGACGAACAGGCCGTATCAACACTGTAAAAGCCTCCGCCCCATTTAAAATAATGCGCTACTCGGCCGGGATGAAATGCCCGGTCGAGAGAGGGCAGGTAATGAGTATCGATTCCCATCTGGGCATTGATATCTTTCCAGTCATCGACGGTTTGGCCAAAATATGTGCCGGTTCTAGAGGGATGAGTAGAAGCGCTGGAGTTGCGCGCATACCCTGCTTTTTCAAGGGCTTCGTAGGTGCAGAGGAGGAGGAGTCGTTGCAGGGGATCCATCTGGAGGGCTTCTTTGGGGGAGACGTTGAAAAGTTTGTTGTCGAAGAGGCCGGGGTGGCGGAGGAAGACGCCGTGAGTGGTCAAGAGGGAGTTTTTGGTTTCGCCGGTGGGGTCATGGAAGTCGGAGATGGAGAAGCGAGAGGGAGGAATCTGTTGAGTAAGTATTTGTTTCTATGAGTATTGCGTGCGTGTAGGAGAAAAATTACCGTTTCGTGTAATGCATGTCCGGCTTGTAGCACCTTCCAGAATTCTTCCACATCTTCCGCCAATGGAAAGCGCCCGGACATCCCGATCACGGCAATATCACTCGATCTACCACGTGAGTTTGTGGTGTCTGAACCTTCATGAGACCCGATGTGAGCGCTTATGTGAACGGTGGAGAAAAAAGATGATAATATCTTCTGCACCATCCCCGTATGACTACACGGTCCCAGAGTCGTTAATGTGATTTCCGAATCCCTATCAGGACTGACAATTGAAGCAAGGCCCTCGACTGTCTTGTCGATGCACATCGGTTTATGTGCTATATCATCCACAATCGCGTGGAGAAGTTCGCGTAGCGATACTGCTGGATATGGCAAGCCAGTGCTTACTGAGACGAGTAATGATGTGTGTGGGATTGCGTAGCCGAGAACAGGCGAATCTCCAAGAATAAAGGAGATATCTAGCTGTACGAGATGCGGAGCGTGAACCGCATTGGCTGAGGTGAGTAATTTATGCGGTACGTCAATTGCGGGGCATAAATTTTGCAGTGTAGATGGAGGCCCGAAGACTGTAGTCCACGATTTTGTGGATACGCCTGCGTATGCCCATCTTGGCTTTGGGAAATTCTACAAAGACCAAAGATCAGTATCGTTGTTTCCAGCCTGAAACTCAAAATTTTGGCTTACCTTGTTAAACTCCTCCAATTTCTTCTGTAGGTCCCAAAACTCAAGACCAAACAATATACAGCCCCATGATCTGTGCGTGTCTTCGATACATCGCGATCGCCGGCGTACAGCAACACCTAGTCGCAGACTTATTGCTATGATTTCAGTGCCTAACTTGGCAATTTTACTTGTATCACTCACTGCTGCTGCCACTGAAGCTGCAAGAAGACCGATGCAAAGACCGAGAGAATGTGTATTGTTGTTGTTTTTGGTCAATTTGTGAAAGAGCAAGTCACCAACTTGTATGGTGGTGATGAGAACATAGCCAATCATCTCATCTGGGAACTCTTCTTTGGCATATCGCTCGCCCAACTCAAGAAGATCGTCGAAATGCCCAAACACTCCTCGTTCTTCTGGCAGAAAGGTGGAAAGCTGGCATTGTATGACATCACAGGCAGATCTTAGGAAGTCTCTCAGCTGTGGGTGAGTCTTAGAGTGAGAGAAAAGTGTTTTGAGAGCGGAGAGCTTGTCAACGTGTACATCTCCAAAGAGGAAGATTTGGTGTGTTTGGGCCATGATTTATGGATGGGTATAGTTTCTTTACGGGAGGAGAAGAGAATGGAGTGATATTTCAGGAGGGGAGATTATATTAGAGGGTAGGGTGCGAGTTAGTCAAGTGAGTACTCTGTTTGCAAAAGGGGACTCCAGAGTGAAAAGACGGTGATAAGAGGGGAGTCTGAGTTTACAGGAGTTCCGGTGATTCCATTGGGAAAAGTGTTCCTCCGCGAACCAAGAAGGCTGTACATATAGTGGCGAGGAGGCGCCTGCTCCTGTTCTCGTCTTCCTCAGCTTTTAGTCTTTTTCTTGAACAAGAACATAGAATTGTAGTTCCCTTCTACAGTGTTCCCTAGCAGATAGAGACGAGGTAGTAGGGTCTAGAATGGGCGATGTGAGCTGTGTTGGAAACATGCTAGCTGATTGAAAAGTTTTAGAAAACCATGTAATTCTACGAAATACACACAGGTTCTGTTCAGTAGGCCTTTTGAAGGAAGTGTAGACATTCTACTGCACAGCTTGTACAAGACTTCCTTGAGCGGCGTCTTTGGCGTTAAAAAGCTTGCATAGTACCACCATCATGGATCTTATTATTCCAATAGCGTAGTGCCCTGCATTCAGCGATCTAGATTATTCGACATACGACGGGATGATATACTTTGTCTTCAGCCAGTCTTGGATATTAGATAGCCACTGTGGGATATGTATCCTTTTTCAATATCCCGAGTTTTCAGAACAAACGCGATATCTCACATTGGGTAAGCAATATCGTAAAGGTGTATGAAAAGACGCCTGGTAAGCCATCTGGATTCCTATTCAGTAGTTGCGGCAGTTTGTCTCATTCGTAGAAAATTTGGATATCCTGTGTCCAATATTTCGAAACTTTTGAAGCAAAATTTCATTTTCTAGCGCATTCTCTGCACAATCTCAGCCGACTTTCAGTAAGCCAAATTCAGAGGGGATTCCTGTTCTATCCGCATACTTTTTACTTTGTGGGGTGATATTCCTACCCGGGCACATGCAGTGGAACAATATTCCTTTTTTCCTTGCATATCTGGATCCATTTAAATAATGTATTGACAGAAATATAGCCAGATAATAGAGTTGCAATATATCTTCTTGACACAACTTCAGAAACCAAAAAAAGCAAAGAACAATGATGTAAGTCGTGGCACAACGCCGCTAATTGAGGGGGATCACCCCGTCGAAACTTGAACTACACAACCACGGTGTGTTGGATTAATTTAAAAACTGAAGAATTTCAACTAGAATTTCTCAAACAGTATCAAGAGCTCAGGTTGGAAAGTAGAAATCTTCATGGGAAGGTATAAGGAGACCAGAGTTTTGTGCAGAAATTATAGCACGTCGCGTCGATGGACTTATCGCGATATCAAGCGCGTCACCAACAATAAAAACTATCGCCCATGAGAGAACGTAATGCACTTCTCAAGTGGACTAAGGAATCAATGATCAGTAATTATCTCCTAAGACATTGATTGTTGAATGAAGCAGCTGAAGAACTTTGCATATATGTAACGAAATTACACTTCAGACAATGTGTTACTTGTCTCTTTTGAGCCCTCGCCACAATATTGGATACTCCTGGCCAAAATTCAATTCCACGATTTGTTCAATGATATCCACATCTTAAATTTGCTATTGGGTATTGAATTGAATCCATGTGAATGGCCAGAGCAATGAAAGCAGTACTTGGTGGTGGTTTGACGCGGGCTGAAATGTGGTTCAAGAACGGGGAGTCAAGCAGAAGAACGCATACGTCGTACTTACTTCAGCCACTTGATGTTGCAGATGTTGCAATATTCAGCCCCCCAAAAACGACCTACCGTAACACCATTATATAGGTACTGTAGGATAATTTAAGTTTTGGTGGGGTGGTTAGCGGCGTTGCGCCACAACTTACATTGTCAAATTTATAATCCGATTCTACCGCGTAGACCTATAAGTCCTATATCACTTTTCTACTTTGAAGTATTAGTACTCACACCGAGCCTTGGTGCTGCAAATCTGATCAGGTACTCAGGGTATGCTTCGTTCTGCGTGTATAACCACGTTTCACAGATATAAATTCCAGCAAGGAATCTAGACAACGCCTCCTCATGATCAGCTGTTTATCCTGTTGTAACTCCTTTGTTGATGGAATTTTCGTATCAAATATCCCACTGTGATAGGATAGAATGGGAAGGGTCACGTACATGATCACATGTATCACAGATGTAGAAGCAAACGACATCACTGATGGGAAGATTTAGAGTGCTGCTGTCCCTCTCATGCAGGAATTATGCAGTCAACATCACCCCATAAGAAGACTGAGAGTGTGGTACAGTTTCAAGCCTTTGACGGAAGGGATATCTTTTTTCTCTTTCTCTCTCCTT
This sequence comes from Botrytis deweyae, assembly GCF_014898535.1. Classification (NCBI taxonomy): domain Eukaryota; kingdom Fungi; phylum Ascomycota; class Leotiomycetes; order Helotiales; family Sclerotiniaceae; genus Botrytis; species Botrytis deweyae. The sequence goes on from NW_024066235.1 coordinate 277,733, forward strand.
GGATTTCGGTTTTGAGTTTAATATAAAATGTTCACAATCTTCTATCTTGTCCCTTTATACTCGCAGCTTATTTCGGGAAGATTTACTTTGCTTCATAGACTGATAATTTCTGGTGGAGAAGCATTGTTCTTAATTCGTCTGTTACTTACTACTCATACTATTGAAATCAGTATTTCAAAATGACCAATATGAATAACTCGGACATTGAAGTCAAGATTGAAGAACGAAGTACGAACCTTCCATGGTATCAACTCACTATTCCGTCTGCCAAACTCGATGGAGCAATTCGCGAGTTGCTCGAAGACTACGCGGGATTTCCACCTTCCGAAGTCGAGCCTCATGTTTACAAAATTGTCAGAACTTCCTCTCCTTTGTGATTTTTGGGAAATTAACGATTTTATTCACAGCGTAATCGTGCTTGGAGTATCTTCCCTTATCCTTGCATAGGGGCTTTCCAATTCCTCGACATCGTTATCACATCCTTCCCATACTATCCTACACTCCTCACGCGATTAGCTTCTCCAGGTACCAAGTTCCTCGATCTTGGTTGTTGCTTTGGACAAGTCATTCGACGACTTGTCTACGATGGTGCTCTGCCAGAAAATCTTTATGGTTGCGACTTGCGAGCCGAGTTCTTTGAACTCGGCTATGATCTCTTTAAGGATAAAGACAATTTGAAGAGTACGCTCTTCAAAGCAGATATATTTGATGAGGACAATGTGGATATGAAAAGGCTTGAGGGAGATATTGATGTAATCTATGCCGGAAGTTTTCTCCATATGTATGGATGGGATGATCAGGTTAAGATATGCAAGATATTGGCAAGGGCTATGAAGAAAGAGGGAAGTGTGCTTATGGGTAGGCAGGGTGGAGGCAAAGTTGCAAAAGAGGTAACATTTCCCCTTCACGAAGAGAGCAAGATGTTTGTGCATAACGCGGAGAGCTTTCGAAAGATGTGGGACGAGGCAAGCGAGGCGAGTGGCACAAAAGTGAGTTTTCCGTATATATTTATCTGTCGGTAGCTCTAGACAGACTGAGCTAACCTGGCACAATTTAGTGGAAAGTCGAATGTGAGGAGGTCCAACTACGCAGTGACGATTGGAAAGGAGCGGAAGGGATGGTTTGGGTTCAATTTGTTATCTTCAGAGAATAGGTAGATTTTCTTATATTTTTCGAGAGCCTAAACTGAGCTATAAAAAATATAGAATATACGAGTTACATCCAACCAATCAATTTGGTGGGTGAAGATTACAGACTTTTACATTAGCAAAAGAGTAATAGAGATTACATTTTTTGCAACAAAGTCATCTACATAATAAGGCTGTGTTATGACATCCCCAATTTCCTCATCTAAGCTACCGAGTGAAAAGAATGATTTGAGTAACTTTCTAGCGAAAGGAATTGGCTCAGATGTCCCATAGCCTGGAGTTCCACAAATTATCTCAAGACGACAGAGTAACCGTTGGTTATACAATTGAATTTACTCGTGAAGCTGGAGGATCATACCGGCGAAGCAATTCACCAAAACTCAGGTATCAACATGTACAAGCCTCATTTGCAATACTTGATCATGTTTCTTATTCCTTTCGCTGATATTAATTCATTGGCCACATTTACCTTATTACGCGCTTTGGTTTTCTTTACCTAGGTATTTCAGCCTATAATCAATTATGTGTATGGTCAGCTGTCCCGGGGTATCTCTACTTGCGAATAATTATAGCGGCCTGTTAAGACAACTTCAAATACATTATATATATTATTTTTATCTCCTATATAATCTTCTTATTCAATATTTAAACCCTTATATATTTTATATAAACTTTCATACTCAAAATATAAAATCCTTAATCTCAAATATTTGAATTTATTCTTTATATCAATTCAATTCAAATATAATTTTTTTTATTTCTGAATAAAATTTTTATTTCTAATTTTTTAATAAGTTTTATTTCTAGGTTTTTGATACTAGGAAGATAGTTTCATACTATTAATACTTCTCTTATGACTTTTCTAGATATTTTAAAATCTATATTATAATTGTCAGGGAGCGATCACCTGATACTAAGTATATATAGTAGATCCACTATTTCAAATATATTCGAAACACTCCACGCTTTTATGAGTTAGTAGTAAAGTGGATCAACCCTAATAATAATTTATTCTATTAAAACTTTATTTAATATTCAAATTGATAAGCTTAAAGCTATATTAAAATATTTAAAATATATAAATAAAATTTAGATTATATTATTATACTCAAAGTAATAAAACTATTGAATAAGCTTCTATAAATATTATAATTATTTTTATCATACTTGTAACGAATATCACGTGACACACATGATGACTCATCACGACCTAGTTCAAGACTAGCTTGAACTAGACGTATATAAGAGATAAAGAGATCCCTTAAGGATCTCTTTCCTCTTTAGCTTTCTTATTCTAGTTATTTGATCTCTATAATGTGCTCTAGTATGTGATCGTGATAATACTTTGTTTTAAAATAATTATTAAAATAGAATATAAATCATTTTTAGAATTTTTAATTATAAAAATGGAAATTTAGGATTTAGAGAGTATTTAGTTTTATTAATTATATTGTAAAATAAAAATAATATATAATAAATACTTGAAATTATTCTAATATTTTAAATGATATATTTTATACATTGAATAAGAAGATTACATGAAAGATAAGAATGTTTATATATAATGTATTTAAAGTAGTTGTTTCAATGATCTACTATAATAATAAACAGTCCTACAGGTCAGGGATTGTTTATCTACATATCAACTCGCACCTACAATTGTAACGTGGCCGCACTTTACATCTTATATATTTTTTGCGATCTTTCTTTCAATGTGAATCCTATTATCTCATTACTCGAATTACTCTATTGCTTATTTCAGTTTACAATTATTATATCCTCTCCTAAATTTTTGTCGAGATTAGTTTCAATCACGCATTTCTTTTTAGAAGGCTATCTCATTCGGACTGTGTACTCCATAGCCTTGTAAGAAATTTCTTGAATTCCTGCCGTCACTCTTCTGAATTACGATATCAGCTCTTGCAGTAAGCATGTCAGGCATTGGTGAAGCAAGCCTTGTCCTCGGTATAATCTCTTCGATAATTTCAATTATCGAGACTACCAAGCAAGTCTACGATGCTATTGAGGATGAAGCCGGTCTCCCAAAGAACTTCAAGAAATCGGCGACAAAACTCCCTCTCATCTCCCAGCTTCTTGAAGATGCTGAAAGATATTTCAACACGGCAACGGATGAGTTGATAAAAGCTGCGTTTACACCTACTTTAGAGAATTGTGAAATTCAGGCTATACAACTCCAGGCTATACAACTTCAGGAGTTGTTTGAAAAAGTCATGCCAAAAGGCAGTGACTCGAGATGGGATCGATATGTAAAAGCTGCTCGGACAATTGGAAAGAAAGGACGTGTGGAGAGTTTGATCGGGGGAATTTTGGACGACCTGCAGCTCTTGGCAACTCGCTTTCCACAAGTAATAACATCAAGAGGAAAAGAAAAGTTAGAAAATGCAATTGAGGAGGTTGCTAAGATGGAGCCTTCTTTACCTGATGGTTTCGAGCAGATGCCTGCGTATGCACACTATGGAAGTGGTGCTCAAAACAACAATACTGGTGGTGGAACTCAGAACAACAACAATAGTGCGGGCAACCAGAACAACGGCCCAGGTCAACAGTTCATTGGTACCAATCACATCAGTACGCCTTCCAATTCGTAGTTATAGCATAAATAATTTTGTAGTTGATAAACGTTGTAGCTAAGAATGCCACTGTCGATGATATTAATCGATCTTGTCTCCACGATTTGCAATGTCCTGATACGTTGGCTGTTAAGAGTCGGCTGAAAGAGAATAAGGACAAGTTGCTCTATCAATCTATTGACTGGATTCTTCAAGACCCGCAATATATCAGCTGGAAATGCGGAGGCGATGTCTCTTTACTGTGGATTAAGGGCGGCGCCGGCAAAGGTAAGACCATGATATCGATTGGTCTTATTGAGAGACTATCATTCCCACAAGATGAGTCGACCGTGGTGACTTATTTCTTCTGTCAAAATGCCGATTATGAGCTCAACACCCTTCAAGCAATCATCAAAGGTTTAATCCTACAATTGGTGAATCAACAAAAGGAGCTAATCGAATATCTGCGAGACCACTGGGATACCAGAAAGGAGCGTTTTAATAAAGAGATGACGTCGTGGCGAACGCTATGGGACATCTTTTACAAAATGTTATACCGATGCAAGTGCCCAAAGATATACGTGATCGTAGATGCCCTGGATGAGTGCCAAGATGATGGCATGGCCGATCTCCTAAAGCTCGTTGTACGAACAGGACTTGATCATCCATCAAAAATCAAATGGCTGTTAACAAGTCGGCCACTGGATAGTGCTGAACAGGAGTTACTAGTTGGACGTGAGCAAGTGATGATCAGCTTAGAACTTAACTCAGCGCATATTTCTCAGGGTGTAACAACTTATATTGTTAACAAAGTTGCTGAGCTCGACCGTCGTAATTCTTATGGATCAGATCTATGCCAAAAGATACAGAATGAGCTCACTGAAAAGGCCGAGGACACGTATCTATGGGTAAGCTTGGTATGCAAGAGACTCGAGAGTGTGCATCGGGAGAACACATTGACTACAATTCAAGACTTGCCGCCGGGTTTGCATCTTTATTACAATCGCGTACTTCATGAACTCAGCAAAGGTCAGCCTGCCGTTGTGAAGGGATGCATGCGATTATTAAGAGTGATGATGCTGGTCTATCGGCCTCTGAATGTAGTGGAAGTGGATAGCGTTTTAGGTCTGTCTAAAAATGATACTGCTAGAGTGCTGGATCGATGTGCTTCATTTTTGAAGGTGCGAGGAACTGATATCAAATTCGTTCATCAATCAGCTCGAGACTACCTCGCTGGGGAGAATGGAAGATCTATACTCGATACTAGTGAATTATATGGGCATAATGATATCGCAGTCAGTTGTCTGTCTTATTTGTCTCAAAACCTCAAGACTAATCTTGTTGACTTACCGCGACCTGATTCTACTCGGAAGTCCATAGAAGGGAACCAACTAATGGCTAGCCTGGACTACGCAGCTACGTTCTGGGCACAACACCTTGAAGGCGCCAGGGAGGAGACACCAATACAAAACTCATCTATTGAACAAGGTGTAGTCGGTACATTCCTCCGCTCCATGTTTTTAGAGTGGCTAGAGTGTCTGAGTTTATTAGACAAACTCTCACGCGCTACTGAGGCGTTAAAAATGTTAAAAGATATAGCAGACGTGAGTAACATATGTTCGATGTCCCGAATTATTTTCTAATCGAAGACTTTTGTAGTTAGAGAAAAACGTTTCCTTATCGATGCTGGTACAGGATGCCACCCATTTTTTGTCTCAACACTACCGGACAATAGAGAATTGGCCGTTACAAATCTATAACTCTGCGATAGCTTTCAGCCCTGAAACAAGCATAATAAGGAAGAGCAATCTGAGTAAGCTTCCTGTGTGGCTCAGAAAACTCCCTCAAGCGGAAGACTCGTGGGCTTCTTCAATACGAACGCTCACAGGATATTCCGACTCGATTATAGCTATAGCATTCTCGCCAGATTGCAAGCAAATCGCTTCTGGATCTGATGATAAAACAATCAAGCTATGGGATGCTATAACTGGTAATCTTCGAAAAATATTTATAGGTCATTCCCACTGGGTTACAGCTATAGCATTCTCCCCAGATGGTAAGAGAATCGCATCTGGATCTTTTCATGGAATTATCAAGCTATGGGATGCTATTACTGGCGATCTTGAGAAAGTAATTACAGGTCATTCCCACTGCGTTACAGCTATAGCATTCTCGCCAGATGGCAAGCAAATTGTGTCTGGATCGGACGATAAAACTATAAAGCTATGGAATATCGCTAAATTCCTCAAAGTCTCTAGAATGTTTGGTAGCAGAGTTGGTCGTCGGATTGATTTCTGCAAATGGCAAGAGATCAAGACCTCACAAATAGTCGAATTTTTAAGATTCTCTACAGACGGCCGCCACCTTGTAACAGATATCGGTCCTATTAAGATCAAAAACATTATAAAAAATATGCAAAGTCCTGATTGTCAGTCATTACAACCCCTATCGGTTAGCCGGGGGTGGATTCACTACGGAACGATGCCTATAATTTTTTTACCGTCGTATTCTCTTGAATCTTGTTATGATACAATAGGCGATCAAGTGGCTATCGGGGTTGCTAATGGTCAAATTTGGAATTTTGATATTGATCGAATGAGCTTGAACTCAATACTCAAAAGCTCAATTTTCCTTCCACCACTATCGTATGAGAGACATCGCGTGCATTAATCACGACAACCCAAAATACGATTACTCGAGATTATTATCGGATTTAGATGGCCCGAGAATCAGGTCTGATAAGGTGCTAGGTATGAAGGATCCATCAACCAAATAAGGTTATCAGAGGAATGAATATGATTCCTACTATCTAATTATTGTTATTAAGTCATTCATTTGTATATATAGCCATCCCCATCTACAGATACTCTTCGCCTATAGATTGTAAGTAAATACGATTGCTAGAGCAAATAAACAAAACTGTATTGAAGACTTTCCTTGGATTTACTATTGTTTAATATCGGAACACTTTCACTTCAGTTTTTCTCTACTTCCCAACCTCCAATCATAGATTTATAAAAGATTTTGATTCGCCACTAGTCCATTACCTTTAGAGGTTTAAATTATATACTTTTATTCTTGTGATTGATTTTTAATTGATTTTTGAACGAGGGAGTTGAGTTGAGATCTTTAATAACTTTTTTACAAGGACCTGTTTTTATTGAATACCGAATCCATACACTCATACAAAATACTTTAATAATGAGATTTCGTTTTTACCCCTTAATTTTTAAAAAATTAATAATAAATCAACTATTCAATATAATTTATTAAAAATACTTTGAAAGTATTAATATAGTTATAGAGTATATATACGACTTTCGAAAATTAATCGAAAAGAGATTCCTAATAATATTAAACAAACGATTATATATATAAATAGAAAAACCTCTACTCAAAAAGAAATAGTATATTAAGACAATCGATATTCTAAAAGATTGATAAGAATAATACAACAACATATACAAAAACAAACTGAATCGAATAATATATATAATAAACCTAGAAAAATACTATTAGCTAATATATCGAACATTAAGAATTCATCGAATCGAGATCAAAAACCTAAACTTTCTGATATCAAAAAACAAATGTTAATTATTATAATTAAAGTATCTCGAAATAATAAAATACTATCCACAAAATAATATACTTCGAATTAAAACACTAATACAAAAAATAGAATCTCTTTATTAACTTTTTGAAAAGTTATATACAAAAACCAGCTTTTCTATACTATACCTACAAAAAAACCTCAATTGAATACAGGATATTGAAAAAAGAGAATTAGAGGAGTTACAGAATTACTTGATATATTGAAAAAAAACCCTGAAAGAATGAATTTCGTTGATACGACTATAATATACAATTTCAAAGAAAATTGTTGGTTTGAGAGAGATACGGAAGACGTGGTTCCCATTATGTGTAGACCTCTAAATATCTATTTGTATTTAATCTAAGGAGCTAGTTAAATGAGAGAAATAATAAACCTTATATAGGCATTATTAAAAAAGCTAATCTCCTTTACTTTTATTTAATAATCTTAATATAATTGTTTTTGTATTGAAGTAAATCCTTTAAAATGAATTCTTTTAAATAAATTCCTTTATCTATATACTCAAAATTCTTTTTTATAGTTTCAAATATAATGGTAAAAAAGAAATATGTAAAATCATAAATATCCTTTATTTGTTAATTAAAGTTTCTAACCTTTTATTAGTAAAATCAATTCCTTTTTTTCTTTAATCCCATTTTATTTATTTTATTATTTTGATATCAATTTTATTTGTATTAATCAGATTAGTAAAAGTTTGATATAGTTTTCTTTTTATTATCGTATTGATCGGATTAGTTGGATTATTAATTCAAATTACTTTAACAATTTCTTTTTGTTTATAGGATTGATATAATACTATAATATTAATTATTAATCTCTTTTTATTAATTATTTCCAGCTTTATGAGTAGATTGTATAATAACTTGAAATCAATATATAGAATTAATAAAATCTTCTTATCAAGAATAGTATTAATTGTAAAAGTGATTGTTGTATTAATATCGAATCTCTAAATTAATCTATATAATTTGGATATTAAAATGCTATATATAATTTTTTTATATTTAATAAATAATTAATAAATAATATTAATATTGTTGTATTTATCTATTATTATAATTATATAATTTATTTAAAACGAATAATCTTTATTGTTTATAAAAAAGATATCAGTAAAAATAATAATCTTAAATAAATCTAAATTAAATAATATGTATTTGAATTTTTTAGCAAAGTTTTCTTTTTATTACTTAATATACTTATTTAATACTGTAATATTATTCTTACCAGATTGAATTATTTACACTACTATAAATAAATCGAAAAATACTTTGGGTTAATATATAATTATAATATATACTCCACGAGTTTGTTATGTAATATATTATTCTTATATAAAAGTATATTTTCGAATTTTGTTATATATATTATATATATCTATAGACTTTGTAAATACAAATTGCAAATTGTTATATTACTTTTTTTAATCGAAATAAATATTATTATCTTTAAATATAAAAGTAATATTATTAAATTTTAATAAATAATTATAAATAAATTCCTTATAATCTTTAACCATAAAACCAATCTATTTGAATTGATTATTCTTAACTTATATAAATATATTATTTCTAATAATAAATATATTATCTATTTGAAATTCTACAATATCAAATTTAATCCCTTTATTATTAATATACAAAAAATAAGAATTATATGTAAATTATTACATTTTAAGCTTTTTACAATAATAGATATAATATATCCGGAATTAATGATTTCCTGTCTTAGGAATATTATATAATAGTTTAATAATTAATAAAATCATATTAATTAATAAATTTATCTTTTTTGAAATATAAATATAAAAAGTATAATATAAGTTTAAAATAAATTAAGTATATATCTAAATGATATTTCGAATATACACTTTTATATCTATCTTTCAAATACTTACAACTAATAAAACTAAAATATATTAATATAATTATTAGATTATCAGAAATTATATCAATACAAACATTTTATCAATATTATTATATACTTGAATAATTAATCTCGATTTACGGAATTCAGTATTTATTCCCTTGTTTTTGATTTTATTGATAAATCGTGATTTGAAAATATATGTATTAAAAGGAATATTTGAAAATAATATAATCTTGAATATACCTTTAGCTATCAATCTATCAATTTCTTTTTTTTTAAATTCCTTATATATAATAAAATCTTTAGAATTAATAATAAAATATTCGGGGTAGTAATTCTGTATATAAACTTGAATCTGAGATATAATTATTTACAAAAAAGATATCGAAATAGAAATTTAATCATTCTTAAATAAATCTAAAAAAAATTCTTTTAGATTTATTGTATACATAATTATTAAAAAAAGCAATATAACTTTGCTAGATTTTGGTAAAATTATCTCAAAATCAATATTATAATCAAGTTCCTCAATTTTTTCAATATATTTAGTTTTTAATTATTTATAACATAGTTTTATCAATATAGATCTAAATCTTATAAATCCATAAGATAGATTAAAAATATATATCTCCCTTTTTATATTAATAAGTAAAAAAGGTTTTTTTTATTTATTAATAGTTATTCCATTACCCTTCTTTTAGATCAAAACCTTGCTATTTAGTAATAAATCATAAAATACAATCATAGAGAATCTATTATATATATTCAAGATTTTTTGTATTTATATAGAATTATATAATCTACAAACTTTTATTATAGTTTTAGAAATTGTGATAGTATACTGATAAATAATAGGTATCAGAAAGCTAATATCAATTATATAAGGAAATATTCTAAAAATGAGTAAAGTAGGCATCAAACTATTAAATCCAATAATATTATTAATTACCTTTATAACTATCTGGAGTATAATTATTTTACAAATATCGAATTTATAAATTTCTTTATAAATAATTTTATAAAATCTATACAATAATACATAAAAATTTTCAATAATATCAATTGAATAATGTATTTTTATAGAAATTATCTTTATTTAAATGAATATTGATATAATATATTATTAAAACTCTTTTCCAATAAAGTTGATACTAGTATTATAAATAATATACTTTAATGGATTAATATATATATCAATCTAGTATTTACAGAGTTTATTTTATATATACTTTACAGATACATTATTCAGCTATTAAACAATTTAAAAATATATAATTTTATCAATAATATACAAAATCGAATTATTATTGATATAAAGTATATTAATAAATATAATATAATTGAATTCAAAATCTTTATCAAATAAAGAAAATTTGAATCTGTTAAGCAATTTATTATAAACTTGATAATAATAACAAAACTTAATAAATTATTTAATCACTTTAAAATCTTTATTATATCTAAAGTATTTAAATACTTTATAAAATTTACACACAAATAAATAGCCAAACTAATAATGAATTCGTTGTAGCTCAACTTTAATGAGATAGTAATTATTATTATTAATAAAATAATTAATTAATTCTTTAATATTAATATTCCAAAACAGAAATATATAACCAAATTATCGATATATAGAATAAATATCTTTAAATATAATAACAACATTATTAAGATTGTTATACTTAAATCTAAATCTATCTATATCGATTAAAAAAAGCAAGAAGGAAAGATTAGTTTCTATTATATTCTATTCTATTTCTTTAAATGGAAGTTTAATGTAAAACGAATTAATGGGAATTATTACTCTAATATCGTACTAAATTATTATCTGTCTAGTAATAACTATATTATATTTAATATTCTTGATCTTTTTTTATATTAAATATTGATTATATTTAACAAATAATCTCTTAGCCGTATTTATATTAATTATAATACTAAAGAATATATCAGTATTATATCACTTATTGTTTATAGTAAATATCTTAGTTATCAATTTATAAGTACTTGTAGTATTATTAAGATTAATTGTTATTAAAGAATTATTATAAGTTTTTATAGAGGTAAAGAATATTCTAAAAACTCTACCAAAACCATTTATATCAATAAGATATTGATTAATAAAATAATTATCATCATTATTATTATCATCGTTTTAATTATTTTCTTGTTTGATATTAATAACAAATTACTTGTATTATTTTATAAAACTTTTATTATCAAAATTGTTGTATTTGATATAATAATCTATCTTAAGTTAGTCTTTTTCTTTTTGTATATATTTATAATATTTACAACCCTTCTTCTTGTAATTAGGGAAATAACAATTATTCTTACCTTTATTAGTTAGTATAGAAAAAGGTTATTATTTAATATATTTATTATAAGATTTTTAAAAAAAGGAATCTAAAGATTTATTGTTGTAAAAATGTCGATCTATAAAAAATATCTTAGGTAATGTGTTTTGTTGATTTGTAAGAAATGTCTTAAATAATATATTCTACTTCGGAAATACTTTTTGATAAAAATTAATAATTTGTTTAATTTGATTAATAAGCTTTATAATAGTTAAATGAGAATTGTATATTGCAAAATAGTATTTTGGAATATTGTTGTATATAGACAAGATCCTAATGTAATATAATTGGAAGTTGTATATATTTCTAGAAATAATATATTGAATAAAATATAAATTTATAATTATTATATTAAATATTTCCTAAAGTTTCTTAATTGAATTCTTCTTAATATAATTCTTAAAAATAATTTTGTTCCATTTAAAAAATATATTTCACTAATATTCAAATCCTTTGAAATTGTTAATCATCATTTTATATACATTCTCATATATTTTAGAAAGAATATTAAAATTAATTTGATAAAAATTTCTAATTATATTTAAAAGTATAATTGGAAAGGCTATCAGAGTTATTTCGATTAATACAAATACTCTATAGTAATGCTTTATAAATATAAAGATTTTCAATTAAAAAGAATTATTAATATTCTTATATCTATCATTATCTTTATAGATTTTAGAGAGATTAATAAAGTAACAACTTTAATTGTATTGATTATCTTCTCAATAATTAGAATAATTATAATAACCTCTATTCCTATTATTTCTATTATTATTTCTATCACTACTTCTATCGCCTCTACCGCTATTATTACCTCAGCTATTATTATTATCATTATTATTATCTGAATTATTATTATCATCAGATAATCCTGTAGGAATATTAATTGGTGGAATTCTTGAATTTGGTAAAGGTGTATTTTGTATATTCCTAGATTAGAATGGAGATTGAAATAGAACTGGTTCTCTCATTATATTAAAAGGAAGGATTGATACAATTTTGCTAGATTTCGGCAAAGTTAGTTGATCAGTCATATTATTATCCTTAGATTCAAGAGGTTCAGTTTGTGGTCTCGGATTAAGTTTGATAGGGAGGTAAGCTTATTTTGTTGATATAAATGGTTGTATTTTAATAGACTGATATTTCAGGAGTTGATTTATAATCCAATCATGATATTTGCTGTAGTTAAATATTTCTATAAAAATATTCTTAATATTTGTATTAATATTAATATAAACTCTATAATATTATAAGATTATATGAAAATTATACAATATTAGCTTGTTAACATTCCTTAATATACTTTTATGAATGTGATTGAAATCGAATATAATTGTATCCTGAAGAGATATGTTAGTAATCCTTATATTCGAGTATATAGTCTTTCTAAAAAGAAAGTATTTATTAACATAATACTTTATTTTTAATCTAAATATATATCCTTTATAGAACTGCTTGGTTTTATTAAGATCTTTTGAAAAAGTATAATTCTAAAATTCTTTTTTGAATCCTAAATCCTTAGTTTTTTGAGCTTTTCTTTTTTTAGTTGATACTTTATCAGGAGAAATATAAGGATTAAAAAAAGTAATAAAATGAGGATGAGAAGGAGTATTGGTTAAATCCAAATCTCTATAAAGGGAAATACTGAAATCTACTTATAAAGAATCAGTATTGTTAATTGTTGTATTAATATATTCTTTTATGCTGATGGATTAATTGAATAGAACCGGTTTTTTGTTAATATCAGGTTTTTTATTAACTTTGGATTTCTTGCCGATTTATTTAAAACTAGTGTTAATACTTGTTCGGGATGTTATAATAAAAATAAAAGAAATAAAAATAAAAAGGTATTTCGAATAAATAAGTAATTTGTGATATTATTAATTAGTGTTGGTTTGAGAGAGATATAAAAGATATAATTCCTATTATATATAGACCTTTAAATATCTATTTATATTTAATTTAAGGAGTTAGCTAAATAAGGGAAATAGTAGGTCTTATATAAGCACTACTAAAAAAACTAGTTTTCTTTGCTTTCGTCTAATAATCTTAATATAATTGCCTTTGTATTAAAGTGAATTCTTTGAAGTGAATTCCCTTGAATGAATTCCCTTGTCCATACAAAAATACTCATAGAATATAATATACATCAAAGGAATATAAATATAAAGATATAAAATAAACTTCTATTTCGAATCTACAATACAACTATAATCAATTCTTTAAAAGTATATACCTAAAAAAACATTCTAAACCATACACTATATATATAACTAAAAGAAAAAAAGAAAAAAAAAAGAAACTAAAGAAAAGTTAAAATAACTAAATTAAGAATATAATCTATTATACACACTAACCTTTATAAGTAATTAACAACAGGAAATAAAAGAATATAATCTACAAAAGAAAAAGAAATATAAACCTATTGCTAACAATACAACATATAAAAAAAGTGTTACATATAAAAAAGGAAACTATAATAAAAGAAGGGTTGACTGATATCGCTTTTATAAAAGATTTTTAGAACCTAAACTTAAATCATAAATACAAAAGCTTAATAAAAATAATAATATAAATATTATATTGATATTGAATAATACACTAATACATAAAACTCCTTATATCAAAAAATTCCTGAAAAAATCCAATATCATAAACTTCGACTGACCACCTCAATCTCCTAATATAAATACTATAAAACATATATAAAAATATATATATACAGATTAGAAAATAACAAAATAAAAGTATTTATCCCTCAAATACGAAAGAGATATATAAAGCTTAAAAAAAAAAAAATCTAATATACCTTAAAAAATCATTAATAATACTATTCTACATACTATAAAAATATATAAACTTATTATTAAAAACTATAAAGATAATAACTTTTATAATTAAAAAATATTTTAGAAATAACCTCATTTTAATTTAAATTATAAGATTTAAATAATAAAATTTCTTTAATAAATAACATAATGCTATACAGATTTATATATAAGATTATTATTTTTAAAAGATTGATATTCTCACTTATAGCAAGCCGATAATCACTAGAAACAGGCCCTCATATAAGCAAGGTAAAAATTTCTGTGATGGGAAATGATTTTTCCGTTCCGAATTTTTGTGCACGGCCAATTTTAGGATCTAGCGAGCTAGTTATGTGATGGGCAAGTTGTATTTAGTGTACGATACAAAGCAAACCTTTTAAACCTTTTATTAGTATCTTCCAATGTACCAAATTGATTTCACAGATCGAAGGCTTTAACTATTACAGTTCGGATTAAACAATCGGCTCTTTTAGCGCTCTAGCTTGGATTGATATTTGAATGATTAGGACTGATTCCATTTTGGTGCGCGATTGATGTTGTTCATGTGGAGGAAGCTTCGGGATAACTTCTGTATTTCTCACGATCGCTTCATTGTTTTCTTGAATTCCTTTTGGCTTTTTCGATGTGTTTTTGAGCCTGCAAGAATATTCTCCTAATTAGTTTTTATGGAAAGTTGGTACATGGCATAGTGTTACTTTGCTAGGTCAAATCATGTGCTTGAATATCTAATAATATGTCATCGCATATATTGTATTGATACTATGCAGTTTTGAGGTCACAAGGAGGAGGTTATGAGGGCCTTCTATTTTGTCTCTGCACCGGGCATAGAGGCTCTGAGACTATGTGTGTAGTTGCACGTGCATAATATGCGGTATCGATATCGTACAATCATAATGTCTCATATATTGTGTTGACGTTGTGCAATCACAATAGTCCCACGTGTTATACCGATTTCGTAAATTATTTCTTTTTGAGACATCCCAAATAGAGGATGAAGGGGCTTACAAGTGGTTTCCCCTTCGCGTCAACAATCTCGTGTACAAGGGCTGTAAGACAACGTATACGAAGCACATAATCACACTTTGGTAAAGCTTCAACAATGCTGATTCCCTCTGCATCACGTTATGTGTTTACGCGACGGGAAAACAGTCTGTTTAAACACTTATGCACTTATTGAATATACAACTCTTTTGAGACCCTCCGCCTATATCCCTTCAAGTCTCCTTCATTTTTGTAAGATTGAACCCGGGATATCTTATCATTTCTTCAACCTCAGATGATCGCTTTTTTACTTCACAATCACGTACGATTAGGAGTGATTTGTAGGGGAAATTTACAACTGGCTGAAGTTGGTCAAAGCGAATCATAACCCTATTCGTTGTATTAATATTGATGAACTTATTCATGTCTATGGTCAGGTACTTGCGTTGATCTTCTGAGAAAACTGTTTGAGGCGGGATATTCTGTTACGACCGCCCAATTAGTTCTCCATCCAAAAACCAAAGTGGCCATGGTCAGTCAGCTCATCATACACCATGTTTGATGGCCTATGCTTTCCATTGGGTAAGATGAAATTGTAGCAATCCACTGGATGGTTATCGATGGTTTCTAGACAGTGGCAGATGCTCTCCTAGCAAGACTCAACTCCCATCCTATGCCGCGCCTGACTTTTTGATATCGATTGTTCATGAGTTCACTAGAATCCGAAACAGATCGGACGATTTGGAGTTGCAATTCAACAAATTAGCCTTGCGGTGGTACCAGATCCAGTGAAAACCAAAAACAATCGTCCAGATATCTTGGGGAGTTTTAAAATTTTGAAAGATTGATCTGCCGAGTATGCAAAGTTAAACTTCAGGGGCCGATGTGAATGACCATACACATTGCGGGGCATATCGGGATGTGTGCAGATCTGAGCGAAGCATAAGCCGAGAAGACATAGGCGAATAAAGTTTGGCAACAAGAGAAAAAGAACACTGGCTCGACTGGTTCATGACGAGAGGAACACTTTTGGAAGGTGTCAAAGTTTACTAGAACCTTCAATTGATTGAATCATAAATGCAAAGAGACTAAAATATTTTCCATCTTTTGATTGTCTTACATCTTATCAAAAAGTATAATTTACATCAGATTTGAAGAAACAATCGGATTATTGGAAGTATCAAAAGGTGGTCAAATATGGCCGCTTTGTTTTCCTAATTGAAGGAGGTGAAGAAAGCAACATAAGCGAATGTATCATGAAAAGGGGAGAATTTCAGCTAGTGCGATAACGACCTCACCATCACATTTCCAATGCCCAAAATAGCTGGGAAATCCGTATTACTTTACAGTATCTAGTCTATTAAATGCACTCAACATACCACCAACCTTAATGTTTCAAAGCAGGACAATGCTCTCTCCCCCGCATTTGCTTTAAGATATCGTACTTGATACACGTGGCCAAATAACCTTTTTTATGTTTCGGCCTCGGAATTTTCCTTCAAAAACATGCTTTTGCACCGCACCTGTCAATGCAACAGCGTCGTCACCTTATCTTATCTATGATGGTTAACTACAGGCTTGGCAAAGATATCGCGAATACCCCGCGCCCATGTTCATCATTAGTCAAACTCTCTTTGTATTGCGCCATATCTTGATGGTTATTTCGCCATGTCTTACTTGCGTGAATTAAGCTTTCAAACACACCGAAATAGAGGTACCAATACCATCTCACAATCTGAATATCAATGGAAAGCTCCGTCTCGATTTCAGTTGGACGAACGGAAGTAGGGAGACCCGAATGGCACTAAGTTGGTAGTTAGTTAAAAGGGCTGATGCTATCTGGTAGATAAAGTGGACACGAAAACGAGTCTGTGGGAAATAGAGTTTGTGGAGGGTCCGTGGGGCTGGCTGATTCCCCATGTTCTTAGTACGTTGTGCGGTACGTACTTTTGGTTTTTTCTTACGTGCTGCAGCTAGTGTTTACTGGCACATGTTCGAATTCATGTGTATTTGTGGTTTGATAGTAGAGGAAAGATAACGGCATGAAAGTTTCACCCACGCCAAGAAAGTATAATCTGTGGTGTCTTTTCCCTTCCAGATAGTAAGATAGACAAATATAGGTTAGGCTAAACTATACAATCAACAAGGCAGTGGTGATTTAGGAGTTTCGAATTTCAAGAATCAGATGAATGAGTTGTTTTTGGATTGTAGACAAAAAGGATATTCTTGTCTTTCGTGAGAAATTTAATCAATATCTCGGACACAGTTCAGAAGAGAAAAGAAGAGTATTTATTGCACCAAGATCATCTCAATAACTCACTCCAGTACAAAAAATAGGTTTGAAGGAGAATTTCAAATGTTTGATTCATAATACAATCCAAATGTTTTGGTATTCCATCCCGAGTTCCACCTAAGGGGATACCAATATACAGTACAAATTCTTCATATAATACAATATGTGAGCCAAGTAAACTCGTAAATCATCGTCGTCAAAAATCGGGCTCTACCCAGGTATCAAATATTCGCCATATACAACAGTCCAAACAGAAGCTTATTATCCACTGTCAAAGTTGATATATCTTAGCGTCCCTCGGAATTGATGATATCCTTTCCTTGTTCATCCTTCTTGCGATAGAATAAACTCAACACACTTCCTCTTCTTTCCCTCTCAGACCCTTCGGACTTCCTGCTCGATACTCTCACTAGGAGATCATCAGGTTCCTCATCATTTGAGTCTGACCACATGCTTAAAACGGATCCTTTTCGTGGTTGTGATGAACTACCGCTGCGGCCATGTTTGGCTTCGTGGTGAGTGCCCATGAAAGCAGAGTTGCTGATATTTCCGAACGCAGTAGAACGTCGTCTCTCACGTGTCGCCCAACTGTCTCGTTCGTGGGTTGTAGTCTTCCAATCTTGTGCAAAATCATCGAAAGGAGAGTCTAGGTGTGAGGAGGAGCTTGTGCTTGTATTGGTTTTCTCTGGATGGTGGGTTAGTCTCTGAATTGACAATAGTCATGAAAGAGTTGAGCAAGGAGATAACATACTGAGTGGTGACCCAATGGCCTGTTCTGCGAATGGATCTGCGAAGAGAGCGTTTTGCTCGCCGACGGTTTGAAGTCTGGAGTCCATGATGGCTAGTTGTGTATGATTGATTGATTGTTGTATGATACGCGTTTGTGTGCGTAATGAATTTTGTTTGAGTATCGAAGTTGTGTGTGCTTTGTTTTGCTTGATGGTATGAATGATAATCTAAATTTGTAAATCGAAGGTACAGGCTTCTATATATACTTGCTTGTGAGATGCTCACTGACTCCCGAAGGGGCTGAGTTAATGTCATTAGATCTGATCATCATGTCTTAACGCGAGACCTTGTCCCAACAGGGTCTAGACGTCATACTGCCTAAATTCTCGAGTCGACGCAGACGCCCGGGCTTGATGATCGACAGAACAATCATTTTGTGAACCTATCAAGATGACTACTATGCCCTTCGCCTCTAGGTAACGGCTCCTGTTGGTCAAACATGTACTTGAGGTTGCACACTCACGAAGCGAGACGAATAGATCACGACCAACATTCACTTGGCTCTACATCATGCTGCATTGAGTAAGCATAATTTCCCCAGAATGTGATGCTTGGCGAATCCCCTCACAATTGACCCAAGAGTTATGATTGGCATTCAGAGTGACGAGCCGAAATCTTTATCAGCAGTAAGCCGTAAGAAGGAAGGATCGCTGCTAATCAGTCTATGATAAGCAGTGTAATCGACACAACCCCCGCATTTTGTGAATTTGCCTCATCTTGGCACGCTTGCTCTCAAATCGATAAAGTTTCCCAACATCGATATTGGGAATTCAATTGATGTCTAGCATCCCATGTTGTCAATTGAGCAAGGCATTAGTATTACCTAAAGTCCACATTAATATAAATACTTAACTTTAATCACTCGAGTCATAATAGAATTGACATCTCAAAGTCACAATACCAGTGTCAGAGATCTTTCGCACTGCGGTGAGCATGGCAAATACGATTGGCTTGCAAGCGTCCGAGCCAATTTGATGACTAGACTCACCGTTAATTTGGGAGAACCATATCAAAGCTTTTTGTCTCAGTGCCTGGGATTATCATAAGGGTTGTGGGAGAAGTTGTTGTTATGCATTAGTTGGATTTGCCACCAAGAACAGATCAGTCTCAGAGGCTCGAGTGGCCAAAAAGATCCGCGCATCAGTCTCCACATGAGCATCATGACTACCGAACCTCCAAGCACCCCAAGCACCCCACAGCACAGACCCCTAAAATGTATAAAAAATGGAACACAGCGTTGACCTCAATGTATCCCTTAAGTGCCAATGGATCTTATTGACCAACCAAAATGTTAGGATTCCTAAAACTTGATTAGACATTCATGTTTATTCTTTGATATACAATCCAATCAATATCATTCTTATTTCAAGAATCCGAGTTGTTGTGAGTAACATACTGGTTCTAAATCCTCAGTCTCCTTCCAATTATCTAAAATCTAAATTCAGAATCAAGATTCCGCTTCATAAGTAATGTGACTTAAATTTCTGACCAACCAGGCTTTATTATTCAAGGTGTATTGCACGGACTACATCAGCGCTCATAGTCGGCACTCATGGGAGATGATGATTTTCACGAGAAACAAAGCCCCTGAAGTGACTGAGGAGGAGATCACTCGATTCATTCACTTAAATACGCTGAACTTCAATAGAAGGGAAGCGAGGTCAACCTTACACCAGTCCTTTGCTCAGAAGATTCCAGAGTATTCCTTTCACAGCCTCTTCATGACATGAACTTGCTCAGGGAACGGCAGCTTGTTTAAACTAAAAGCACATGCACGGAATACGATTGTGTTGAAGCCAAATCAACGCCTATTCATTCTTATATGTTCTAAACTATTGCACTTGCTCGCGCAATTTGATTCTATTAGCAGTAAGTTTAGATTTGCTTTCTCTGAATAGCCTTATGCGATACCGATTAACTTTGGTTGGCTGCTCTCTTGGTGCGGGGTAATTTTGAGACCACGATTCAAGTGATGTTGTATAGTCGGGTAGAGTTACCCATCCCGATAAGGCGAGCGACCGAATCGTTCGTGATAAGTAAGCGTTAGCTCCAAAAGTTGACCTTTCAACTGAGGTTATGTACCCTATTGCAGATGTTCTAATTTATTTTCTGAAGCAAGGACTCAAGTTTCATAAGTAAGTTTGTGGAGTGACGAACACACCTCAACTTTTAAAAGTTATAACAAATTTGTTTTTCTATTTTCTAATACCAAATCAATCATTTGATTGTTCAAATTATAATTAATCATTATACAAAATCCTAAAGTATTCAAACAAATACTTCAAGAGATATTGCCTAGTCACTTCTGGAAGTCTCCCATCAGTTCGTGCACCCACTAGTGGTCTTCTAGATTCATTCTATTCTGCAGAAGAGAAGCTACTACAGAGTCAGTCATTGTTCAGTAACCTCAACTTCTCAGGCAACGTAATAAGTGAAGTCACAGTAACATTTTAACGGTATGAAGTCTAGAGAATTTACCAACCACAGAAACCTAGAGTCAATTTTTGGAGACAAAACAGCTGATCGAGATCTTCCATTCCCACTAACCATATTGACAGGTAACGAATGTCCTTGGCGGCGGAAGTTGCAGCCCGGTGCCAAGTATTCATACTTTAGTCAGAGTTTAAATATCTTGGAAATTGACTCCGGTAAAGTCTAATCATGTTCATACAAACACCCACAAGATATTCCATTACCGGTATATGGTCTTCAAATAAGCAATCGGGAGTGAAAACATCCGGAATTCAGAGAGAAAGCCAATTTTACTACATCGTGTGATGCAAGTTCAAAATCACAGTCTAAATATCGACCTAACTGATCAATCTTGTAATCAAGAACTGCCAGCCTCATATATCAAGTCAATGCGACGGTTTTCATTGACCATCTATCTTGTTTTTTTCCCACCTCGTAGGGTGAGGGGTTAGAGTAGCGCTATTGCTGAGGAGTATGTTGATATTGCTATGGCTTCATGTAATTACCTATAGAGACTAAACGAAACTTCTACTTTATGCGGGGTAAAGCCGCAAGGTTCTATCATATACTTCTTAAGAACGCCTGGGAAATCATAAGGGACAAGCATCCTGCTACCGACTAGTCAAAAGTGTGTTAAATTTGGATGAACTCCAAGAGGTGATAATACTGACACGGACGATGATGATCGTGAAACGGCGAGAACATGACATGGCTGTATATTCTGAGCGGAAATTACATGCGAAACCAGCGACGACGGCCCCAAAGTTAGATCAGAGATGTAACTTGGCGTCGTCACTTCATTCGTTTTGACAAGATAGCAAAAAGTGTTGGAAGTAAGGAAGAGGATTGAAGAACGTGTCTCAATAGGAAGACTGGGAATGTTCCAATCCAGGAAGTTGACTTGATATCTAAGTTTAAGATTCATTGAGGAGCTGAACAAAATATCGAAATCTTACACCTAGCATCTTCTATATCATATTTGGTTCGGCTGCGGAGTCAACATGGCTATTTTGTATCCCCCTGAGTCACTTTAACAATGTCTGCGTCAAATACTTGTAAGGAGCAAGAGCTTTCACAATATCATGAAGCGTGCCAGGGATTTTCCCCTTCATACGATCGAATATCGTGAAGTCTGTTCGAGGCACAATGATAATCAATGTCTTTCGGCTCATGTGGAATGTGCTTGGCAATGATCGATTGTTCGTGCGTGGAAGAGTGGATTGAATGCAGTGTTGTAAGCACCACCTACCTAGGTAGCTGAAGAACAGAAAACGGCATCGCTCAATTTGAGATAGAGGTCGTATTGAGGGTAAGGGACGAGTTCTATTCTAAGTGTGTTAAGACATGACAGGAACATCTCTAAAATGGCTGTTCATCACATTTAACTCCCAGTGAACGAGTAAGATTCGCAACGACGTATCACCAGGTTTGGGGATTAGTGAATCTCAAACCAGTTCACTGACTGACAGGCAAGGCTTAGCACTAATCGGCTAAAAGATCTCTTCTTCTTATTTGAGAGACCTCGTTTGAATCAGAGTATTGGACTCGAAGAGAATCTTAATCCGAATGTTTCCCCACAAGCAAAATCTGGCTTGTTCTGGGTCATTTACCTGCGTCTATCGGGGGAGCGCAATGCCCTATCGGAGCTGATCTGTAAGCATCCCAAACATAATCTCAAGCGTTGTCTTCATAACGAACTGGATTATGATTTCTGCAACATATCGCTCTGCAACATATCGCACAGATTAGAGGGTTGATACATGTATTTTAGGATCAATTGGGATCATTGGCAAGATGCTATGAGAGGTATATTGTGTGTATGGTTTATGCCATATTGGAATGAAATATCTAACCCTAGGCTGGACCTTTTCAATAATACCGGCTTGAATGAGGAGTTCCAAGAATGATAGGGGTCATGTGAAAAGCTGGTCATGGCAGAGTTCTTATATTAAATAGTCAACTTGCAAAATTTTCCGAGCCCTCGCTTAGCCCCCTTTCATTGGTCCTAGTTTTGCGTACTAGATTCCTCTACTATCTGGAGGCAAAACCAGAAACCAGCCCCTCAAACTAGAAACTATTTGTCAAAGAAGTTGCACCACTATTGACAGTTTTCTTGAAGTTAAGCAATCCGCTTGAGATTACGATCTGGTGGTTGAGTTTCTGCTCCACTGAACGTATATGACTCTGAGCTGGACGACCAGATGGGGATCCCATTAACATAGACCACTTAAAAATCTATATATCAAACTTGGAGATCAACAAAACCAACAAAACAGCTGCTATCAAAACATCCCGTTTTACAAAGTGTCGAGATGGGCATATCGAATGCCCACCGCCTGACTAGAAGTTGACAAATTAGTTATGTAGATGGATTATGATATGTTCAGCAAATAGAAGAAAAAAAAGATTCTCATGATAGCATACCAACAGCCAAAAAGTCACTGGGCGCGCGGTTATTGAAAATTTGCGGGTTTGGGTAAGGTTACCAGATTTATTCATTTCATCATGAGACTTGATATGTTTCTCGGTCCAAAATTCCGTTACTGGGTGTACTGCACTAGAATAAGCCGCTTTCTTATGATGGACTAGCACTGAAGGGGTTTGTAGCAATCATTTTGATCGTAGGGTAAAACAATCCATGATAATTGGCTCTTTCACGTTCCGCATCAGATTTGACATTACACGAAGACGTAGTGTCTGTCTGTAAAGACAGACTGGGGGAGAGGTAGTGCCACTACTTTTCTACTGATACCTAGTATGTGTGTGCCTGTCTCCGAATAGGTCAACATTCGAGTCATACTCTTAGGGAAATACTTGGCCTTGGTTGTAGGTATTGAATGTAACCACAAATACGCGTAGTAATATCCATGTCATTACCTATTCCTAGAAAACAAGTGCTCATTTCCAGGAGCAGGTACATCATACATAGACCTGTTATCTACGAACTGCTAACACCCCATCTTAGACATAAGGTACAATCTTGGAGAATCATTTTCCGAATAGAGATTCTCGCCAACTCGATGAGAGCCAAAAGTCTTGAGACGAAGTATACAGGTGTTGTAAACAGGTAGAATTCGTCCAGACGGGCGTTCGTTCAGTAATACATTTCTAAAAGATCGAACTCGTTAGTCACTTTCCAAGACATAAAGCCCCTCCCAAGAGCGTAACGACAATGAATACCAGGTAATCTGGCTCAGGCTTGAAAATACACGTTGAAAAGGCTACACTGAAGAGCGCTGAAATGAAAGTAAATCGGGTACCAGAGAATCTCGGGGTTTCCACAGTGAAAAAACCAGATGTGCGATAGCACTTAACGAAAGAGAAAACAGGAGACCCGGAGTATTGAGCATGGTAAGAATATTGCTCTGCTAAAAACCCAATATATTGTTCGATTGTCGGGCAGCTCGATGTTTGTAAAAAATTCATTAGAAATTGAATAATGAAAGAATATCAAAATTAAGGTAGATCCTGATATCAAACAATTGAAAAATGAATTTGGTTAAAAATTCTGTAAGTTGAGAAGTGTCCTGTCAGTCCATGCACCCAACAGTACACCAACTATCGGATTTTTCCTTTTCTCGAATATCTATCTATTCAGCTATCAAACATTCGAACCTATTAAACTTCAAATTCGTTATTTCGAAAGTCTGTATCAATGCTGATAATTGCAATAGGTAGTCCCACGAAGCCCAACATGTACAGGAAAATATAGAGATGACGCGTAGCATAGCAAAAAGATAGAAGCCATAGACTGTTCAAGAAAAGTGTACAACTCAATACATTATCATATGAGTGGAGTATAATACAATTGTGTTTCTCCCTTTCGGGATATACCTATGACTATAACAAGCCGGTATCAAACCCTCGCTAGTAATTAACCCTCCTCCTATCTCTCCGCTGAGTGGTAAAGGGGGCCCGTGAAGAGCCCCATACTATATCCACGTACTCTATAAACGCCTCGAGAATAAACAAGAAACCGAAGGCTAATATCCATACATTTCCTCCTAATTCGTTTGCTAACTCTCTCTTGATCTACTTCGCTCTGTTATTTGTCTTTTCCAAAACAGCTTCTGTCTTGGTTTTGTTTTCCTTTCGCTCCTTTGTTCCTTCCTCAATAGCTTCCCCCTCAATAGCATCGGACTCACTCAAACGCGACAAGTCGTCCGAGATTTCCTCGGACTCTGTGAAGTGACCTTCTAATTCAACGGGTCTGTGGTCAGCTGCATCACCTCCACTCATTTGCCATTCCATCAATTTCGAAAAGGCCGAGTTGGGGTTGTTAGATAAAGTATTGTAGGTTCCAGTTTCAGCAACCTTTCCATCATTGCCCAAAACAATAATGTGATCGGAACGCTTGATAGTTGAAAGACGATGGGCAATTGAAATTGTTGTATTATGTCCTCTAAGTAACGCCGCAAGGGCAGAGTTAACCAGAGTTTCGGATTCGGCATCTAAAGCCGACGTTGCTTCGTCTAGTATAAGGATATCAGGATTCTTGAGCAAAGCTCTAGCAATTGCAATTCTCTGTTTTTGTCCTCCGGATAATTGGGCACCGCGTGCTCCAACCTGTGTATCCAGACCTTCAGGGAAGTCGCCAATGAATTGACAATTTGCTTTTCGTGCAGCTGCGATGATCTCAGACCTTGAGGCATGAGGTTTTCCATAGGCAATATTTTCGGCAACTGAGCCAGACATAAGAACAGGCTCTTGACCAACCATTCCAATACGACGGCGAAGAGACTTTCCATTCATTTTGGTTATGTCTTGGCCGTTGATTGTAATCGTTCCCTCTGTAGGGTTGTAAAATCGTAACAAAAGTGAACCGATAGTAGATTTTCCTCCGCCACTGGGTCCAACAATTGCCACATTAGTACCTGAAGGAATTTCAAAGTCGAGACCGTCGAAAATCGTGACTGCTGGTCGAGTTGGGTAGGCGAAAGAGACGTTGTTGAATTTGATGACGCCTTGTGCAGACTTAACCTTAGTACCAACAGTTGCAGGAATTGTAGGCTTTCGATCTTGAAGCTCGAAAAGACGACTGGCAGCACCAACTCCCTTCATGAGTTCCGAATAGAAGCTGGAGACACCAAACAGACTTGACCCAGCATAAGCTGTATACATTAAAAAGGATGTTAATTCACCGATACTTATCATACCGTTCTTAACCATAGAGCCACCAGTGTATAGTAATGCCAAGATAGTCATGTTACCGAAAAATCCGCTTGAACTGAAGAATGTTGCACTGATCAATGCTTCTCGCTTTCCCAATGAGAATATCTTCTTGATTTGTTGATTGTATCTGCCAACTTCTTGTGTCTCACCAGCGAAGGCTTGACTCGTGCGAACATTTCCGAGTCTCTCTTCGGCGATTTTGGTCAGAGTTCCCAGATTCCTTTGAATTTTTCGACTAAGATTCCTGATCGCTCGACCATAAAAGAATGCACCGATTGCAACAGGTGGGAACATGAGACACAGGATGCTTGTAAGCTTTAAGCTCACCCATGCCATAGCTGTGAATCCGGCACCTCCGCTGACAATGGCTCGTAAACCATCCGAGAGATTCTGAGTAATACTCTTTCCAACAATAACCGTATCTGAGCTCAATCGAGAAATAAGATCTCCAACTCGGTTGGCATCAAAGAATTCCGCATTTTGTACATAAGTTCTCCTGTATAATTGTGATCGAAGTCTGGCTACAATTCTTTCTCCAACAATTCTCAATATAATGATACGTCCATAGTTAGCAGCAGCGCCCATAGTCAGAACGCAGGCGAGAGCAATGAAGAATTGAGAAATGTCTAGCCCAAAAAGTTTTTCGCCTTCCGAAGGATCTTTAGTAGCCAAGTCGAGAATTTTTCCAATGGAGAACGGTATTGACATGGTGATTGATGAGGATATCAGCAGGAATACAAAAGCCAGACCGAGCCATTTCGCCTCCGGTCGAGCAATTTTGAGCAATCTCCATATTTCACCGAAAGCAGCTGTATTTCCTTGTTTCTTCCCACTACTTTGTAACCTTGCGCTCAAATTGACCTGTGTCGCTTTAGAGGCTTTCTCACTTCGTGCGAAATCTCCTTGTTCATCAATGTTATCTTCCTCCTCTTCCTCGCGCCTTTGTCGTTCTCGTGTGATATGATCCTGTCTATCTGAGCCCTTTGGAGAATCTTGCAAAGGCGATGCACTGTTGAAAGGTCGTAATTGAGATATTGCCGGCCGCCATGGAGATGCTAACCCAATTCTTGTTTGTTGGAGAAGACGACTTGTAGATAGTTGTGGGGCTGGCTTAGACGCGGGGCTCAATGGCGATGGCGAATTTTTGAAGCCGGATGAAAATCGTTTTGCGACCAGAGAAGGTCCGGAGGGAGTCCATCTTGAAGCTGCGGGAGCTGGAATGGGTTTTGAAACTTGCTTGAAAGCTATATCGCAGATCGAGGCCCCTCCCCAACCATTGCCTACTGTCAAGGTGCGCCGCATTGTTAAGTTTTGATGCACGGATTGTGTACTACATCCGCTGAATTCACCGATGAAGCTGTGAAAGATATAATCGCCGAACTGTCATTATTGCGTGGGAGTATAAAGATTATGGATGTTTCAAACGAGTTGAAAATAATCGAAGGTTGAGAGTTTTCCTTCTAAACGGGTAACCTAATAACATTATTTACTAGGAGCATATTTAGATTTATTACTACCTGGTAGATTTAGTTTCCGTCATCGCTTCCTTCCAATCACCTTATTTATGCAATTATGCAACCAATCACAACATTTATTCACGGCTTATGAAAGCTAAACGTGGGGCTAGATTTGGACGCTGTTGGCTTGAGCTCGGCTGGAATGTTTGGGCGCAAAGGATAATTGTTGTAGAACATTCGATTCAAAGAGTTATACGATAAAGATAGAAAGGAAATCTGAAAACAGCTTCATAAATATTCAACAACACAACTCCAAGAATATTGAAGAGTTACAATCACGAATACTTTCTGAACTATCGCCAACATGCCGATAAACTATAGCAAATGGGTAAGGTCATTCCATATACAATATTGGAACACATACCCCTCATCGTCGTCCATCCCCCACTTCGAAAGGCTGAAGATTCAAGGCTGACAAAATATCAGGATGCACTCGAGTTGAGCGACGACTCAGATGTTGAAGTTCACCCCAATGTTGATAAGCGCTCTTTCATCCGAGCAAAGCAAAATCAAATTCATCAGCAGAGATATGAGAGAAAGAATAAAATAGATACCTACAAGTATGAGCGAATCGTCAACGATGGACTTCTCAAGAGGATAAACGCCCTTCTGGTTGCTTTAAAATCTTACAGTCCTCAGACTGACAAACGTCCGGATGATCTTGCATTTCAAGCATTGATGGAATCAACTGGCGAAGATGACTCTCCACCTCCACCTCCAGAAGGGGTACATACTCATGTCAAAGAGGCACCACCAACATACTCTAAGATGATGGCGGCGCTTATTGACCAAGTTAAAACAAAGGTCGATGAGGACAAACCAGAAAATCGATTCGAGGCGTATCTCGCCGAAATCAAAGTACATCAAGAGAGGGTTGAGGACCTTCAAAAACAACTTGCGGTCGAACTGGAGACTTTGGAGAAAGAGGAGAGCAAGAAGATTACTAGTGAGAGTATACATACTGGATTTGACAGCTCCTTTGTAGCAAAGGCAGACCCAAAACCAACGGCCACAGAATCGAAGAAGCCCAAAGAGAAGGTCCAAGCTGTAGAAGTCCTGAATCCTCATGCCCTCGCCAATAAGGATGGCTCGAAGCCCGGCGAGCAATCCTCGGGAGCCGATGCAGATGTTGATGAAGACGAAGAAGAAGATGATGATGATGTAGAAGCTAGCGAGCTTGGAAAGAAATTTGCAGAAATTAAGATGGGTGACTATCGTACATGTCTTCAGTACATCTCCTCAAATCCGTCAGTGCTTGCAGAAAGAGAGACCGATGGCTTACTCGTTTTGGCATTTAACTCTGCAATCGCAAACAAGGATGACTATGCTAGGCAATGTGTTCACCAAGCTCTATTGCTTCAATACTGCAGAGCCCTAGGAAAGGATGGTGTTGGTTTGTTCTTTAAGCGTATCACTACTAAGGGTCACCAAGCCCAAAAGGTCTTCTTCGATGATGTCAACTCAACGTTTGACAGAGTTCGTACTAGAGCTAGGGAAATCCAGAAGCAGAGAGCAGCTGAAGAGGGCACCGAAGGTGGAGTTGAGCAAATTCAACTTCATGCTGTTGATCCTGGTACCACTATCAACATTACTGTTCCACCTGCAACGAGCGAGGATCCGGAGGTGATTAAATCGAGAGAATTGTTCGATGCATTTCCACCTGGACTGCAACGAGCTTTGGAAAGTGGTAGCTTGGATGAAGTCAATAAGGTGTTAGGCAAAATGAGCGTCGAACAAGCAGAAGAAGTTGTAGGCCAGCTCAGCGAGGTAAGTTCATATCGTAGTGTCTGTGTTCATTTGACCTGCTAACACATATCTAGGGCGGTATGCTGCAACTCGAGGAACAAATTATTGATGCCACAACCGAGGAAGGACAAGCTGCATTGAAGGAATTTGAGGAACAAGAAAGACAAAGAGCGTTGGATGAGAATTACGGTGATCCGGAATAAGTGTCTGTGGATCATGGGAAGGGGTAGATGGCGAAGGAATTAACGAAATGATGCGAAAAAGAAACACGCCGTGCAATTTAAAAGAATAGCTTGAAACCAGCAATGGTATTATAACTTTCTCAATAAGTAAATAGTAATCACATTTCAAAGTCCAGCATTTAGGAGCAATGTTAGGTATTATAAACAAATCTTTAATAGGTATGCGTGTCTGTGCCATTCATTTTTAACGCCCCTTTGCCCAGAAGATCCGATTAGGCAATTCTTGAACGAAATAAACAACCATCTTGTACGATCTTACAAATCCATAGAGAGATCACCCAATCCACCCAACCAACACCCTCTAATATCCAGTAGCACCAGGCGCCTTCTCATCCTTCTTTAAGCTCATCAACAGTTCTCTGAACTTCTCCTTTCCAGTGCCATTTGCACCACCTCTAGCACCCTTTCCACTCAAATCAACCAATTTCGCGATACGCTCCCAGCTAGTTCCACCAGCAGATGTATCTTCTCGGCTTGCTAAAAACTCCTCAGCTTCACGACGAGTCTGCGCAATGGTCTTCTCTTTTTTGGTGTTGTAATTCTCGTAGAAATCATCAATGTTTTGTTGGGCAGTCTTGATAGTTTCTTGCTTCTTTTCTTCGGATCTCTCCTCACGCGCTTGAAGTTGGAGATCTCGACGTTCGCGCCATTGCTTGATGACCTCTGGCTCTTCTTCGTCGGAAACTTGGGGCTGGTAATTGGTGTATGTGCTGGTGATTTGTCCGCTTGGTGAAACATTCTAATTTTGTGAGTATTAGCTTCCCTTGAAAACGAAACTAGTGATGGGAAGATGATATACCTCATTGCGAGTATCAATGGCAGGGAAAGAACTCTCAAATTCATGAACATCCTCTCCTCCACCTCCACCCAATAAATCATCATCGCCATCCTCTACAAATGCGGCATTGTCATTGCCAGTAGCAAATTGATCCGCATCGTCACCCAAAAGGGCCTTCTCACGACTCAGGAAATCATCGGCACCTCCTTCGAAAGTAGAGTCGCCTTGAGTCGTTTGCGCTGTAAATCGTGTTGTTAATAAAGCGTACACATTACTTGTCATTTAATCTCTCAAAAGTGAACTTACCACCAGAGTCAAAGTCCTCAAGAGAAGGGAATCTATCAGCCATATTGAAATCTGAAGTATTGGTTATGTGCAACTCTTGATTCGAAATCGCAAGCTGTCTGTTCCTAATACGATGATACCGAATGCCAATTACACATGCGCCTAAAGCCGGGGTGCTAGTACGGAAGTTACCGACACTAAGGATTATTTGGAGAGCTTGAGAACGAACTCCAGATGCAAACAACATAAGAACTCACAATTCAACTGAATTTTCCCTTTTCACATCAAATCGAGTAGACATAAAAGATCATCAATATCTGGAGATTATCTCTGGAAAGTTTCATCTTTTTATCAATTGTTTTTCGCCATTTAATAAGTGAAATCTGGATTGCTGCTGTATAACAAAGCCGTTCTTTTACCTTGTAAATTCAATTTAGCAAGCAGACGCCGACAAGCAAACGCTTGAATACAAACAAAAACTCCATTGAATACTCGCCATTCCTTTCCATCAAGTCCCAAGTAAGAAACATGGCCTACAACGATGATGCCGTTCTGGCAAAACTTTCCGCTTTGAACGAGACACAGGAGAGTATTGTAAGTACCACTCTTGGATTCCAGGTAATGAATGGCCGACTAATATGATCTTCAGGTCACCGTTGCGCAATGGATTATGTTTCATAGGTAGGCAGATATTATTGACCTCGTCGACTTTTCAATGTGCTTATCCTTTGTCTAGGAGATATGCCGACCGTACTGGACAACTTTGGCTTCAAAAATTGAAGGATTCTGGAAGTAACAAGAGATTGAACCTGGTGTACCTCGCAAACGGTAAGTTATTTTCATTTTAACTCGAATTTATCCTTACCCCCCAAAATGTGCAAACATATGGTTCGATTATCTAAATCATGTCTAATGGTTATGTCTTTCACAGAGGTCGCACAACAATCCAAAGCTCGGCGCAAGGATGATTTTCTCATTGCATTTTCTCCCGTAATCGCAGAGGCTACAGCTACAGCTTATAAGGGAGCTACAAGTGATGTCCAAAATAAGTTGAAGAGAGTCGTGGAAGTTTGGAGACAGAGACAGATTTTCGAAATTCCTATACAAGAGGCAGTCGAGGCTCGAATCGAGGGTAGGTCAGTCTGCGGATTTGAAATAGCTTATACTGATAATCGCAGAACTAGAGAAATCAAGATCCTCAAACAGGAAAGGATTGGGCGGATCCCTTTTCTCCAACAATTCATCGTCGGCGCCAAGCGAACTTCAACCTCTTGTAGGACCCCAGCAAACAATATCCAAATTGGTACTTTCTACAAAGACTTCTACGAATTCGGCGAACAATGATTACGAAAAGCTCACAAATCCAAATACGCCAACTCCGTCTGCGCCAGTCTATGCTGCTCGACTCAATGGCCTTCTCAAGACTTTGGCAAACGCCGAAGGAGCTGTGGCTGAAGTTATTAAATCGCGTAACTTGCTGATCGAAGGACTGGAGAAATTGCTAGAGACAAATCGTAATGCCCTAACAGAAGAAGAGGCTCAGCTTAATCTGCTCTCCTCGCGACGTAATGAAATCGACATTAAAAAGAGGGATGTGGAAGACAGTATTATGCAGGGTCTCGCAAACAGCAGCGAGAGCACACCCGCAGATGGCAGTCCAGGAAACCAAATGGGTACTCCTAAATCCGAACCTGATCGTCCGGAAGTTGAACCTCTATCACCTCCATTGCGCCCCATGAAGGAAGAAGCCGCTCAACAAGAGTCACTTCCAGACTTTGACCTCAATTCCTCGGCGGCTGCTACTAATGGTTCGATTTACACATCCCAATCTATGTCCATGTCACCAACTTCCGGTTTGGATTTGCTAAGTAGTGTTTCTACTAGTTATGGACGCAGCAACTCGATGAGTAGCATTAAGAAGAGGAAATTGAATGATGATTTTCCGGAGATGGGAGGGGATGCTATGGAGGGGTTGGATGCGGATGTTGCCGAAATGTTGAGACAGGATAGTGCGGGTGCTTGAGACGGTAAAAAGGGAAGGGGGATTCAGGATTGGAAATAAATGTCTATTCCAGGGTTGGTGATTGCGAGCGAAGTTGGGGTTGTAGGATATGTACTGATATAATGAAGTGGGGAGGAGGTTTTATCGCATCAGAGAACGAAGGACGCAAAATTCAAGATTGTCGAATATACCATGGTTTGCGGATACAATGTGCAGTAGGGGTAATGGGATAATTTGAATTGAATTAAAAGTTGTACATGTTTAAATTAACAGGTGTGCCAGAGACACGAGGGAGATATTGCATTTTGTGATGTGACTTGAAATAAATTTGTGAACTTTTACTATTCGAATCTTCAAGAAGACATGATTTTATATGTCTGCTATGATTACCCGAACGAGTTTGGGTATCCAAGGTTTTGTTGAAAGATAGTTGATGCTGCTCACTCGATGTTTATGTAGATTGTTGTATAATGCGCTGAGGATGTACTGGCCGTCATGCCCGGTTCTATGGTCATTGGTTAATCTTGCTAAGTCGTGTGGATTGTATTTCGTCCGTTGAGTTGCTTCGAGAACTGTGGACTTGTGATGGATTATGGATGTCTTGAAACCTAAGACGCCCCTAAAATTCCGAAGAGCGTTGAAATTTAAAAGACTTGAATGGGTGAAGAGTGGATGAAGAGTGGATCTTATATGTATTTACTTGGGGGCCATAGGTGAGTTTTGGAGGTAAAAGGGTAGGAGAGGAAGAGGGGAAGAGGGGGAGAAGTAGGTGATAAACCAAGGAGTTGATAAAATTGTGCGGGCGAAGGCATTGATGTATCCATGGCGGCGAATGGAAATGGATATGGCTTGTGCGTTGTCGGCGTTTTCGTCGAAAAATAGCACTTTCGGTGGACAGACGCGAAGTTGGAGATTTTCTTGATACCTATGTAACGAGTAAAGGGTTCTGAGATTATGTGCGGGATAGGGAGGCTAGTAGAGGAGCGCATATTGATGGTAAGGAAGTGAGAGGTGGAGAAGTGGGATTCTTATGAAGTGAGCAAGAAGGGATAGGATACCATGCGGATGGATTCTCATGGATTCTCGACGATTCATCGAGACATTTAATCCGTGATTGTGTTAATAGGATGGTACCCCTGGACCATAACAAAAGCAAAGGACGAATTTGAGGAGTTGAGATGTCAGCGAGTATGATGAGTATAGGGGATTTGTTGTGTCAAATGTGTATAGTAACCCTTGCGCTAAGAATGTGATGAGAGTAAAGTAGAAGATGAATGATCATTACCTTAAATGCTGGATTGAGATTGTTTGAAGGGACCTCGATGACTTGATTGATATCGATGCGCGAACACTAAAAGCAACTGGATGAAGGGTGTGGTGGCTCGTGCATAAAGGAGAGTGAAGAAGGGAAGCGAGTTTAAGAAAAGTGAAAGGTATTTGTCTGGTCGAGACATTACGACATCCGAGACGCAAAAGATAATTCTATTTCAGTTATCCAACTCGAGTTTGAGATCATAAGAAGTTCGTTCACAGTGTAATTCAATCACCGGAGATGAAGATCGATTGATAGAGTAAGAATCAGATTTAATTTCATCTTCGTATCAATCTTGAACGGCGTGACTCTCTATAAGATTTTCTAGCTCTCCTTCCAACTTCTTCCACGAAAACCATATATAAGAGACAACACCTGGCAACGCAGTGGCAGTGATGATCCACGAAGAAATGTACAAGCTCTTCTCCCAATCTTGTGTAAGTGACGTGGGCAGAAAGAGGATCGGAATGCAGACCACGGCATGCATGAAACTAATGGTTATGTACGTTAGCATTAGAACTTGATAGGAAATCCATCCGGGCATATACAATCTGAATGCAAACAGCCAGAATATAACTGAAATAATTTGCTGTATAAGCAAAATTGTAATCAATAACCGCCAAAAATAAGGCTTGACGGGCCCCAGGCCTACACCACCCAACATTGTTAAACACTTCACCGGCCCGTCTATATAGAGTTGAGCCATCAGTCCACGGCCAGCGGCGATATAGGTGAGAATTCGGATGGTAATTGGTAAATCGGTACGTTGTAGTTGTGGCGCCACGCGCGCTAGGAGATCGTGAATGGTAAGGAGCGGCTTGTTTTGTTCGTTCATGTTCACAAGATGAACAGACTCGGGGTAGTAAATAGGTTCTTTTTGATATAGTTTGTAGGTGAAGAAATTGAGGATGAGGATGATAACTAGAACGAAGATAGATAACGATTGAAATGTGTATGATACTATTTGTGATTTTTAAACAATGGTAAATGGTAATGGTGTGGTAAGGGTAACATCTGAGGAACGAAAAGGAGATTATTAGTACATTCTGAAAAGAATCTTTACTTAGCTTGTTGTTAGCTTAGCCTAGATCTATGTTCTAAAGCCAGCAAGAAAATCATGACATCAATATTTTTGCGAATATTATTCATATAGTTAAAGGGGGTATTGTTTCTCTCTCGCTGTAATAGATTATACAATCTAGGACTTCTTGAATCTTCAGGAAGGGGTCTGGAAGTCCTGAGAAAGTTCTTTTCTGTATTTATATTCCAAAGAACAAGGTCTCTGAAAACGATCTGTGTAATTTACATCAGATTACTATGTATAGTGTACAATCTAATGTATCTGGCTTCTGCGCTGTTCTAATAGTAGCGTGAAACTAATTATCAGGTCATGTGATTCAATGATTGAACTCATGTTGAATTCAAGTGCAGCACTGTGTATGAGCAGCGAAGACATTGACCGAACAGTCTCTCCCTTACTAGAAAGAATATAACCGCTCGTCATCATCGACCTTCCCACGCAAAGAGGTTTTTGAAATGAATCAATAACATGATGAAAATATTGAACCATTTCGACAATGCGAAATGAGGTCAGGCACGCTCAGAACCATGTGTCGCCAATGTTAAACTTGAATATCTCACACACTTGTGATGTAGGACTAAGTGTCGTTGTGAAGAAGCGTCATTTTTCCACGATATGAGATAATTAGACGAAAATTGAAGAGGAAACTTCACAAAAATCTTGAAATGTGAAATGACTTCTTGCACAATGATTCTTCTGACGTGGAACTGAGTAGGTACATATATCATTGAGGCCAGTAAGGTGTTGCATTTCCATGGGGTTTGTCGCCAAATATTCGAGGTATAATGAAATTGATCTATCCTTTGACTTCAATGTACACCGCCGCGCTCCTCGAGATCCCAAGCATCCACATACTCTATCGTTTCGCTCGCAACCTCTATCCCTTTCCGAACCAAGTCTTGTGTCCCAAAACCATTCTCGACATCATGTACATAGATCCTATCATTCCAATATCAGTCAAACCGTTCCTGCCTCTTATAAAATGCTATACATACCGGCGAAACCTCCCCAAAGAGCGACGTAGTATGGGTAGAGCATGATCTTGCTGCGAGAAGTCTGCATAACTTATCAGAATTGTCCTTCATAATAGCCGTGGGTATTTTCTACCCCCACCCCCATGCCTGGGAATAGAGAGCAATTTACGTACTTGGTTCCATTGACGAATGTGCTTCTTAGCACCTTCTTGGAAGAGCGCCTGGTAGTAAGGAACGCGGTTCTCGCGGAGTTTGTAGCTATTGGGTTGAAGAGTCAGCAAATGGTCTTGCAACAATTTCTCGCAGGTTCGGTGAAGGGTGGAGTCGGGTGTAGCCATGATCTCCGCAACCTCTCAACATATACCACGGTCCTGTGAAGACTTAGAATTGTTACTTACCCAGCCATTGTGTCTGTATTCGAGGCGTTACTGCGGTTTGTTTGGGGTATTCGAGGAAGTGGTTCGATGTTGAATTCGCAGGAAGCTCGGATTCAAAGCCGCGCTAGTGTTTATGACTAAGCATTTTCAACTTCCAAAGCAGCCCCAAAATATTTTGAAGAAAGACAATGCTCGATTAACTTGTAAGCTTTAATAAAAAGCATGCGATACTTTCTATGGCAGTGATGGATCTGTATAAGTATCTGACCGAAATCTCAAGGGACGGCGCATCATAATGCGCCCTGCTTTACAACGACTCATCTCTAGATATTCATCATTGAATCTCCTTCGATATCTAGTACACGCATCGAATACCCCGCCGTCCGCCAACATCCAATATGATTGTGCTGGTAAGAGATGCAATCGAAACTACGCAAGTGTCAGCATTGGGCTTGAGGCTGCCAACCAGTATGACTCGCAACATGATAGCCTTGTTACCGCCCAACCAGCCATACGGCATGTGGTTTCGAAAAGAGCTCCGAATGGCTCCCACACCGTCATGCCTCATGCCGATACGAAATCGATGACTACCAAAAATTACAATAGATGGAAAAATCACTTCACACCTGGCGAACTTGAATATGAATCGCGTGTATCCGAAAGGGCTCGGGAAGGCGCACTACGATTAGTGGATAACCCGATTTATGAGAAGGATATTGAACTCTGGGCGGTGCTCTTAGTATATAGGCAAAGAATCTATGGTGATGAGGGAGTGAGGATGATTTGGGAAGCAATAGTCACCAGAAGCATCCAATTGCCAGTCGAGGGTTTGGCATCTTGGACAATGTGGAGGGCCTTCTTAGATTTAGGCCTAGAAGATAAAGCTGTGCTCGAAAGCATTATTCGATATGCGGATGGTCTACTGCAACAAACCGGTCAACGTTGGAATGGACTTTACACGAGGCTCATGTATCATCTTTTAATGAATCACAGGGGCGCCGAAGCATTTCAATGGCATCGAAGATTGATGGTGCATCATTCACCAGAGGCTAAAGCTTTCGAGAAATTATGTTACAGAGTGATTACTTTCGGGGGAGATATCGAAGCTCTGCGGAAGATTTATGAAGGAAGTAGATTTCATGTATCATATTCCAGCATCTTGGTACCATTATATCGTCGAGAAGAATATTCGTCTGCATACAAATGGCACTTCTCGCTTTTCCAGAAAAAAGACTTTCCTAAAACTGCAAGACCTACGGAAGATCTGATTCGACTGTTGACAAGATTTAGAAGCCCGTTGGGTCTTCGGGTCGCCCGCAGCTTGGTACATGCAGGAATATCCATACCTCCTGGTCTAGAGCATGAGCTTAAAGGCACTCAAAGTATATCTAGAGAGATGATGAATCTTATTCATGGTGAAGTCTTTCATATTAAGCCTAAGAAATATGATGATGAGTTGGGAGCTCGATGGCTTGCTACAACTTGGGTGCCATTAGATGTATCCATACAATCCATTCACGCACTGGGAGTTAAAGAAATTGGGCCCCTATCTTTTCAATCTATTGCTCTGCGGGATCCGGATACCAAAGCTATCATTAAGAGGCTTGATCAGCTCGCAGATCTTGGTATATCTCCTGGTCAGTCGAAGTTTGTCAAGGCCGTGGAATTTTTTGCGAGAGAGGGAAATCAAGAATATGTAAACGCATTGGTAAACAGCGACCAGCATCCTGCAGCACTTGATGATTGGATACTCCAAGAGAAACTCTTGGCTTCGTACGCAGCGAAAGAACGATTAACCGAGTTCCGACAAGCGATGGCCATACGATTAGTCGGGAGTAGAACTCCTGATTTTGACGTTTACAACATACACCTTAGGATTTGCGTTATCAGACACCAATGGAATGCTGTACTGAAGACATTATCCGATATGCGGATAAATCATATACCGGTGAAACCGACCTCGATATCCTGTATTCTGCAGCAACTCTTGCGACCACGTCGGCGCGGTCGGCGACCAGTGATGGATTCTAAGCACAATAATTTTGATGATGTAACTATGGCCACCAAGATTCTGACAGGTATCATGACATCTGGCTCATCAGTTCCAGTACATCATTGGACCGAAATCATTCGGCGACTAGGGATGCTTGGCCGCGAAAAAGAGTTACACAATTTGTGCTTGTTTCTAGCTTCCTGGTATGGCTCCAAAAATCACGATCTTCTACCTGGTGCAAACCATCTACGAATTCGAGATCGCACGCAACTTCCGGACGATCTAGTTCCTAAGTGGCACCATCAACATCCCCTCAAGTGTCTCTTTCCACCCAGTCTGCAAAGGGCCATTGTGGAATGGGGTTTTCAACGAGCGTTAGCGAGCCCGTCGCCAAAGGTTCCAGGCTTTGTCCGCTCGAGTAACAAAGTAACATACAATATCACGAATGGGATTGTACTTTTGCGAGAACTCCACCATATGGGTGTAGAGATCGAACCACATGCGATTAGAAGAGCAGTTGTTAATCGTCTGATCATTCTCTACGGACCGGGAAGATCCACCGTTAAAGCGAATCGACAAGCGCGAATTCTGAATCCCCTAAGCTTGGAAGAGGCAATAGCTGAGATTGATAATTGTCTACCAGGGACAAAAATGTTCCCTTATCCAGATGCGGCGAAACACATTCGACACCAAGCTAACATGAGATTTTTAAGGATCAGACGTTGGCGCTTGAAGCGAGATGCTAGATTGCGATTGACAGGAAGGTTTTGATTCTAGGGCTGGGATCTGTACGAAAGTTGTATCATATTTTGAATTGATGTCAGGTTTTATGTTTATGCAGTTTTGATATCCTATGGTCTTTGAATCTCTCAAATCATATCAATTTTACAAAGCAATTGTTTCTCAAGTGATCTCTCAGACAGTGTTCCTCTTTAAACTAAAGTACCATCTGTCCGGGCAACAAGAGGTATCGGATGGAAGAAATCACATGCCTAATGCGGTATCCCCAGGGTTAGCTACTAGTCATATGAAACGTGCCATTCCATTCAGAATCGGACGAGAAGGACAGTCGACAAACGCGATTTGATCAAATGCTAATGAGACGGGATCAATCGTTCATGGCCATGAGGAAAAGGCAAAGACGCCTGCAGCGCGGTCTCTCACTTTCTAAATAATACGGGAGCAGTTGCCTAGATGCATCTCATGTGGGTTGAAATTGGGATTTGGGAAAGACAAGTGATGCAAAATTCCTAAGCGATTTTCCCTTTTTGTGATATTTCACATATTCAGAAGCATGCGAGCAAACCTTTCTGATGGAGATAATGTCTTCTCCGTATATGTATACAATAATGAAGAAGTCTATCATCAATGTGAGCCTAATTTGAGGATAGTGACTAACTTTCTACATGCCGATGTTTGTATTGCTACTGGTGATGAAGGTCTGATGACGATGTTTCCACAAACGCCGATTTTTTGAAATTGGTGTTTGAAACCCTGAGTCATGTATATAGATATATGTGTTCGTTCATTCTTTTCCTATATAAGGATAAAAGTTTTGCGCTCATAATTGTAAAGGTTCCTATTCATATCCCTCTTGGTTTTGCAAACAACTCAAATCGAAGGAATCAGATAAAGTCTACAAAACAACAAGACAGCATACCGCATCACTATGTCGAACAGTGCGCTCCCAAGCATACCTCCGCCCTATCTCCCCGGAGATCACGCACAATGGCGTACCAACGGCCGTTACTTATACGTCATAATACAAACGAACCGAATGGAAGGCACTCAGGGGTTTGAGTACATGGTTGAGCCTCCTCTATTCTCGACTAGTGAAATGGTGACGAGCAGGGCTAGGGAGGAAGATTTGAAGGTTTTTGCTAGGAATAGATCAGTTTCGGGAGATTAGGCTATTTGAAATTTAGATGTTTGTGTTGAGTGGAGAGATTCTAGCGATGCTTTAAAAGGGGTTCTCGAGAGTGGCGTTGGATTATTTGTATGTAGTTGACATTCTGATGAACCTCTCGAAATCACCAATGTTCTTCTTTGATCTTAGTATGATGCTCCCATCTGCTCAGCTACACTCAATTCGTGGCGTACCAAAATGAAAAATCGACCTTGCTAACATGAATAAGAAATCAATAATATATCATTTCGAGAATGAATCGATTATCAGTTATTGATTTTGGTTCTTTAGATTCACCATTCCAATTTGAACAATTTTGATTCATTGTTTACTCTGAGATATCAATTCATATTATGGTACATGGGAGAGTGTGCCAAAACTCAAGAGAGCCTTATCGATCCTTTGCTATCCGACTTAGCTGTCCCTCTTCAACCTTCTTCACTTCCCCATTCTCTAACTTTATCATATAATAACACCTAATATTGAAATTTCCCCGCCCTTCCTCGGGACAGATTTCCTCTCTAATGCGCTCCGATCTCACGGTAACGGTAACAAATTCAGCATTTTCAGTCGGAGCACCAATGCTCGAATGAATTTCCGATGTCGAGTTTCGGTTCATGGTAGCGTTGCTAATTTCTGGCGCAGTTTGAATGTCAGATGTGGGTGCTGTTGATATTTCTCCCTTTCCGGTCCAATAAACACGAGTGCCTTTCCTGAAAATTACTTTTGTAGAATCCTGAAGTTCGTTAGTTGAGATCTCGCCAGTGAGTAGGGGGTAAGCGGACGGATGGGAGAATGGATGTGTCATCAGAGCAATTAGAGCAGGAATTGCCCATCAGGGGTTTCTGGTTAGAGTTTGGAATCATGGCGAGAGATATCGACTGTGATATTTGTGATGTAATTAGAATTGATATTATCTGTGGTATTCGAAGATGGTAAAATTTGACTAGTGTTTATTTGAAATAAATAAATGTTAATCTTCTGTTATGGCACCTTCTCGTCTACACGTAAGTTCTGACTTATATAACTGGAGATTGTTACGCTCTTGAGTAGTTTAGATTCACTATGTCTGCAAAACGCATAATTAGCAACTATTCACAAACTAACAACTCTGAATCACTAGCTGGAAGCGCAAACATACAAGTAATTCACCTCCGAAATTGCTCAGGAACACTCATACTTTGTCAAAGCAGGACTTTTCAAGAAAGTTGAGCCTATATCTGGGGTGCCTTGATGGCAATCACAGTCCAATTATACAAATGAACTGATGCCGGTGACTTTATCACGGTGTCTGATAGTCTGGACTGTAGTTTAACAATCAAAAGCCTTCGAACATTCAATCATCAATAAATATTGAAATTGCTTTTATTATCAAATTCATTTGAAATGATTTTTTATAATCAAAACCTCGTAATAGCATTTGATGGAGAACTCATATCACGATACAAAAATCACAGCCCGTCAAGAACAAAAACTTTCAAAATTGGCATCAAAAATCAACGACTTCTATTGTTCCAAACCCAGCCATGTGTTCAAAATCTACGATTCTCACACAAGACTAGATAAACCCATATTGCTATTGCCCATTAACATCCTCTACTTCTTCGCAATTCCGACCGAATCTGATAATCAGAGCCATCTCAACTCCTTCCCATTGACCTTTTGCACGATCGTCTCCCCGTCAACTCGTATATCATAAAAAACGCTAACTTCTTCGGGCATGATAGTTCTACTGGTACTTGTAGTCGAAGCTCCGTTCAAACTTGCTCCTCGGTGTGAACGTGGCGCCGCAATAATGGTTTCGTGTTTCTTAATCACAGCGACACGAATTTTAGCATCATCGTTCGAGTTGTTGGTTGAGGGGGGCGAAGAAAATGAAGAAGAAGATGTTGGTGGTGGTGATGGAGGAGGTGTAGTTCCTTTGTGACCGGTCCACAAGAGTATGTCGCCTGTTTTGAATGCTTCCGCGGATCGTGGAACCTTCAGTATGTTAGCTAGGCTTTGTAACTACCTAGACACAGGGTATTATTTAAGGGTGCGTTCGGTTCGTTTTTTTATTTATTTGAAGAAATTTGTAATGTTGTTAAGATAGCAAAGATATTGAGGCTAATATATTTGAATCAATATTGAAAATATTTGGATAATGTTGAAAAATGATAAGGATAGATAATAATAAAGATTTGTTAAAGAATTACTTGTAAAACTCTAAAAAGCTGCTTTATAGCTAATATATAACAATCTTGAAAACATTTGTTAGTATTTGTCGCTTTAATT
Source organism: Botrytis deweyae (assembly GCF_014898535.1). Classification (NCBI taxonomy): domain Eukaryota; kingdom Fungi; phylum Ascomycota; class Leotiomycetes; order Helotiales; family Sclerotiniaceae; genus Botrytis; species Botrytis deweyae. The sequence continues at coordinate 320,324 of NW_024066235.1, forward strand.
TATTAGGAATATTACAAATCAAATAATTCCCTAATAATTTATTTCACAATTTCAGCGTTCGGTAAACCTTTTATTTAAGCTTAGTAAGCATTATTTGATAAATAAATCAGATCTAATAATTGAAATATGCCGAAATAAATCGATCCGAACGCATCCTAAATAGAGGGTATGACGAACAGCCGAGGTATCAGTTTCTGAAGAACTGGAAAAGAGGGCTGCCATAAAAGGAGTTTGGGGTCGGTCCGACATGGATGCTTTTTTTTTGAGGGGTCTGGAAAGTTTCTGTGCCCTGTGTTGTTACAATTTCTCGTGAGCTGAAGAGCAATTTAATGAGTTTCTAGTGAATCAAGGATTTTTTTTTTCAGTTTTCCTCATTTGGCACCCAATTTCCCTCTTATATAAGTGAATAGCTTTAAATATTACAGCAGTGAATTGTTTGGAGTTTGAAGGTTGACTCTATCGTACTACAAGAGGTGTTGTAAGCAAACCACTATCATTCCTCATTCAGGAACCAAACTTCTGTTATTGTGCTCTTAAGTCAAAAATTACATGGTGACTGCAACCACTCTACGTGTTAATAAATCCTTGTCCAAATCATGGGAAGTCATATTATGCGTTTTGTGTGTTTATCAGGTGCATACGGGTGCCATAGAGTCTGGCCGACGAGAACACTATATTGATTTTGCCTGATTAACAACCAAATCAGAAGAACAGAGATGTATGTAGTTGGTGCTTGTTTTTTGTGATTACTATGAATTTGAAAGCAATTCGGAAGCTTTGCGCATTCTTTGGTCTAACGAAAACACACTCAAAGATCGATTATTTCACTTCACTTGCAACAGTTATTCTTTTTCAGCCAGGTTTTGTAGGACCGAATAAAGTTTTAAACATGCGGTCTCTAAGTATGGGTATCCTATGATATTTACATGGAGAAGATGAAGCACAGAAGCAGAATCCCAGTGATTATCATTGTCTTCAAAGCCACCAAACAATTCAACCCCATACTAGAAAATCACAAGCTAATGATTGTTTTCCAACCGTTCCGATACTGGACGCCAGCTTAAATCTTTGCCATTGACTCTGTATTTTATAGCGCCATTAAATAACATGATGTCATACCAGTCATCCACATCGCCGGCTTTCGCCTCGGCAATTCTCCTTGATTGATCGAGACATGTAGAAGAAGATGCAGGAACAACGGGGTTTTCATGCTTCCTCAAAATGGTGGCGCGAATCGAGACAGGTACCGCTTGCGTCCAAATTAGGTTTGTGGGATTAGTCCAATACACAAGATTGTTGACCTCAAACACTTTGCCTGCGAATAGATCGTGGAGTGGTGATGGAGCTGGAGGACCACCGAAGTCGTTTGGTGGATCGGACATTGCGACAAATTTCTCAGCCTGGCACAAAAGTTGTAAAGAGAACCGGTCTTTACAATTTTCCTTCGATAATCTTAGATTTAAACTAAAAGATAGTCCTACTGTAAGTTGTGCATTACATATATAAGTGTTCTTCCCCCATGGAATGAGGGGTTTGATCGCTTAGAAGCTGACTTGATACTGACAGATCTGCTTGCAACAACCGTATGAACTTAGGTGATGACCTTAAGTCATTAGGCTGCTGTAGTGCATTAAGCGAGAGGGCTAGTCTCAACATACCTGTAAGGATTGCTTCTTCCTGTACATAGGTAGCTAGCTCTTTAGACGTAATACAATATTTTCAATTAGAACCTACACCGTCGGTACTACGTCAGCTGTACTTTGCTCATACAAACAATAGCACAAGACCAGTGCAGGTTTGCAAATCAAACACAGATGCTGAGATCACGGATTTCCATATGAATAGCGTAGAGAATTATGATCCTAGATGCTTCGATGATCGGAGTCACGAACTCAAACATTTGAGTCAGAATAACAAGCACATCTTCATATGAACTTCAACTTTCTGAAATCGAATAAGGTGGGAAAGTTGTGGAGGTAGAGAGTTGGGCTTGCTAATGTAACGAGAATGCGTATGGACCCCCCTCCCCTCTCTTCAGAAGAATACTTATTACATATATTTCATTGGTATATAATGTTGTTCATGTTGTTAGTGTTGTGTGTCTGTGTATGATATAAATTGATATCTATAAAACAATCCCATATTTTAAAATCTCTTAATTTAACTAATTGCCCTCTGATGATATATGGCGCGTCATACGAACATTTTTGCTCAGAACGATATTAGATGATAATAATCAAATTGTTTGATATTATTGAATCTATGCTTTTGTTTAATAAATTTTTATATATATCAATTATTTCAAAATAAATACAAAGACTAAATCTCAATTCTAAACCTCAATTTTGAATTTAAAACCTAAATCTAAATTATTGATAAAGTAAATTAGAAAAAAATAAGTTGAAAAGAAAAAAAGAGATTTAGAAAGATTTAAATAATAAGGATAATATTTTAAGACTTTGATTAATAATTACTAAATTTTAGACTATTTTTTAAATATGATTGCAAAACAAGTTTTGGTTATTTAAATCAAAATTTAAAATTAAAATCAAATATAAAAATATTTATAAATAGATTTGTAAACAGATTTTAAATAAGATTTTAGAAAGATTTTAAAAAGATTTAGAAAAAGATTTAAAAAAGAAGAAAAAGATCTAGAAAAAGATTTAAGAGAAATAATAAAATTCATGTTAAAATAGATTAAATAACAATATAAAATTTTATTAGACGAAAATAAGATTAAATAACACATATCAGATTGATTTTGAAATCAGATAATACTATATTAAACAAAAGAAATTGTACTGAGCAAAAATATCCGTATAACACGCCATACTGTCGTATCTGCCCCATCATGAATCAATTTTTTTAGAGCCTCCAATGATTTGGATTGCAGACAGGAAATCAAAAGATTTGGGGTTATGAATCCAATTGGCAGATTCAAACAGTTTGATACGTTGCATTCACTTTGAATATTGTATTGCTTAAAAAAATTGAGAGCGAATATTCAGGATCTTGATCCGTACTATGAAATGAATAATATGATTAGGTACCTTTAGAGATTTTGACTGTGACTGTGATTTGATGAACTGTTGGTGCTGAGTTATACATATGCAATTTGTGAAATCTTTTTCTCTAAAGATAACTGTTTCGATACAATTACCAGGAAAAAGATTGTGAGAATAAACACCTCTCTGTGACCCAAATCACTTGGAATTTGAGCAGATAAATCCTTCTGCTTAACTTCACTTAGGTACCTAGTCATTGATACTGTGTCAGACATCCATATCGCTCGATACTGCCATTTTTCATATCCTAAGATAGCGGAAACCTATAGAAGTACTGTTAACTTTAGCAGGACAAAAAGTCGACCCGAAAGAATCATGGTGAGTGAATCAGCAGCACTTCGAAACCCGGCCAACTACAATGAAAGTAACGCAAGAGCAAAATAATTCCATTCCACAACTCCCAACAGAATTTAAAGCAACGTAAATAACACAATCCCAGAATCCAAACATAGTCTACAGCGGACTGCGCGTAACCGATGCGAAATTCCACGTCGGGTCTCAAGTATGGTATTACTCATGCGATGATGATGGGGATATAGAAATCCTTCGAGCACTCGTCACTGAAGGACCTACTATTCTTTTCTGTGGAATGATGCGTATTCTTGGTCATGATTAGCATATCTGGCATACTTATTGCATCAAATAGTTGGACACAAGGGATGCAACGAGGCAGCCTCAAGAGATTAATCTTATTGAAGTCCCCGAGATGTGTTTGAGAGAAACCGGATATTGAGATAGATGATTGTAGTACTTGAATAGATGTTGGAATGAGATATCGTTGAATTTTCAGGATGGAGTGATATAGAGACTGTATGAGCCATATTGTGATTTGATCAGAATGTCATGGGCGTAAGATAATCAGCACAAAGAATGGAATTGTAGCCATAGCCTTCCTAACTGTAGAAATATCAATTTCATCAAAACTGCAGAGCCACCGGTATGTTATGATGTTGACGGACAGAGAATGTGCGAGACAGAAATGGAAGTTCTCAAGTTTGGCGATCATGCAAATGTAGACCAGGTAGGTATTCAGATGTATAGCTACCTAGGTAGTCAATGCATAGTCAGCATAGTACATAATCAGCATGAAATGCATGAAAGCCATCCGACCAAGATTCATGAGATAAGGTTCGGTAAAACAATCCTCGTAGTATGCGTCTTCTGCTGAGAATGACAAATCGACCTCCTATACCACTGAATACTTGTGACCTTACTGATTTGTGATTGTAAAGCCGAATTCAAACACCTTCAGAAGCTGAGTCATGATTGACAAACCATGCTCTGGTTCATGTGAAGGTGTCATTGAGCAACGGGTAGGAAACAGTCAAGGAGGACTTGATTGATATATATTGCCCTCTATGATCACCCACTCAAATTTATACCATCAACATCATTTTCGCACATCTAGTCTTGAAGCTACTAGCATTCGACCTGCACTTTGCCATCTATTCGGGGCATAAATTTAAAAGCACAATCTCGGAGTAAAAACGAGGAAATCAATACCAAAATAACAGACATGCCACCAGTGAGAAGAAGAAAGACGCCTCGCGAAAAACTGCGCGACTACAATAAGAAAAATGCAGAGGTAACACACTCCACATCTTCTCGAAACACAATGAAACTAATCAATATAGGATCCCACCCTAATACACAAAGGAGAACGCTGTCCCGACGCGAAAATTTGCGTCTTATCGCGTGTCATGTGGATCCGAGGGGAGAACAACTTTGCGGACGCCGTTGTGGTTTCGGGTCCTACTCTCGCCGGCGAAGACCAACGCGAGAGGATCGTGGTTGCAGAGAATGCGACTAGTCGATACCACTGGCATACGTATTTTGTTCGATATTTGAATTCTGGGGACACTCAGTCTCGTGTCTCGGATAGGCCAGTGGCGGAGGCGGATCTGGTTGAGAGAGCCTATCCTAATCCGAGAGTAGATCGAACAGGCTCTGCAAATACTTAGTAATGTGTGAAATACAATCATATAACCCAATCACGAAACAATGTATTGTCCAGTGAATATCACGTGAGGAAGAATATATGACCGTCCCGGTATTCGAGTCGTATTTGGAAGCAAAGTACGAGGTGGTGAACATGTAACTTTGAAGAGAGTTTGAAGGAATCCACAAGCAAAATACACGAGGACATTGAAGCCAGTGATGTGATAGCAAATTTGAGAAACATGAGGACGTCCTTAGCTTAGCAACAGCCACGACGTCGACTGTGTGGACGTGGATCATGATGATATTGCTCCTAAGAGAAACTCTGTAGCCATCGTTCAGGGGAAAGCTGTATGAACAGTGTTGAAACCATGCAAAAAACCATGACCAGTAATCTGGGAGCGATTTAAACTTTCACAGTCTTTAGCTTCGATGATTTTCAAAGTGAGCCAGTCAAACGAGCTACAACAGCGCAGACACACAGGTGGGATAACGTTGATTAAAAGCGATTTGATAATGCATCTATCTGTGTGGACTGCAGTATATTTGTGTAATTTTCCTCTGATTTTTTCGAGGTGCCCACATGGCCTCATTTGTACAAAGTCAGTCTTTGCTCTCATTCACCACAACAACATGGGCTCATAGTGACTCATAAGCAACGATGACTCGCAACCTCCTCAGAAAACAGTCAGACTTGTATTAAGTCTCCAGACTGCACACAACAACTGGAGTACAAACAACAAATAAAATCTCCACCCAAAACAACAACTCAAGCTCAAAACACCCAAAATGAGTACCCCACCAGCGAGCGAGATCAACGTAGATACGAAGAAAGAAGTTCCTGGCTTTATAGTAGATATCTGTCTCGACCCTTACTCATTACTGCCAATAAGACCCGATGGTATCACGGACGAACAATACAAGCAAGGATTTCCTGATGAGAAAACCGAGCGCTACCTGCAATACCTACGCGGAATCAAAGATAGGGAGTCGCCGAACCAAAGTATCCTCTCCGTAGGTAAGTTGAAGGAACCAAGCTCGATAAATGAACACCACACTGATGCAAATCCAGTCGACCTGCATGTTGAGGGCTATCCTCAGCTGGCGGCTGCCATCAATAGTGATGAAAAATTCATGTTTTATCGACGATTTGGCTTTTTGCAAACACGACTTCTACTCAATAAACAAGACGAATTGCGAGCGCTAGAGGCTCGGCTCGATCATAAAGATAGGTACTATGAAAAGTACGAGCCCGCGATGCTCTATTCCCAAGAACGCTTCAATATTACGGATGTCGATAACAGGAATCTTCTGGCCGACATTGAAAAGAAATTCAATGAATATTGTAAGTGCGATTTGATTATCGATGGAGGAATCGATTTGATGATTTCTCTGCAATAGGTCAGCTTTTGACGCATGCTCGAACCTTAGCCAGCTTCGATAAACCCAGGGAATCAGATCGTCTGCGATTGAAGGGCTACTCCGATAGTAATCCTCTCTGTGCTAGGGATGGTCAATGGATCCTGCGAAAAGATGACCTCGTCACTCTCCAGCCCACTAGAGATAACAGTTGGTTGGACACGGTTATTGAACAGATACCACAACGCTTTCCATGCCGCTTGACGCGCGTGAGTTGAGCTATATCGCTGATGTGTTGAATATCACTGACACCCCGATATAGTATATATTCTGTACTACAGTTCGTCTAACATCTGCGAGAATGATGCGATATATGAAGAGACACTTGCTAATCACCCTTTTAATCAGGTATTACGACAGAAAACAAACCCTGAAACTACGAAAATCTTCCTATCCGACCCTGATCGCGTCAATGCAATAGCATCACTTGTTCTCCTGACCACAGTTCTTGCACTCTTCGTCATACCGGTTTGCATTCTCTGGTATCTGTGCCAAATGTCAATTCTAAGCTCCGCCAACATTGTTACAATCTTTGCCATTCTCCTGCCCTTTACCTTTATCTTCTCTGTAGTCATATCGCTCTTTACCCGCGCGAAACGTCACCAGGTTCTAGCTACGGCCGCTGCGTATTTTATATCTCCCCTTCTTTGGAAATTCATACGCTAACAATAAATGTAGATATTGTGCTCTTCTTGTCTTGTCTTATTTGTTGGGAATGTTGAAATCGTAGGAGAAATGCTCCTGACAAGTTAGGGGTGGTCTTGTAAGAGAATGAATGGGGTTATGAATTAGGGAACGATATGATGATATTTTGCGTGTGTTTTGCATGGGTTTTAGCTCCTTAGAGTAGACAAAGGAACAAATTATTCGTTGTGAATAGTCTTAGTAAATCCTCTTACTGAGAGGAACTTGTCAATGTTTGAGAGCTTGAAGAAAGAAATCAGTGTGCCGAGGTTTCAAAAGGACTTTTTTGTAAACTACAAGGTATTTCATAGTCTGGAATATAAATCAACAATCCAAAACTTTGGAATGTTCAACCTCAATGAATATTGCAATCATTTTAGATACTGCAATAATCTTAAATATGAAGATCACCATAAATAATGAAATCATGTCGAATCTTAGCATTATCTCAAACATCAAAATCATTTTAACCATCAAATCAGCTCTGAACAACATTTTCAGGAAATCTACAATACTCTAATATTCAATAAACCCACACATCGCAAACCAGAGTTCCACATGAAAGCAACAAAATAATCACCAAAAGCAATAAATTCCAAATCCTAAAGATATGTTTGATGTTTCCCTACATCAGATCGTCAATAAAAATCATAGGGGTTTAGCGAGCTTGATAAGCGTGTGACTAGGTACTGATGATTCGAATGAGACGTGAAAGCAAACTTTTGTCAGCTAGTGAATGGGTATTAATGAGATGAATATTTAAGAATAACAAGGATTGAATGGAATGGATCGGTTCAGTATGTATGGTGATGTGGAATCATAATATGATAGTGGATGTGTTTCGGGGATGAGTAGGCAATGGATATTGAATGAGTTGAATGAACCTGCTTCAATTTATTAACACCATAGTTTTAGACTCCATCTCGGAGAAGGCTCTCGCCTTCCAGAGATTGCAAAGGTCTCAGAATCTTTGGAAGTCACTAACTTCCATGTTAATTGTGATTCACAACCTTCCTATTTATTCACAAGTCGCTGGACATGATGCTTTGAAGATACAGATTGAACGTAAAACTCTAAAAATCTGAATGACTCCCCAGAGTTAATCTTCCCCATTCACATATAAAAGCAAGGTCCACGTACCCCAGTTGAAAGATTTCATTCATATCCACTCAAGAGATTTCTTGACACTTGTGTATTGATATCAGAAGTGTAGAGCCTTCTGCTGTCTCCATACGGATTCTTCAACCAGTACTATCTTTCCAGGCTTCATAATACATAGAACTAGATAGACTGTGACAGTTGAATACGATCTTGATATCCAAGAAAGCAGTCATCTAGTCCATAACTTGGAGCTTAATCTCCCCTTGCCATAGTCTCAAGTCGTCAAAGAGTAATTAATAGGTTTTATCGCAGAAAATCATACCACAATGAAGAAGTTTTTCCATTCGGATTGCTGTAGGCCCTCTGATAATGGGGATATCAATTTACCAAACGTAGAAGCTGCCTCAATCCAATTTGAAACGGACACATGACTGACGATTTTTAGCGCCCTGCTGCTCCGTCATATCGGCCAGGAGATAGAGTTATGATCAGAGAGGAGATACCATGCAGGGTTGTGAGCAATGGGATGAAGAATAGCGGACAAATAGTAAATGGTTCCTCTATGGTGGATATCAGATTTACGTATCGAGTTAGATTAGTCGATAGGACAGAACAGAGTGTTCACGAGCCGCACTTGCGAATGGCAAACGACAACGATGCCGGTCCGTTCCCGGATATGCCCTGACCAGGCCAAAATCAGTCTCAACCTTCAGCACAATAGCAAACAATGATGCTCTGGTTCCTGGTTCTCCGTAGTACTTAGATAGTTTATAACCAATAGATATCGTTGACTTTACCGAACCATGCACAAACCCGTGAACAAGTCGATGTATTGGACAGAAGTGCTCTAGTAATGTATGACACGCTTTAGCGATGATAGTACAAGCCTTGAACATACGAGGTCCACGCATTGTGGCTTCGGGTGCTTATTCGAGGATTACACCGTTGAAACGTCTACCGTTAAAACCAACCTTCTTCGCATCTCGTCAAAACTCCAAGCTTTTTATCTCCAGTACAGATATTTGAACGATGTCGGTCGATATTAATGATCAAGACTCAATGGAGAAGGGTGAAGCCACGAGCCAAGTCGATGACTTTTGTTTGCCTGCTAGCCTTGACCCGGTAACCTTGCTGCCAATCAAGCCTGATGGTATGACACAAGAGAAATTTGAACGCACACTACCTGATCAAAAGACGGAGCGATACTTGACTTATATCCGAGGCTTAAAGAAAAGAAAGTCGCCGGCGGAATTCACGTCGCATATCAGTAAGCTCAGTAGAGTATCATAGCTATGGCCAAGGACTGATTATATGCCTAGTCGACTTACGCCCTGATGGATACCCTCGACTGGCAGAGGTGATTGCCTGCAAAGAGGAATTCATGATGTACCGAAGGTTCGGCCATTTACAAGCACGACTTCTCCTCGACAAGCAAGACGAATTGCGAGCTCTTGAATTGCGACTAGCTCATCTGGATGAAATGTTCGAAGCTAAGTATCCTGATCGGAATTACTCTCGCGAGAGAGCCCACGCTGAGAGCGAGGATTATAAGAATCTTCTTGCCATGATTCAGAGAAATATGAAGGAGTACGGTAAGTCAAATCCATCGCTGCACCTGAAACAAACGTAAACTGATATTTGCGATTTATTGTAGCTGAATTGTTAACTTTCGCACAAACATTCGCGAACTTCGATCGACCAATGACAAGCGATTACCTTCGGGTCAAAAATTACCTTGACTACAAAGTATGTTTGTGTGCGCGAGATCAAGATTATATAGCCAAAAGAGACGACCTTATCACCCTCAAACCTAGTCGAGAAAATACTTGGTTAGATACAAAGATCGAAGGAATACCACAGCTCCTACCTTGTAAAGCGACCAGAGTGAGTATTACCGGCGGATGTATATGAGCACTTAGACCACTGACTTGCATTGCAGTATATATTCTCTACCACGGTTTGACCTGCGTCCAATCCATGGTGACGAACTCTATTAACCTCTCCGCCAGGAACTCCAACAAAAAACAGATTCGAAAGATTCAAATATCATTCTCTCAAGTCCCGAGCGCGTCAACGTGGTGGTTACATTGATAATACTGGCTGCCGTCTTGATTCTGTTGATCGTGCCAGTTTTTCTACTGTGGTTTATAAGTAATCTCAACACTTCAAGACCACTCATCGGGGTCCTCATAGCGTTGCTCCTGATTTTCACTCTGATATTTTCGGGTATATTGTCGGCTTTCACTCGAGCGAAACGACATGAGATCATTGCCGCTGCCGCTGCGTAAATATTTCCATTGACATGTTAGTGTATGCACTAACAAATGATAGTTACTGTGCAGTTCTTGTTGTATTCGTGGGAAATGTTGGAAGCCTGTCTCCACCAGCGGGAGGATAAATGATATGAGAATGCATGGCAGGCAGGCAGAATGGTGGGAGAAAGAGTTTGGATCACTGTCAGGTTAATGATGAGAGCTGAGTGAAGGTGATATCTGGGGGCGGTCACATCGATGTTTCTAGTTGGGTGCAACAATAAATCCTCGGAGTTCTTGCGAAGATTGAAGAATGCAGAATGAATCGTGAATGTTTTCGTGATTGTGTTTATGCTCGGACACTTCGGGAAATCGTCGCTCGCCAAAGTGCGATGAATCTCAATAACTTGGACCTTGATGAGTAGATGACAGAGGTCGGCAAGCAATTTTGATGCTTTGACAATGAGGTTGAAGATATGACGGCCAAAGTGATTTGTGAAGTTATTTTTGAATAAAATTGATATCGGATGAAAATGCAGTTCGTTGGCCGTGCGAGTGTTCTGGATGAACGTATGAGCTGAGCACTGCGCACGTCTCCCGCAGAACGAAGAAGGAAGAACCGAGATGCCCAATATGTAAGGTTACAATATTTTCAATGTTCGATATCAATTCAGATAATTATTGCCTATCGTGGACAAAAGTTGAAGAAGTGAGTTTATATCTAGGTAGGTACTTACTAGTATTCTCTAGTTTACTGTATATTTTATTCGTAAATTATACGATGAGATTTATATTTCAGCGTGAAGTGATAAAATGTTCTCAATGTAACGAGTGCCGCCTTGTTTTCACCCGTCCCGTCCACATGAAGAGCACTGGGCACGTGTAGATAATATGAGCTAATCCCGAAGAGAGCTAGTCTCGGCTAGTTCGGATCTTCACCAAGGGTTCTCCATCATCATCATCATCTCCTCGGTTCGAAGAAGAATCAAAGAGCAAAAGACTCACAAGAACCCCAAGAAGACCACCATCGAATATACGAACTCACAGATGTCCCTAAGGGTGTCCTCCTTGAGACTAGGAAGTATATTCGGCAAATGGATAATCCTAGAAACAACTGACTCCATTCAGTGGAAAAGACATGTCACATGATGGAAAATGCTCGCATTGGAACTACTAGTTCTATACATTCAGATGCCGAAGGCTCATATCAGTACAGCGAGTCAAATGTGTCATCTTAAGCTTTTTAGAGTGTCGGATAAATCTGCACATTTCTCAATTGTGGCATGAAGATTCAACGCCATAATGGATGTCAAAGGGCAAAGGGACAAAAAGTTTGTCGATTTGAAATTCAATCTCAAATCCTTCGTTTATTATCTCTGGATTCTGAATTCTGGATGCTTTTTGGACTTTCAAACTATTGGATTGAGCCTTCCTCTAGTAAGGTCATCGTAGATGACTTCAGTTCTCGATCGAACTAATCATTGACCAACGAATAATGAATCTCGATGCTGGTGCCTCATCGCAAAGGAGTATAGACGGTCAACTTAAAGGCATAGCCCCGAAGATTTGTAAAAGAAAAATGAGGAGCACTATATGAAATCATGTGACTTGGAGACCTTTATCACAGCTGCTGAGTTCAGGCTCTCTCTCAAGACTAAAGTTCCTCGGAAGTGCTTACCGACCGCCAAGACCGACCATCCATATCGAAAGTTCAGGTTTATGAGTGGGCTTAGGATTGTTCATCTTCGGCAAACGCCAGAAGCCGCAAGGAGTATTAGCCTTGATTATACTATATATGTTTCAAAAAAGGGGGACCGATCAAACTATCCTGACCCTACAGACCCTACAGACCCTACATCCATCAAAATTAAGGACATCATTCACACTACAAAATTGTCCGATTGATATGTGCCAAAATAGAGACTACACAGACTACACGCAATCTCCGATTGGCGTGGCTCGAGGGGTGCATACACGAGTGCTGATGCCTTTCAGAGCTCTAGTATCAAAGCAACTTCCAAATACGATAGTTGCTATTGTCCAAGATTTTGATCACACATTACAAACACATGGCTTGTTGCGGCGGCTACGAAATTTGTTCCTTATACTAAGCTCCATTGATCACAATATGTTTATAGACTAACGCTAATACCCGAAGAGGCGAGAAGGAAGTCCTATTTAAGCTTTTTTCTGTGGATTACTCTCATTATTCATCCAAAAAGGAACATTGGCCCGCACGGGAAATCTTCTGGTACCTGCATTGAGGAGGTTCAAAGCGGCGGGTACCTTACTGAGTGCACCGGGCGTTCCCAAGGATTAACGGCACTAAAGTTTTTAGTATGAGCACTAATTGCTCAAAGCGTCTCATCATTCTATCATCCGAAAATTGACTCATCGCTTATTTGCCATTGAATTACACATTCTTTGGAATTGTGGGAAGTTTTGTCAAATTGGCAGCTCGACGTAGTTGAGGAAAATCCAAGCGATTCTAGTATCGAAGAACTAGGCGATAAAGAACTCAGATGAACGGGTGCTGTCTAGCTGAACTAAAAATTCATTCATCGGGTTCTCATTTCCTTCCCTGGGCTAGTCGCCTGGGAGCCTGTCTATCCTCCACGATGAAGCCTACTTTGCGTTCACTAGTTTACATTCTTGCTTACTCGAGGGTCCTCCCTATACTTCAATGAAAACATATATCTAGGTTGATCTTTCCCTCTATTTTCTTTTTCTCATCATCCAGCATTCACAATCATTCTTTACACACTCTTCTTTCTTCACATCACATCCATCGTTTAAAATGCACTCTTCTTCACTCCTTATTGTAGGCTTTGCAGCTCTTGCTGCAGCCAAACCAGCTGCTCAGGGGATTGATTTTGCCTCCATCAATGCTATTGTTCTTCCAACCATCACTGGTCCACACCCAACTGCCACCAAAGAATCTATAGTTATCGACAACGCTGCTGCTTCCGCTTCAGGATCTGCTAAAGCTACCGGTCTTGCTACTGCTTCAGCAACTGCTTCGCAAAATGTCAAACGTACTTACGGGGGTTGGGGCGGAAATGGTGGATGGGGAGGAAATGGCGGATGGAGTAACGGAGGAGGAAGTGGAGGAGGAAGTGGAGAAGCCGCCAGCACAAGTTGCACAACCACTCAGAGCACTCCCACCTCAACTACAGCCCAAAACAGTGTTCCTACTTCTTCTACCGCTGCTGTACCAGAAACCACCCCAGATGTCAGCAAAGCATGTGCAATTCAACCGGATGGTTATGGACCAAAGGTTCAACCAGATACCGTTGATGCTTTCCTCGCTTATACTCAATTCCACACCGATGCCAAGAATGCCGCCACTCCCTCTGGCTATACTCAATCTTTTGTCGATCTCAACGCTGCAGTAACTGCTGTCACCTATCTCGGACTCACCACCTTCACCACCTATGATGTTGCTCAGTGCGGTTCCCTCTGCGACAGCACTTCGCTCTGCACTGGTTTCAACATCTACGTTGAGCGTGATCCTTACATGAACCCATCTGATGCATGCAAGAACCCAGCTTCCATCACCAACTACAAGTGTACTCTCTGGGGCTCCGGCGTCAGTGCTGAATCCGCCACCAACACCGGTCAAATGCGCACTGATTTCCAAGTCGTCATCACCGGCTCCAACGGATACTCCAAGACCGTCACTCCTGCACCACAACCAGGCTGGCAGCCACCTCAACAATGCGGTGGTGGAAACAAGGGACACTCTCACCCAAACACCTGCTTGGGACAAGCCTTCTTCCCCGGTCCATACAACCCCGCTGTCTGCGCCGGCTATGCTACCGCCCAGAACTCTAAGAATCTTTCCCTCATCTCCTGGTGGATGCAAATGATCTACAAGTTCTTGAACTACTCTCCATTCCAATGCAAGTTCTTCAACTCCTACATGTTGAAGAAGAACGGAAAGCCAATCGGTACCCACTGTTCCTTGTTCGCTCAATCCTACTCCAGCAACCAAGCTACCTATAACCCCGGTCAACAAGGTTCCGATAGCTGGACTTGCGAGAGCTCGTACACTTATACTCTTAACTAAACTAAGGGATTGATTAAATGTCAAGGGAGAGAAAATGAGAGATGGTTGAGATGGTGAGAAGGAGTAAAAAGGAGGATAGGATGGAATGGGGTACGATGGGGTACGATGGGGTTGGATAGATGGAACACAAAGCAAAGATGGTTTTTTTAATGCGCTAATGTCTCACTTGAGACGAAACTTTCTTGTCACTCCTTTATGTATACCTTTTAGTCGATCAGATGAGGAGGCATTATTTTTGGATCATATTTTGTCGAATGCAATACTTAATGGATTTTCTCAATAATCTTTTGTCTTTTCTTCTCTTGTTTTGTGATTGATTGATCGGTTGATTGATGTGAATTGAAATCAAACGAAGTGAAATTAAACATTAGTAATTAAAAACTCATTTCGAATTTGAGATTCTGGTGATAGATTCCTTGAAAAAAAAAACATTCTTCAAATATTTTTTCATCCTTGCTTTTTAGAGTTTATAATTCTTTCTCTGCGAGATTTCTATGGGTGTAGTGATCCATTGCGTGATACTATTTCATCGCATCTCCCATCCCATCCATCCATCATGCCCATCCATCATACTCGCCCCGTTCACCTCCCCTCCATCACCAAAACCCTTCTTAAACTTCATTGCAGCAGGTATACGCATTTTTGCCTATCAAAAGTGTATATTGAAGACATATCAATGATGAATTCACCAACAAATAACTACTCAAAATCGCCGAGTTACATTCTCACTCTCACTCTATGAACACACCGCTCTAAAAAATCCACCTCAAAACCCTTTCCACCTTCCCCCTCGCCGTCTTCTCCCTCTCCCTCTCCTTCTCATCCTCCTCCCCAATAACATGCACATCAGTCTGCAAATCCATCTCCTCATAACTCACCACCTTCGTCCCCTTCAACCACTTCCAGCCCAGCCACATGATCGCCATAACCGGCAGCTCGATATAAAAACTCACAAAATCCACCGCGCTAAACGTCGGACTGAAGCAACTCCATCCCTGCACCAGCACAATCACCACATTAAGCAAGACACAGATCCACGGTCCCCACGGATACGTCCAATTTTTAAACGGCAAGAGATGAGTTTTTCCCTGGAGCTCCAATGCCCCGCGGAACCGGATCGAGGTGACTCCGATAGCGATCCAAGCTAATTGATTACTGACCCCCACGAGATTTTGCAACCACGTCCATAACTGTCCTGCGCCGATAAAACTTGCTCCGAAACAGAGACCGCTGATGGCGCTAGTAGCGAGGACTGCTACCCAGGGAACTTTATTGCGGTTGAGTTTTCCGAAGAATTGAGGCGCGTGACGATCAACGGATAGGGCGTAGAGGAGTCGGGTTCCGGCGAATAGAGCGTGGTTACCTGCTGAGATGACGGAGGTGAGGATTACAGCGTTCATGAAAGAGCCTGCGGCTTTGGCGCCGACCATTTGGAATACGAGGGTGAATGGGGAAGTGGTGGTTGTTTTGCTAGAGAGTCCGGGATAGTTGTAAGGGATGTTGAGACCGATGAGGAAGACGGAAAGAATGTAGAAGATGAGGATACGCCAGAAGACGTTTTTCACTACACGAGGAAGATTTTTGGTGGGGTTTTTGGTTTCGCCGGCGGTTATAGCAATAGATTCGGTACCACCGTCTTGAGAGGAATTAGATTGAGGAAAGTTTTGGGGAAAGGGGAATACTTACATGCGAAAGATGCGGTTACGAAGACAGATGCAAATCCACCGATTCCTCCTACGAAGGGTGCGTCGCCAATATACCAATTGTGGGCCCCGAGATATGTATGAGAAGTGTTACCTCCGCAGTTGACTACAATTCCTAGAATAATGAAGATCTGGAGAAACATTAGCACTCTTCGGTAAGACTAAAAAAGCCGAAATACTAGAAATAAGTATTCTTTCATATTCGACAACAAATTGAACAATCATAATATAAACACCCAAAAACTTTTGCGTTACTGATCTCCTTCAACTCTGAATGGTAATCAAAAGCTAGATTGATATCATCAATCAAGTAGTAATCTTAAATAAAAATCTCACTGATATCCCACTTTATTCGAGAGATTTGGGATACCAGCTGTTCATCCAGATGGAGGCACTTGAACATATAAAACCACAGAAAACAAAAGTCACCTACCGTAATAGTAACCACCTTCAACAAACTCAACCAATATTCAAGCTAAAATCCCCATCAGTCAGCATCTTCCCATCATTTCCATTCCAAAATCCCAAAACTCACCTCTCCATAAGCCTTGACCGTAATAATATTAGCCAAAACCAACAGCACCCAAAAAATCAACGCCAATCCCCAACCCGGCAATCCAGTATCTCCCCAATACGCCCAAACCAGCTGCAGCGCGACCAAATCGGACGCCGTGCTCACCGCATCATTGAACCAATAATTCCACGTCAGAGCAAAGCCCAACCCATCATCCACATATCGACCTGCAAAGGTACAGAAACTTCCCGCAATCGGTACAAATGCAGCCATTTCCCCCAGCGAAAGCATAGTTAACATGACGATGAATCCGACGATGAGATAGGCGATGAGAATCGATGCCGGACCACCTGTTGCGAGGGATTTCCCCGTGCCGAGAAAGAGACCCGTGCCGATGGTGCCGCCGATGGCTATCATTTGTACTTGACGGGCCGAGAGGGAGCGAGCGAGTTTATCTGCGACGACGGGACGCGCCTGGTCGTCATGGTGAAGATTGTTTGCTTCAGCATCTTTGGTATGGTCGATCACGTGGATATTTTCATTTTTTAATCGGAGATGAAAGTTTGACATTTTGAGGTGAGGGAGGAGAAAATGTCGATCTCTTATTTCATCTGTGCTGGCTCTAGAAGGTATGGAGATTGAATTTTAGTCAAGAATAAGTGTAGTGGAAGAGAACGATGCGTATGCAGGAAGATAAGGATATGCGGGTTGTCTTCTCCATGATTTTGAAATGCTCTCGAAGAAATAAGTAACTTTCAATGACGAATAATCGACAGAAAAATTCGTGATGCAAATGGCGTGCTTGCTTTAGTCTGAGAAGAAATTTAATTCGCTCGCGGTATTACGTACGAATTATAAGGTTCTGCTCATGGAGGTTGGTTGAAGGATGGCGGGGTACATGGGGCTTTGCTCCCCGCAGCCTTAGCGAGATGTAATTTGTGTGTGGCAGGGGTTTGGATCTGGATCCACGTTAAAGTTCAAAAGTTCAGACGATTCGTAAACTTCTATAAGTAGAAAAGAAGAAAAGGGTCTGTAGATCATGTTGCTTGATAGTATAATACAGGAAATGTCTATACATCGTTGGTTGGTTACTAAGCCAAGCCAAACACTAACTACCTACCTATCTGTTTAGAGAGAGGAAGCTTTGAATAATTTTGCAGAACGTTGAATATAAATACTCAAGTGTATACATGAAATCCAGCAAAACTCGAAGCGCCTGTATCTAAAACTCGGCAATTATAGTACATAGGAGAGTGTCGCGAGTAATAGGGGTATTGTCAAAGAAATAAAACCACAAAACCACAAGACTTCGTTCTAAGATTTCGAAAATTGATTCAAACTACCTAAATAAAGCTACACACCATTAACACATAGATTTTTCATGGTCCTAAAAACATTGATATTTTTTCCTTCAATTCATCCACTCAGGCAACCACAGATACTCCAATCGAAAACAAACCAGCCAGAGCCAAGGAAATTCGAAAGAGAAGGAAATCAATAAAAATGATACGATTTTCCCTCCAGCACATTGAAAAAATCTATCCACCCAAACTCTTTGACTTTGACTAATCCTCCTCCTCATTGGCAACAAGGTAGAGGTCAACTGGCGCAACGATGATTGAACTTGTTGTTGCGCCATTTCCAATAGCGAGTTCAGTTTGTCCGTCATTGTTTGCTTTTATCTGTTAGTATATTACTTCACATATAGAAGTCTCGGTGCAATACCTAGAGACACGAAAAATGATAACATACCATTTATGAGGTAAAATTTCCCATAGAGATCTCCATTGGCCGTACATGTCACCTTCAGGTTGCCATCTATGCTACAAACTAATGGCCAAGCCGGAACTACCCATCCGGTAAAACCAACTGGAGCCACCTTGATGGATGGAGGTGAATATGATGCTGTAGCCCATAGGATATATAGACCCGATGTCAAGTATCCAGTATCAGTATCATACGTAAATGGGAAAACCGATTGACCATATTCTAAATTAAAGCCAGCAAAATATTCCGCAGCTTGTTGAATCATAAGACTGGTTCCATCAGCTACAGTTCCAGAATTTTGAGCCTGGATAAAGAAGCTTTGAGGTATTGCCTGAGATGGACTTGGAGTTGCGATAGTCGAAGATGTTACGGTTGAGGATTCACCAGGTGACACCAGGTTGCCTACGATGGATAATTGGATATTTAGAACACAGACGGCGACACCGACTTGAGGGCCTTGTCCTACACATCTCAAGTTTGGATTGAGAAGAGCAAGAACAGCGAGATTCAAGCCAGGAATACCAGGACGAGCGGCAATGCTGGCACATGTGTCACCGGCTCTGGTGATGTAGTATTGACAGCAGTCAGTTGCGGTCAAGGCGAGGGTTGCTGCAGGGGCTGCGACTGGTCTACAAGCGCTAGCGGAAGCAGCGACGGCTGTGGATGAGCGTGTTGAGCTTGTGCTAACAGTGGCGGCGATTGGTCTTGTGCTAGATGATGAGGTGGATCCTCTTGTTGAACTAGTGCTCAATCCTTGACCCTAGCATTTATGTCAGTATTATCATAGATTAAAGGGAGACAGGGTACTATTTCAGAAAGGAAATGCTTACGACAACGGACGATGTTGAAGACCTGGAACTCGAACTAGAACTGGAAGTTCCCACGAGCCTTGCTGTTGAGCTGGTACTCGAAGTAGCTGCTCTTGTTGAACTGGTACTTAGACCTTGACCCTATAAAGGCATTAGATTTCATTACAAAAAAGCAATAGTGTGATTATATTTCAAGGGGAAAGGACTTACCACAGCCGATGTTGACGATGATCTAGAAGTGGAACTGGAAGTACCAATAAGTCGTGCACTCGAGCTGGAAGAAGAACTGGAAGTTCCAGCGACAAGTCGTGCCGTGGAAATAGAGCTCGAAGTAGTTGCTCGCGTTGAGCTAGTACTTAATCCCTGGCCCTGCAAGAAAATTAACATTCAACCTGAGAAGAGAAGTAAAAGACAATTTCTTGAAAGTAAAAGACGTACCAAAGCCGTTGATGAAGAAGATCTAGAAGTCGAACTAGAGGTTCCGACAAGTCGTGCAGTTGAACTGGTACTTAGTGTAGCTGCTCTTGTGGAACTGGTGCTTAATCCTTGGGCCTATTTATCTATTTTAGAACTTGTCATATCAATAATGGAAGTGATGCATACGACAGGGGATGACGTGGAAGATCTAGAGCTAGATGATGATCTAGAAGTGGAACTAGAAGTTCCAGCAAGGCCCTATACTAGTTTAGCATGTATTCAATTGACCAAAAAATATAAGATTTACCACAGCGGTTGAACTACTCGAAGTCGTCAATCCTTGGTACTGCCCCAGTCCACAAGTTCCAAATGCGGGATTGCAACCACCCGTACACCAATCAGCTTCATGACCGCAGTATCCAAATCTCGAACAACAATTTCCATTAGGACTGCCTTGGCACGTGTATAAGGAATTAGATTGAGGTCCGCATCTTCCATTGGGTGAGACTAATAAACCAGAAGCGGCACTCGTAGTTGGGCTGACGGAGCTGGAGGATGAAGTTCTGGTGGATGAGAAAAGTGTAGTGGATCTTGAGGTACTGGTTGTAGCACCGAGACCCTTTTAACAGTGTTAGCATTATGGATACGGAAGTATGTGAGACATAAATATGCAAGACTTACCAATTGGGTTGAAGACGAGGTGCGTGAACTGGAAGAAGATGACTATAGAATAGATTAAATAAATATCGACAAGATAAAACAGTAAGAAGAAGTGAAACTTACCCGGCTAGTACTAGAGCTAACGACGGCCAAAAGAGTTGAAGATCTACTACTTGAGGTAGATGACTGTATAAATCATTAAACTCATCGAGCTTTTCAAACAAGAAAGGGGTATTAGGGCATGAAGAAAGAATATGTACCCGAGATGAAGTAGAACTTGCCGCTAGACCTACAGCTGAAGTGGTGCTACGAGAGGAAGAGGAAGAAGAAGACGACGATGACTATCAAGATATTAGCTTCATCATAATTTTCATAGTAATCAAAGATGAATGATATACCCTAGAAGATGAAGAGCTAGCTACTAAGCCTACAGCTGAAGTAGTGCTACGTGAGGAAGAGGAAGATGACGATGACTATCAAAATATTAGCTTCATCATAATTTTCATAGTAAGCAAAGAGAGATAATGTACCCTAGAAGATGACGAGCTAACCCCTAAGCCTACAGCCGAGGTACTGCTACGAGAGGAGGAAGAGGAAGATGATGTCTGGGAGCATTAGCATTCGTGTAGTGATATTGACAGCATTCTTACCCTGGTTGAGGTGGAGCTTGCCACAAGGCCTACGGCTGTGGTACTGCTACGAGAGGAGGAAGAGGAAGATAATGTCTAGGAGTATTAGCATCTGTTTAGTGATACTGACAGCATTCTTACCCTAGTTGAAGTGGAGCTTGCCACAAGGCCCACGGCTGTGGTACTTCGAGAAGAAGATGATGACTAAATAAATGTTAGTATTTTTTAAATGGTTATATGGCGTTATCATTATGATGGGAGTAATTATTACCCGCGATGTAGTAGAACTAGCACCAAGACCAACAGCCGAGGCAGAAGTGCGGGATGAAGATGACGACTATCAGTTCGTTAGTATTATTCAACTCTAAGAGATATAAGAAAAAAAGCATACGGAGCTAGTACTGGAACGGACCGAAGAACTTGTTGACAAGGCATTCACTCGTGTTGACGACTATTAAGAATTAGCTTCCATTGCTATCGATAGACAATTAAAAGAGATCATACGGAACTAGAGCTCGTCACTACAAGATTGATCCGCGTTGATGACTACAAAATATTAGCGTCGATCCGATATCTGTAGGACAGGAAATTTCTCACTGAGCTAGAGCTTGAACGAGTTGTGGATGTGGTGGGTACCACATTAAATCGTGTTGACTATTTAAGATTAGCATTCATATCGAGACATACAAGAGGACAAAACCGTACGGAACTAGAGCTGGATGATGCACCAAGTCCTTGCGTGGAAACCCGGGGAGAGCTCGATGATGAACTACTGCTAGATGTTCTGAAAGTTGCTATCAAGTTAGTGGAAGTAGATGATCTTGTACTTGAAGTTGAAGGACCAGCAACAGCTCTGGTTGAGGAAGATGATGAAGGCCCACCAATAACGTTTCGAGTAGATGAAGAGGATGGGCTGGCCACAATATTACGGGTGGTGGAGGAAGACGAGGGACCACCAACTATGGGTCTAGTAGATGTAGTCGAAGGACCTCCAATAATATTTCGTGATGTAGAGGATGAAGTCGAAGGACCTCCGATAATTGCTCTCGTCGAGGAAGTGGAAGGGCCGCCGATGATTGCTCGTGTCGAGGAAGTTGAAGCTCCGAGACCATTTCTTGTACTGCTACTACTTGAAGGACCCCCAACGATTGGACGAGTTGAGGAGGTAGAAGGACCTCCGATAATTGCTCTCGTCGAGGAAGTGGAAGGGCCGCCGATGATTGCTCGTGTCGAGGAAGTTCGGGTAGATGAAGTTGAAGGACCAGGAAGAATGAATGACGTAGGTATCGTACTAGTAGTAGTCGTAGTCGTAGTCGTAGTCGTAGTACCTCCAATAAGACCAACGCTCGTAATTGGGGTTGCTATAGCTAGTGAACTAGTTGCACTTGGAGATACAGGTGGATTTGGAAAGCCAATGATAAACGGAAACCCCAATAATTGTAAGAAGTAATAGCGTGAGAGTGCATCCAAAAAGGTAAGGAAGTCGCCAATTGAGATTAGACCTGCAGCAGCCTCCTGTTGAAACTCGGCGAGAGAAGCAAATCCAGCTCTACGTAGAAAGGCGGAAACGGCGGCAGCATCTAACCTGTTTAAAAATTGGGAAGCATAAGCTGAATTGGCTCCTTCGCCTCGTAGAAATTGGATAAGTGGAGTATAGGGGGACCATTCTCCATTGTTTGATCCTCCATTTCCCCCATTGTTACCTGGATTATTGTTCCCTGGATTATTGTTCCCTGGATTGTTGTTTGAACCACCACCGTTTCCAAGACCAGGGAAGCCGGGGAAGTTTGGAAATCCAGGAAAGCCATTTGACCCTCCATTCCCAACACCTCCATTGTTTCCTGGGTTATTGTTTGAGCCTCCGCTATTTCCAAAGCCGGGGAAGCCGGGGAAGCCAGGGAAGCCAGGGAAGTTGGGGAATCCATTCGATCCTCCGCTTCCGGAGTTGCCAGGAGTATTGCCACCTGAGCCTCCAGGGGAGTTATTCCCTCCTGGGTTGTTGTTCCCTGGGTTGTTGTTCCCTGGGTTGTTGTTCCCTGGGTTGTTGTTCCCTGGGTTGTTGTTCCCCGGATTGTTGTTCCCTGGGTTGTTGTTCCCCGGATTGTTATTACCTGGATTGTTATTCCCTGGGTTGTTGTTCCCCGGATTGTTGTTCCCCGGATTGTTATTACCTGGATTGTTGTTCCCTCCTGGATTGTTGTTCCCGCCAGGGTTGTTGTTCCCCGGGTTGTTATTACCTGGATTGTTGTTGCCCGAGCCTCCCGGATTGTTATTCCCTGGGTTATTGTTCCCTCCTGGATTGTTGTTGCCAGAACCACCTCCCGAGCCAGAGTTTCCACCGTTACCCCCGAGCAAATGCGAAATAAATTCAGAGATCGAGTCATCATCCTCATCTCCATCTGAATCAAAGAGGTCGGCTAGAGAAGGGCCATTTGAATCATTGGGGTTTGTGGAAAACAAAAAACGTTTTGCTCTACATTATCAAAGTCATCATCAGCATTTATCATCCTCAAACTGATGTCTTTAAACAGACATGGACCATCATAAGCAAACGTACATGCTATCATCTCCTTCAGCTCTCGCGACTTTTTCACCAACAGCACTCTCGCTCAAAACCGTCGAAACGGTAACACTTAGAGCCACAGCCCAAACTGCAACATTGCGAACAAACATCCTAAAGGTTGAAAGATTGTGATAGTCCAATGAAGGACAGGTTAATGAATGACCGACAGTATGATGAGAAGCGCAAAATGAGAGAGCGCAGCGAAGACAAAAGCACAAGCACCGTAACTTACTAGGTGCAAAAATCTACCAGTATAGTAGAACACCCAGATTATAAGCAGAGGGATTCGCCTCACCCCCCTCCTCCAAGCGCGTGCATATTCGCGACTTTCGCGAAATATGTAATGTGGATATCCAAGCATTCTTGAAGCGCGACGACCAAAGGAAACACGGAAAAAGACGTTTGTGATCTACAAAATATTTGCTGAGGAATGAAGCTTGTAGCCAGCCATTTAAGCCACGGGTACTGATGAATCTAAGTCAAAGGGGTAGGAAATAATGTTCCCGACGGGAATTTTCAGCCTCTTACGTTCCTTTCCTGACAGAGCCAAGACTTGAATAGATCTTGTAGATACCGACGATATTGTGTTATTCGAATCTTAATTACTATTAAGATTTCTCTTGTCCTGAAACAATGCCTATCAACGAATTTCTTAGTTAGATTGAAGTGTACAATCGTTGATAGATCAATTATCATGGGGCTAGCACACACCGTAGACTACTTAATACCATTTTCCGGAGTAGCAAACTTTTGCATATCTTCAGATGGTCAATCCAAGCATGCAGTAACCTGGCATGAGAAACTTCTCATGTTAAATTCCGTTAAGATATAATACATTGAATGACGGGGCGAAGTAACGAGATTGAAGTCCAGCTTCCTGATTTAATCCAACCCTTGATTTCTTGGCTAGAACGACAGAATATTTATTTTGTCGAGTAGTCTCTGCATATAAATAATGATCCTTCCCCTCATTAAACTATGATAGTAGTACGATGCACTATAAGTAGGTGGTAGTGAACGGGTTTCAGGACATTTTCCACAACCACTCGATTTTCGACAGACAATATGACTGGATTCTATCCAAAATCACGTGATAAACACAAGCTCAAGCAAACTGATTATGCATACCTACCTAGGTAATCAAGTGATTTTGATTTAGTTAGGCTTTCAATTGTGTAATTAAAATTGTATGATCGAAAATTGTATGATCGAAAGTGAGGATGGTGCTGGTGAGAGGGGGAATGGGATGCACATAGTGCGCCTTCTTGCTTCCCTTCGTCTCCCCTCCCCCCTCCCCTCTCCCCCTCTTCCCAAGAATTTCAGCCCTCCACCCCATAAAACCAACCCACTCCATCCGACACCAACCCCCTATCCCACTCTATACCCCCCCAAACCCTCCACAACCCTCAAATTCCCAGCCATCACCCCATCTATAACTACCTACCCAGATACTCATGAAGTAACCACATATCCATCCCACATATCCATCCCAAATATCCATCCCACATACACATCCCTCTCCTCTCCGCTCTAGCACCAAGAGACCTCACTTACTCACTCACAATAACACAATCAATAAATCTTACACTGAGCAATCCATAGGTACCTAGATAAGGGAAGTAGGTATTCTGAGCTATTGGGAATATAATAGATATAATAGATATATATTTCGGCGCGCAGCGAAAGAAACTTAAGCGTCGAATTTTACGGAATTTTGATATGACGTATATTAACTATATTTTCTATAACCCTAAGAATTACGAGGGTGTATTGTACAGTTTGTACCTAGTTAAACAATGAATGTAGTCAAAAAAGAGACAATGTAATACGAATGTATGGATGGATCTATTATGCCATTCCGGCTAGGTTACGACTCCCACATACCTGCATCCTTGAATTGTTCACTAGACTTATAATTCAGTTGTAGATATCTCAGATTCACTTAAACGATAGCCCTCATAAGAAGGAACACCTTTCAATCATCAATTCGCCTATCGCTCTAAAACCTGAAAACTACCTGCGTCATGTAATGTACTCTCCCCTCTTTTCCACTCCTCAAAAACCCCCAAAGCACACCGCACTCCCGCAACTAAATCCCATATTTAAGACTTAGCAGCTTCCAACTCCAACTCCAACTGTCTAATTCTTTCACTTTGATCACCAGGACCAACTCTCATCTTCAATGTATCAACCTCTTGAGTCAATAGACCAATTTTCTCCGTTTGCGCCGTAATAGTTTTAGTTTGGGCTTCCAAAAGTTGCTTAATTTCTGCTAGGGAATCTTCGACGCCAACCGAGGTTGGGGATGGTTGAGAAGCACCAACCGCGGAAATGGGCCCGGAAGAGGTAGCGATAGTGGCGGGGGTAGCCTTTGCTGCAGGCTCGAATGATGTCGGTGTTGCTTGAGATACAGGAGATGGCTTTGGTGGGGTGACCTTAGTTGGAGCGGGCTTGATTGGCTCCGGCTTGGCTGCAGCTGGAACGGACTTCTGAATTGGCTTTTGAATCTCCTCGAAGCTGGAATTATCATCGGCTTCATCCTCATCATCATCTTGGAATTTGGAGGCCATGGCAGAAATGGAACCCTTTTGTTCAGACATAGTTGGTGGAGGTGCTCTTTGTGCGACTGGAGCTGGTTCAGGCTCTGCCTTTGGAGGTGCGGTCTTCGTTGGGGCTGGAGTTGGCGCTGGTGCAGCGACAGGTGGTTTATAATCGGATGGTACCTCAACTGGGGCGTTTCCCTCATATACACTTTCCAAATCGATCTTGGCAGGAATTCCATCTTTACCAGCAAGCCATTCCTCAGCAGTAACTGCAGGTTTCAAACCAATCGCAGGTGGGTAAATATCAGATTGAAAGACTTCGGCACGGCGAGGAACTGTGAAAGAGATAGGCTCCACATATTGGTCATTGACGGTTTTAAATCCCTTCATGACTTCGTTCTCGTGAACCTGGATTTTGGTTAGAATAGGTATGTGAAAGACACATAATGCCAACCACTTACATTAATACCACGTCTGGGAAGGAATGCGATACCACGTTGTTGATCACTAGACTTATATTCGGACAAAAATTCGAACTTGTCGTTCTCATATTCATAGTATCGAATGTTACCGTCACTAAAATTGTTAGCTAATTTCTTTCCGGTACCTGCCTATGAACTTACCCTTTGCCTGCCAAGTACAGACATTGAGTACCATCATCTAGATGATCGTTAGTGAAGATCCAACATGATTCATGAATGTAACCTACCCCAGAATGGCATGCAAACACCCGAGATGGAGTCCAAAACAGTGAACCCTCCAATTGGTTGCTTGGCGTTACCAACATCCCACAAAGCCAACTGACGATCGCTCATCTTGGAGAATCCGGTGGTAGCCACGCGATTATGTTCTCCCATCCATACGACTCTGCTATTCTTTGCGCCAGTATGTCCCGGTCCTTCGTGTGCAGGTCTTTCTTGTCTAGTATCCCAAATGCGTAATTTCTTGTCTCGAGAAGTGGTGGCCATAAGAGCTCCATTTGCGCTCCATGATAAACTTTGTACAATATCTCCGTGCTTCAATGTCAAAGGTGCTTTCCCGGTGCCGATGTCCCATAGCTTAACTGTGTAATCTCCAGATGCGGATGCGAGAATGTTGTTTGCCGCGGGGTTGAATAGAACTTGTCCGACTTTCCTGCAGGTTATTAGAATCAATTCGAGCCTTCGGTATTATCGGCACATACCTAGAATGACCTGCCAACTTGCTGACAGGCGCAACATCGACGGGTTCTTCAGAGTCTTGATAGAGGGAGAACCCTTGAGGAACCTCCCATATAAATACCTTTCCATCATCAGATCCGGAAGCGATAATGCGATCGTTGAAAGGGTTCCTAATTCAAAGATGAGCGTTTATTCCAATCTGCCACTTTATCAACCACTCACCAATCCGTATCAAGAACCGGTCCAGTATGACCTCGAAACAATGGAATTTGTTCTGGCAGACGACCCTTTTCATTCAAAGGAATAACAGCGAATGCGCCTCCACCACTAGCTTCCCAATTGACCGAAAGATATTCAGGATTGGCCTATTTTCGATGATGAGTTACCTTTCTTCCTCAAATCTACATCACTTTTCCAAGTCATTGGTTTCCCACCTTGATTAAATTGGTATCCCATGCATTGCGACTGATGTGCAAGTTATCGTAGCACGCCTCCTTCTTGGACGATTTACCAAAGACATGTCCTATTTGAACGATCGGTCAGCGATTGCTCTCGTGCCTCTCTCCTGGGGGATATTGTAACAAGGCTTACGATATTTCGACGCGCGCACAAAACGGCCAGCCATCCCGGCTCATACAAATGCTATGGGAAAAAGAAGGGGATCAAAGTTATCGAAATGTAGGCAATTAAGAAATGTTGAGGAGGAAATTCAAAAAAAGAATGTTTTAATTCAGTTTGTTGTTTGTTTTTGTTACCTGTGAGGGGATGATTATGCGAAGCTCATCCAAAAGTGTTTTGATGATGCTATCTATCGCTTTGCAGGCTGTAGGTAATAAATGATGGTGAAACTCAATTTCTAGCGGCGAATGTTGCAGTTTCGCAGTTTCGCAGTTTTGTAGTTTATTAACACTTTCAAAAGACTTGCTGCGCCCGCCAAAGATTACACGGGGTTTTAAAGTTCACCACAATGGGAAATCACGGGCCCCTTGTCAATATCGTCTCATATTAAATATGAGGAGAGTCGAGACAAAGGGAATGACTTCAACCCCTTTTTTTTCCTATTGATGATATTCTTTCATGAACTGCATTAATTTTATCTATTCCGTACCAAGCATGGAGTACGAGTTCCTTGCTATGGTTCGAACCCACCGACTTCCTCCTAGCGCCCACTTTCTGCTGCATAATTCCCCACCAACCCACCAACGACTCTGAGTACCTAGCTGGTATTCCTCCACACCTTGAGCAGAGAACATATACTCAAAAAATCGCCCCCTCTTCAACAACATGCAACGGACGCGTGGTCTAATGGTTATGATATTTCGTTCACAGCTTGTGTACATACGTTCGAATCCAGTTTCTTGGGTTCCTGCACCGAAATGGTTCTGAGTTCGATCCTCAGCGCGTTCATCTCTTTTTGCTCTTTATTGCTCCCCTCTGATGCTGTTTGGTGGTTGAGCGTGTTTTTGAAGCACAACGTCTATGTCTTATTGATATGACTCCAGCTCCGAATGGTTTTCGAGGTTTGTGCGGTTTTGTCTTCATTGACCTCGGAATTGGTGGAATGCTTTATTACGTAACATGCGCACGGATCATTGCCTCATATGCTTCAACGACGGACGAAATAAAGTTGTACACCAAGCCAAGCAAACCTTATAGTCACTAGGTAGGTAATGTTCTGCTTTGGATTTGATAGTGCAATGCTTTCAATGTTCCAATTCGATTTTGATGATCAAAACCCTTTGGATGTTCCAAGCCCGGTTAGATGTTCAAATATATCAGTGTTCTAAGCCAGATCAGATGTTCATGCCGGATGGAAAGTTCAAGACAGATCAGGTATTCAAACTCTATCAATGTTCTAAGCCAGATGGAATATTCAGATACCCTGAATATTTTGAGCTTGTTTAAATGTTGGAATTCTTTCAATATTCCAATTCTGTCAATGTCCCAAGCCAGGTCAGATATTCAGAAGTTCTATCAATATTTCAAGTCGGTTTAGATATCCAGGATAGATCGAATGTTCAAGCCAAATCAGATATTCAAACACGTTCGAAGTAAGAAGTATCTAGCACATGCAGATCCTTCGGTGGAGGAGCTTATGCATACGATAAATGATGTGGATTTAGCTAAGGAAATTATAGGGGGATGGTCAGGGAGAGCAATGGAAATGGTTTTACATGAGGATGGTTGACAAGATGTTGGTGACAAGTTGTTGCCGGATATACCATCTGAGTATGGAGTGAAAGGTTTATATCTGAACTTTGTCACTATTGTAGGATTGAAATTTATCCAAAACATCGAAGAGTTTATGGAGGGATGGCTAGTGGTGCTGCTGGTTTGAAAGGACGAATCTCTTAACATCTAAATGTTGCAGCACATCATGAAATATCGTCGTTCCATTATATGATGATGGACTTACCTGGATCAGTATCGGAATTCCGGAAATTTGCTCAATATAAGGGCGAGAAAGGTCTTGCGTTCTTTTTGTTGACAGAAGCATGTATGATTGCGATCTTGAGGTTGTATGAATCGATATCTTTACAGGAACAATTACACGGGTAAGGCATTCCTGCTGTTGTATACAAAAAATCGAAAGTTGGTTTGAATGAAGAACCAGGTCTTCATTTCGCAGGATGGAATAAGGAAACTGCAGAAGTTGCTCGATTACAGATACTTAGAAAAAGCAATCTCGTTGATAACAACAGGAGAACTTGTATCAATCAAGGCAGTACCTCGTTTGAAGAGAATATCATTCTCTTTTTTTTTTCGGAACACATGGTCAATATCTCAATGTCCTTGCAGAATTTGTATCCAGAGATTCGGAATCGTACAGCAGCAATCGCGTTCATTGATCTTGCACCAAATGAAATACATACTCATCCATGTTACAATTTCGATTCTTCAACTGTCAAATTACAGCAATTTGGTCTATGGATACAACTAGGGGATGAGAATACGACAGGATACTGGATTGAGAAGTCGGATGCTATGATATCTTTGAAAACAAGCAGGTTGTCAAAGGCGAGCGAAGTGAAGATCACTTTTTTGTGTGAGGCAATATTGAAATTATATGGACTGGGTGGTTGATTTATCTAGCGATCCAAGTTTTTTTGTTTAGTTCTTGATGATTATCCTCAGTATGATGATCTCCCTTTCATTCAGTATTTATCCTACCAGCGGCGGTAGCAGCGGCCTCGGGAGTAGCAGCGGTAGCACCAGAACAGAAGAGTTACTGCGAAGCATTCTCCACAGATATATATGAACAATACAAACCACACACCAAATGCTGTTTGCAAACGAGCATTTGAATTTCTAACTTGGTATGAACTTTTCATCTAATTTAAAATTCGAATCTAATTTGGGACATTACCATAATTGAAATATCTAATCTACTCAGATGATTCGAGATATTAATAAATTCGAAATATCTAATCTAATCTGAAAGAAATATAAAAGAATTCTGATATTCAGCTTATATCAAATTTTATCTCTCAATACTCCTCTCCTTCTTCTGACCCCTTCTTCTGATTCATTTTGTACTCACTCCACCAGCTCCTCTCCTCGTCTTATACTAGGTATTCACTCGCTATCTAGAGAGTAATTGATTTCTTTGATTTTTCTTATTCTATATTATATTAAATATTTAATTCCTATTTATTTATCTATTTATCTATTTATTTATTCATCTATTCATCTATCTATCTATTCATCTATTCATTTATCTATTTATTCATTTATTTATTTATTTATTTATCCATCTATCCATCTATCCATCTATCCATCTATCCATCTATCCATCTATCCATCTATCCATCTATCCATCTATCCATCTATCCATCTATCCATCTATCCATCTATCCATCTATCCATCTATCCATCTATATCTAATAATAATAACATTAACAAAACCCCTAACCCCTAATTCATAATCTACAATCCATCCCATAAACAATATCCATACCTACCTACCTATCTACATAAACTCAACTCCCCCTCTTTCCTCACCCCTCCCAATTCTTGGCATTCGCTTCGCTTCACCTCCGTCTTCGTCTTCTTATTCATGTCAAGAGTAAAGAAAATATCAGATCAGAGGTGTATGGTTTTGTATTGTTGCGGAGTCTAGCTTTTTCGATATTCGAATTTCTCTTTGGTTGGTTGGGTTGGATTAGGATTTGTAATAATGATTACACATCTTATTAGTATTCAAATCGAGTGCTACAACTAAAAATCTGGGGGTTAGGTTATTGAAGACTGCGCAGTTACTTTTTTTGATGTAGTGAATCAGAGTAGTTGAAGATGTGATCTGATTGTTTTAGAGTGTATTATTTGGATTGATATTTTGGAGATGAAGAAGATGGATAGTGTGGGATGTGGAAATGTGGTGGTTTTATAGTGAAGGCGACGTAGAGCTGAGTTGTTGCGGATACATGTTGTGGATACATTTAAGATCAGGAAATGTGTTTTCATTGGAATGTTAACCAAACGATTGTTAAGGTTGTCACTTATATTGAATCAACTATTAGAGGGTGTTTCATTGCAGATATATATTTCATTCACAATCTACCTATGTACATATGTTCGAATCCACCATACGACCATAGGGAATCAAGAATGGGTCGTTGCCCAAATTTCTTGTGCTGATCCACTCCTCGATCAGATCAGCACGTATTTCACGGTGCCAGTCTTGAGTCCGGGTATTTCAAAATGGTTTGAAATGTCTGAGCAAGCCCTCTGCATGTGAGTGGCATTGCGTTTCATGACAAAAACCTTGCGTACTTCGACATGTAGTTGCGGTGGTGTAGGCGACAAGTTCTTCTCTGGCGAGTTTTCCTTTCTCACTTGGGAGAGTAAGAATATCCTCGAATCTATCTCGCTGATGTTTGGAGATTGTTTTCGTTTTGTCTCGCGGATCTCTGGACTGTCTCTTGATTGGTGATATACCTGTACCTAGGTATTGCTAGGAATATATTGTTGTTGCAAACGTTGTTGAGAGGAGTTGAAGTGGTTGGAAGGGTTGTAAGCGTTGAGAGGTTGAGGAAGCTGAGGAAATTAAGAAAGATTGAGGAAGTTGAGGAAGTTGAGGAAATTGAGGAAATTGAGGAAGTTGAGGAAGTTGAGGAAGTTGAGGAAGTTGAGGAAGTTGAGGAAGTTGAGGAAGTTGAGGAAGTTGAGGAAGTTGAGGAAGTTGAGGAAAGTCGAAAAAGTTGAAAGTTGAGAAGGTTATTTGGAAGAACAAAGGAGAGCACAGCACAGCTATATGTACCTACCTAATAATTCTCAGCCCAGCGAGAATAAATTCATCTTTAGAAAGTGGCCGACTAGACCCTTTGAACGGAGACTCTTTTGATCATGTGACCGAACACCTTGAGAGCACAAGCTAGACTATCAATTCGTATCAACCTGCTCGTTGTCCCAATTCGTATCATTATTCCAATCTATATCAATATCTCAGTTTATATTATACATTCACTCTCCTACTTTCAGACATCATTATCTTCTTTCCGCTTGATAAGAGAAGACCCATTCTTGACAATATTTCTTACAGTGATTTTCCGCATCACTTAGTACCAGGGACAAATGCTGCTGCAATAGAAATTTGTCCTCTGCCCTGCACTTCCCCTCCGGCAGGATATCGTGCCTCCCATCTCATGTTACGATCGTTCACGATCATAACAAGTTCATACTCGACTTTGTAGTGTCTCTTTGCTCTTACGCCTTCTTCTGGTTCTATCGGTTGAATAAGATTCTGCTCCTTCAGAAAAGTCATATCTGTTTCAATGATACCGACCACTGTTGCTCCTAAATACCCATTCTATTAGATTCGGGACCTACTCACAAATTCATCTTCCCTTACGCGCCTTTATTTTCCTTGTGATTTTTTCGGTAGTGTGATTTCATTTTGTTGTCGGAAACACAGAGGTACTCTTTACACTCGAATCGTGTGCCTTCTCTTGCATCAAAGATACAAAAAACTTGTAAACGATAATCTTTATCTGTAGGAATCTCGTCGCCTTAAAAATGGTGTAAGCAAATTGTCTGATTGGCCCTGGTCTGTCGCAAACATAGATATTGACCTTGTTGATGAGCCAGTAGATGGTATATTTCAGGTATTTTCTACCATCTAAAGGCTCAAAGTATGGGCGTATCCCTCTATACGCAGGAAATTGATCCGGTTCATGTTCTTCGGTACACAGGAATCCATAGCTAGATCGGCTGATACGCTGTGGGCCGCCTTTCTTATTCAAAGCCCGGAGTACTGCCCCCGAGGAAACAGTGGTTTCGCTTCTGTATCTATGATTAGTTATAACAATGCAAAGGATAACTCTTGGGAGCCTACGGAGCTGATGGGAAAACTAGTTTAATCTCATCGTTGCGGTAATTGCGTATTGCTGCGAGTTGTTTTTTTTAGATAGGTTCAAAGGGAAGGAGATTCCCCGAAGCCTCCAATGAGGATCACTTTCTATTTAGCGAATTAGACTCTTTGAGTTACTTTCCTCCTAATAATAGATAAGTTATAACACACCTCACGGTTAACCCTTTCTCTTTTGCGCCATCTAATTGGGCTTTCATCAAGACTGCAACCCTCTCCAAAAGCGGGTCGAAGATTTTCTTTAGGTCAGCACTGCATTGCGTGTCAGAAAGGCTTGATATCTCATTTCGTTCCATCACTCACCATCCCATCTTGAGTCGATTGTTGAGGAATCGCTTGTCCGGGTTTTTATTCGCTCTTGAGCCAGGTATGTCAATCCATACTGTTGGAACGTTGTCTGCCGCCACATCGACATTTCTTTTCACATCATTTTCAAATCTGACTAACAACTTATCTATAATACCTTCAATTGTGGAGCGATTGACCTCAAGGTAATCTTCGCCTCGAAGTCTGGCACTCAGATGTTCCCGGAGCGCCTCATTCAAATAGCTAGAGCCACAGAGATCGCCTACATTACTCAGTATACTGTGAAGAGATGTTGAATGAAATCAGAACTTACCACCAGCTTCAACACCCTCCGCCTTTACTTTTAAGGGGCAACTTTTCCCAATAGTATATGTTATGGTATCGACCGTACCCCCACCAGCATCAATGAGAACGAATGTCTCTCCGGTCTGTGAATGTAAATTTTATCGATTTCGATAGTGGCAAGGAACCCACAACTTACTATCATTGGAGTAGTCCCGCTGGCAAGCATATAAGCAGCTGCAGCTTCGGGTTCGGAGACGATAAATAGATTATCCACGCTGTCATTCTCCACCCTTCCGAGACCAGACTCGCGCATGGCTCTTTCCATATTCTTTTGCATTCTTCTGGTAGCTTTTGGCGTCCAAATTGGAGGTACGCAGAGCACAAACTCTACGGGGATGCTATCCGTGAACTCATGGTGTTTGATAAGCTCATTTTTAGTATGGAACTCAATCCGAAGAAGAGGGTCCCAGAAAAAGATCGCGAAACAGTGAGAAAAACGTGATTACAGCACAATAATGTTGAACAGAAGAAAGCGCTAACTTCTTAGCTACTATACAACGAACAAAGTCAGAAAATGCATAACGAGGAAGGAAAACGTGTAATTCAGGACCTTAAAGATAAAACTGAGCGCGCCCCAAGTGAACAATTAGGTTTCATTGGTGACGAACTTGACCCATCTACTGAAAATAAGAAGGGTGACAATGTCTACGCCCTACCCTCATTAGAGAATAGCGAGCTCTACGAACTCGCGCCTTTTGGATGGAGGAAGAAACCTCATCAGTCACAGGAAGATTTGATTTCTTCTCCCACCACGCGCGAGCGGATTCACAGAGTCGCTTTGCGAAAAAAGGACGAAAAGATATTGGAGCTCCAGGAGGTAGTCAACACCAAGGAAGAAAAACTCGATGTACTTCAGACGAAGTTAGACTCCTATAGATTGGTTTAAGAAAGACAGCAGGAAGGCAATGATTCCATTCGACTTCTTGTCTTCAACCTACAGTACTAGGGCACAGCTGTTTGCCGAACACCGAAATCACACCAAAATTCATATAAATTATCTATATATTTTTCAATAATAATATAGATTTTATTTAATATATTTTATATAATTCTATTCATTTTTAATTGAAATTTAATAAAAATTAGATGGTTGTTTTTTAAGATTTTTATTTATTATAGAATTTATATAGAAAGTTGGTATAATTTGAAAATATTGAAATTTATTAATAAAATGAGCGAAAATCAAGAACTGTTTTTTTGATTTAGATTCAATCTTATAAATAATAATATTCCTATATTTTAAAATCAAAAGAATTATAAATTCTGAGTGTTTCATTATATAATAAAACTATATTTAAAATTCTAATCAATTTTAATGATTTTGAATATTTTATTTTTATTTATACAAATAGGGCAAAATAATCATTTTTGGTGTGATTTTTGAAACCGACGAACAGCTGTGCGCGGTTACTGTACATCAAGAAATTGAACATCTAAAAGCAGCGAAAGATAGCTGTCGAACAATGGGAACATTCACCAAAGTAGCGGGAAGACAAACCCAATCTCGAAATGAAATGCAGATTGAAAGGAAGATTCCAATCATGAGACGTCTTATGAAGAACATACTTGGTGGTTGCGACGATGACGCCACCCTCAAAATCCCTGATTCTGAAGTCCCAGTTGATTTGAGTGCGCTCTTTTCGTTTGGGTTCGGGTTGGCTGACCAGACGCGTATAAGCAAAGAACAAGCTGCAGCCTTGATATCAAACCGTCCGCCATACTCCGTCATTGAAACTTTGGTAGAAGCCGCTGTCTGTACTTGGGTATTCGAATCCACCTTTCCGAATTTCGAGCAGAGCCCCAAGAGTCTGAGCTTACTCGCGACATACAAGAATATTATCGCAACTCAAGGTAAGCGAATACTCATATAACCCGGCGCTTAACTCTTCGTTTCTGAAAGCACACGCGGTGCTTACTCCCGAGCGGTATGAGCTAGTAACTATGTACCTGGTACTCTGTTCGATCCACAAACCATGGACGTCGAAGTGATCGAGGCGCCGACCAAAAGTCCGACCAAAGAAGGCCGTGTCGTCCAATACTGTTTGCACGTTGCAATTCAAGCATTTACTGAAGAGGCGGTAAAGAATGCAGACTCAGTCTCGCAAGCGACGATCCGCTATAAGAAATTCACAAGTAAATTCGCCGCGGAACCTTTGGAGAAGATAGGCTTAGAACCAGTGATACTTGCCAAAGCCATAGTTGTTTTGAAAAACTGAACTAGCTTTAGGTGTCAATTTTTGCTTGCGAGAAGATTCAAACACTTCGCGATTCTTGCGTTTACAGGAAAAGGCGCTTTCGACGTAGTAGTAATATACCGGTAGTTTTGTTGAGCCCCCACTTGAGAGTCGTTGATAGGCGTTCCGAGTAAAACGCTTTTTTATTATATCATTGGGGTCAGATGTGATAGATATGTTTGATAATGGGTACACTATATGAATGAGAGCTTGTGTTTTCATATCGGCAAAGTCAAAGAATTAGAATTTCATTCAAATCTTCAGGCTAATCTTTCACTTGATTTGAAATTTCAGCAAATTTGAGAGACTCAATCCATTTGAGATTGTTATAACGCTAGTATATACCCAACAAAAGCCCTCAACTCCTAAATTCCCTTGCTTACAAAAGCGCATCATCACCTCTATCCCCATTAAGCTTTGCCTTCGTCATCTCGCTCTGTCCAGCCACCTCATCACTTCCGACCGTCGCCAAATATTTCTTAAAGTTATCACTCATCTCTACCACCTTCTCGAAATGATCCCTTCTCAATTCCACTTCCACTTTTCCATCCTCGTTTGGCCCCTTCTTTGTCTCTGCTTCATATTCGGCTAGTGCAACTGCGGTTTGGAACGCATTGCGGATCTCACGACCATTCCAATCAATATCTTTGAGTACCTCATCTGAGAGGATGTAGCGCTTCGCAGCACTCATGATGGTGATTTCATGTCCGCGTTCTAATCCTAGCTTGGTGAAAAATTGAAGCCAGATTCTCTTACGGCCTTCGCAGTCTAGAGGGCGGTAACCAATGTACACGTGGATACGAGAGAAGAAAGCTGGATCAAAGTGTCCCACGCGATTTGTAGTGAGGAAGAGAATACCTCTGTAGTATTCCATCGCTCGTAAAAAGACAGATACGAGTCCGTTACGTGTGAGTTCGGAAACTTCACGACGCTCGAGATACACATCGGCTTCGTCGATTAACATGACGGCGCCCCAGATTTCGGCTAGTTTGAACCATTTGCTGAGGGATTCTTCGACGCGGAATTCATCAGTTCCGATGTCACCACAGGTGAGTGAGAGGAGAGGTCTTGATGTGAATTCGGCTACACATTCTGCGGTGTAGGTCTTACCAGCACCGGGAGGACCGTGCAATAAGAAGATTTGCCCTTCTCCTTTGTTGGGGATAGGATCAGCTGACCAGGTTGTTTCGCTTCTGCCAGCTTTCTTGGAGGAAGTGTATTTGTGAACGAGGG
This sequence comes from Botrytis deweyae, assembly GCF_014898535.1. NCBI lineage: Eukaryota > Fungi > Ascomycota > Leotiomycetes > Helotiales > Sclerotiniaceae > Botrytis > Botrytis deweyae. The sequence continues at coordinate 358,105 of NW_024066235.1, forward strand.
CTTTGATCATTTCCTGCTTTTCGTTTGGTAGAACTAGATTTTCGATAGCCGAAGTGTAGAATTTAGGAGGTTGACAACAATCGACGTCGAGAGCTTGCCATTTCTTAGACTTGAGATCGAAACCCATGATACGACGAGGACAGAGGAAGTACTTGTGTCGTGAAACAATTCCATTTGCATCGGTTTCGGCAAGCGAAGGTGTTTCGCGAGGTTCGATATTTTCGTATTTGCCCCATCTTGTATTGGCTGATGCAGCTAGTCGTTTAGAATTACAATCTGTACAATTGCAGTTATAGTGCAAATCTGCAAGAATACCAGAATCGTCATCATCGATACCGAGGACTGGAGCTGGGTGTTTCTGTGTTTCTTGCCAATCGGCGTATGTGTAGAAGGCACTTTGATCAACCACAACACGACCCTCATGGAAACGTTTTGGCTTTTGCTCAACGGGCATACTGAAACCTCTGTAGTCCATTTGTTTACCCATCAACATACTGTAGAATTTCTCTCCACGATCTTCGAGTTGTTTTCGTGGAGATAGGGCAGAGTTGCTATCGATATAATGGGCAGGAATAACCTTTAAGGATGTGACTTCGCGCTCGCCTTCAAACGGCGCGATGGTGACCTCATGAGATCGACGTCCAACGAATCGGCCATCGAAATCTAGATACCACATCTTAACTTTGAGAGGTGATGGCTGTCCTGGTCTGGTGTTCTCTGTGGAGTTTTCACATCCTTGAAGAACGAAACCAGCGCGTTGCTCGTCGAATTGAGCGTAGACATCCATTCCTGGCTTGAACAGCATCCATAACATCTCAAACGTTACTACTGGATTAGCTCTAGCATGTCGGTCATCCTCCAACTTTAACTTCTCTTCAAAGTTATCCTCAAGATACTTCTGAAGAACGCTGATATGGTGACTGGCTTCCGCATCGTCACAATTCTCTTTGTATTCTTGAAGTTCCTTTCGGTAATGGACAAGAATCCCGTAAGGTTCCTTGATTGAAATAGTGTCACCGAGTAAAGATTGTCCGGGATAGTATTCGACAATGGATCTTAAGGCTTTCATGATGTGTGGAGAATGAATAATGAGTTCTTTCTCTTCCATAGATCGTTCGTCGAAGTCATTTTCGTCTTTCATCTCTGATGATATCACATTTTCATCATCCTTGTCCTTCTTATTCTTTTTCTTGCCATAGATGGTAGGGAACCAAATAGTAACACTGTATAAGACTTCTAGAATAGGTATTTCTGAATCACGATATCTTGAAAATGTTAGTGTCTGATGGGGGAGCCAACAATGGATTAACATACGTGGTTTTCTTCAACTTATATGGTGCTGCCAACTCCTTTGTTCCTTTGATTTCACCGCCTACATCCTTATACTGGACTTTGTACAAGATCTCTGGGCATTTGATATCTTCGTCCTTTCCTGCATCGCTTGATGCTTGGGTGGAAGTGGTAGCATCCTTCTCGACCTTGACGACTACATATTTCTCGCCATCTTTACTTGGTATCTCGTTGGAATGCATGATTGAGGATATTGTGGAGAAGTGAGAAGTATGTGATTAGGTATTATGAAGAAAGAAGAAAAACGAGGAGGATGAGGAAGTATGAGAAAGGATATGAAGAATGGGATGGATTGAACTGAGGAGTCTATAAATATTAAAAGCTGGACGGTTCAAGCAGATGAGGGGATAGCAGATCTGGTGAAGTTTTGATGAGATTTGTGGAGTACAAGTGGTGTTTACATAGGCAGCACTCGCCGCAGCAGTCAGCCCGCAGATGAGCACCACACCAGCCTTCTCCCATTCGTTGAAGATAGCAATACATTGCCTGTCCAGTTTCTTGTCCACCCCGCCCGCATTGAATACTTTGACTCACCGTGTTGTCTAGGCAAAGGATGAACGTTTTCATTATCGGTACGTACGTGAATGTGGCGGCTCTTTGTATGCAACTAGTAGCCCTAGGTGGTTTTTACGATATTTGATTGGTCCAAGCTGGTCTCGCGAGGCAGATTAGTGGATAAATGTCTGGGATCTCCGCTATATCGCTCAGCCGTAGATTTACGTGGGGTATCATCAATGGCCCCGAATCCTTCAATGATATCCGATCATGATCAGTGGTAGGTAGAATTACGAGCAAGTACTGCAGTTACGAGGGGAGCACCATCTCATTGATAGATAGATACCTGTATAGAGGAGTTAAGATTGGTTAATAAACGTATTGCCATTCGGTTCTTAAAGATGACAACGGTATTGAGCCATTGAAGGTTGAATGTTATCTGAAATTCATAAAAGATAAGTAAGTATTGATTGTCCAACTTGATATGAGACAATTGTATACTCTCGTTTTGTGAATAGAGTTAACAATCATAAATTGCCTCACCTTGATCTTTTCGAAAACCCTAATTATCATTGCAATGTGGGATGCTTCACAGGAATTGTCAACTGTGCCTCGATTTGCAGGGAGCTTCCGTACAACACAAAGATTCCACAACAAAAATCTTGCTGTGTCGTGTTCCCACTGGTTCCTGTTCCTGTTCCTGTTCCACTTTCACGATGATACTGGTGGTCCGGGCCGTCTAGCGTATAAGTAATAATGAGTAATAACTCGTGTTCACGTAAAACCTTGGAAGACAAGGCAACCAAACAGATCGTGGCCGTGCAGCATCAGATAGCTGTGATCGTGTCAAAATCATATATTCGCGATTGAAAAACTCCTCGTTGCCCTGCTGAAAGAGTTTGCATAGACTTTTCAGGTAAAGTTCTTGAGAATTTCTGCATCGTCGTCCAGAATACATAGTTACCGGTCTGGGCAAGCACTTGGCTGAATCTCAAGTCGATATCACGGCTATACACAGTACTCGATATATCAGAGCCCACTCGGACGTCCCAAATAGAGAAGATCCTGAACCCATTGACAGATTCACATCTTATGGTGGAAGCTCTCGCGTGGTAAACGAAGTTGATTTGCTCGAATGATCGGGCTTTTGGTTAAGATTAGCAATGACCTTAATTGGCGCGCTGAAAATTGAATATTCGTGTCCGTTGTTCGAGTGTATAACGGTTGACGATGAATGCCTTGGTGTAGAGAGATGAAAGGATATTGCTTTGATAAACAAGCCTCTGAAAAAGACTTAATGTTGTTGTACCGACAAGGCTCTCACGATATACATCATCTTTAATTGTATAAGAGAGGTTGTGTTTAACAATACCTATGATGTAGATGTATAACATCGACGGTTATGGAGATCACATAGCCAAATACCGTTTGTAAGAATCAAACAGAACCAATATATGGTGAAGAAAGCACAATATTTTGAGATTTGCATAACCGGTTACCTATCTAGGTAGTATGTTGTGGCAGTGCTACCTAGCTAGAATCGGATGGCTGAAGTACTGGCTGGTGGAGCTAAAATTAGAGATAATCGGACCTAGACATATATTAATCCGGCAGAATCTCAACTCAGTCCAGTCGGCCACAATTTCCCCCTTCATCATCGTTTCTTACTCACTCCATTTTATACCACGAAAAAGCCATTTCCAACCGTCACCATTCTCGTAACGCAATCCAAGGGGTTTTCAACCATCTCGAAAACCCAAGGATCGAGAATTGAATCCTTCCGCGAATGCCTTCCTTCCCGTCTTGCAGATCATGCAAGCAAATAGGCTACCCATTTATCTCGTTGGATTTATTTACGAGCACTTCCGGTAGGCACGATACCAATCCAGATATCTATCTAATTGTTTCTATATTATCAAAACTTCCACTTCTTTACTATATACACATCAGATCTATGCGAAATCAAAGCCTTCTTCTTATCGCGGTCGCATTCATGGTCATTTGTTGGCCCTTGGCCTTGATATCACCGATCCATCAATAAAAGGAACCCCCACCAAATGTACCGAATCTATTTCCTCCTCCAAACTATTGATTTGAAGATGTAACCATCATACATTACTGTATCATAGCCTCAAAGTAGTTCTTTCTTGATTTGGTAATCAAGCCATATAAATTTCACAATTATCATTGGTAAGGTAGTAAGCCTTACGGTTCGTTCCTCTACAGAATTCTGCACGAATTATTTAGCCTGTCGTTTATGATGGTTCTTCAACTCGATCTTAGAGATATACGCCAAGTCTGACGTGCAGACACTGCTGCGCCTATAATTGTTATGATTTTCGGTGGGATATCCCACTCTATTTACTCTATTATTGGCTATAAAGCCTAAAAGTGTGCGCCAAACCGCAGTGAAGCGCTTAGCCGATCTTCATGGAGGGTTTATCTCGAGTTGGTGGGTGATATCTAGGAAGACTCGGCCAATTTTTGGAATATATTTGATAATTTTTTTTTCGTTACATCCTTAGATTCAGCCAATGTTCTCCTTATCCATGCCTTGGTTGTATGGAGTTTCAAAGTTTTTATATTCCTTTACCCTTTTAATTTTAGGTTTGAGCATTTTCTAAGAGTGATATCATGGTCTATACTGAGTCCAAATTTTCACATCTTTCATACTCTACCGTCGGTCATGGTAGGACGGATTCTCCAACATTCATCGATGATGCTTTCACTCCTATATCCGGAATTGGCGTTGCCATACCCTATCCCGTTCTACAACGAACATTTTTGTTGGACCCTACGCCCCCACCAAGTCCAGTACATCAGAAATTCAAATATCCATCATCTGCCCCTTCATCAACAATACAAGGACAGCAAGATCTTATAACATTTGACAAACTTCCAGAATGGAGCCAGGATAACCCCCATATCCACACTGGATATCGACAAATATCTCATTCTGCTTCCACCTGTTTACATTCCTGTTTCCAAATCCATAATGAAACTTTCAATATATGGTCTCATTTCATTCCTTGTATCTTATTCATTATTCTCGAAGGCATTATTATGTATTATCTCGATACGCGCTACCCTAATGCTACGATCAAAGATCGTATTATCTTCTCATTTTTCATTCTCTGCGCAACGATATGTCTAGGCATCTCGGCAATTTTCCACTCCCTTATTTCACATTCTCAAAAAGGCCGCGACCTGTGGCTAAAACTCGATTATGTGGGGATTGTCTTTCTCATCATTGGATGCTTCATTTCAGCTGTATATATGTCTTTCTTTTGTCAACAAACTTTACAATATGCTTATTGTGGAATGGTAAGCTGTCTCTCCTTTTTCATTCTCTTTACTTATGAAATGGATAGATTCTAGCAATGTCAAGCACGGCATTAGTTTTTCTCCTCCTACCAGCTTTTCAAGGTCATCGATGGCGTTCTTTTCGTGTAGTAGCTTTCTGTGCAACAGCTGTGTCAGTTCTTATTCCTTTCATTCATACAATAGCGCAGTCTGGATGGGACAAGGCGATGGAGCAATCGGGTATGCCGTATTACTTCGCAGAAGCATTACTGCTTTTAGTCGGTGTTGTTTGTTTTGCTGTACGTTCTCGCCTTCCTGTTCGCTGTTTTTGGAGGGGCAAGTTGAGAAGACTAATAGGAAAATAGAAACGATGGCCAGAATCGTGGATTCCAGGTAGTTTTGATCTATTGGGCAATTCACATCAGATATTTCATCTGCTGGTTGTGTTGGCCATGGTGTTGCATTTGGTGGGACTTTTACAGGCGTTCAATTATAATTATGCGAAAGGGGAATGTAGAGGGACTATTTCATAGAATGGGTTTGATATATATGGAGTTATGGAATGGTAGGAAAGGAGAGGGATTGTATCATAAGATTGTATTATATGTATGGAGTTGTGAAACGGTTGGGAAATGGGAAAGGGATGTTTAAATTGGGAGCGATGGTTTTGGGCTGTGGTTCACACATCAGGATTTCATTGTGGTAATGTTGAGACGAATTCATGATGAATGGGATGAATGAGACGAATTGGAATATAGATATGGGTATGGACCAATGAATATACATTGGATTTGATTGGAAAAGATAAAGTAGGACTCATATATCCTCGAGGAATATTTTGTGTGATTTATGAGGATTGGAGATGAAAGGAGATGGGAATGAGGCTGAAAATGTGGAAGTTATTTTATTGCATCTTGAACTTAACTCGGAGGCTGCAATGACAATACCGAAACAAGCAATCAATAGCCCTCTCAAAGTGATATTTGGATTGATGTGAGTAATAGTTTCAATGACATTAATCCAAATATTCGAGCCCACCAATTGGTACTCGCTCCAAGCACGAATACAATGCAGCAGAGACATGAGAAGAACACATCGTATGATCTTAAAACATACGTCTTTTCCCTTCGTTTTCTCTGTACCATCATCACATGCGCAACTACGATCAACCCCATTTTACAAAAACTACGGAGCCCAAAACTATCGTCCAAAAAGACCTAGGAACGCGTCCCGATCTTCCACGTTATATCTTCTTCCGTGTCCATGTCGTCCGATCACGAAAATCATGACTGTAATGGAATCAACCTGCACACGAGATGCTGATAAATACGACTTGACATACAACGCTCTAACGGACCCATATTCCCCGCGTGGGGTACAGATAATGTATCACGACGGAACCACGGCTTCTGGAACGTGATTTTTCCTTCCGTTGTCCCGCATACATGTTCCGTATATTGAGGCTATGGAGTTACGCACCGGATGGTAATGGGAAAATGAATTAATCCATGCCACGTTCTCATCACATGTTGAAGAATAATGTTGTGTTTTCGCGACCTCGAATGCTAGAATGCTTTTACTAGGTCGCTTCATGTGTACTCCGTATCGATAGCATGAGACGATGCGACTACAAGAGGAAATGCGGAGAGCATGACTGAAGATGTGGTACCAATTACGTGCTTGCCCAACAAGATCCGAACACATGCCCATCAATGTACTGGGGGAAACAAATCGGGCGCGGAAGAATCGATTGATGGTATCATGGTCGGTATCTTTCGGTATTGGCAATGCATTCGATGACTGGCTGGTTGTGCCTGGGGGTTCGAGGATCTTTCTAGAATACACCATGATACGATAATATCCCATGTGTTGTGTTGGTGTATGCACAAAGGGTGATTAAGGGTGGGGCAGCTAAAGGTACAGCAAGGACCTGGTGGACCTACAGGAAGGACGAGGACGCCTTATGTGTGACGACCCAATACCATAGCCAACCATCAAAATCAAAGGTTTGGTATACGCATTCCCATGATCAACGAGTGTTTCAATTGCTAAACAGCAATGGGGAGTGTTGGTCACATCCACATCGTTTCATCAGCACATTACGTAACAAGGCCTGCATTCGCTCGCTTTTCGCTCGCTATTCTCTTGCTAAGAATCATTCTCTCGTCACACTGGGTATCACAGGTACTCTTTACTAAATCATACCTCCGGAATAGAATTGTCATGCCAATGATAGCACACTCGTTATATCATTACACCGATACACGTGTCAAGAACATTTCACAACGCGCAGCTGAATTGTCCTCCTCGCATGTTCTGTTGGGAGTGTTGGCGTTAGCCCCTGAATTCTACTCTCACATCATCCAAGTCCAAGTGGTGGTTAAGCCCGAGAGAAGAACAGAAAGGTAACTAAGATGCAAGGACATTATGCCCAATTCTACCTTTCAGGGCAAGATTTGCCACCTAAAGAGGCACGGTTAGTTCCGGTTGTGCAACCAATGGAATACCTATAAAGTTACATGGCACTCCTGCATTATGACATACATATATACCACACACTCTGATATCTCCTAAAAGTCCTTGATACTGTATTGTGATATCATACTCGGAGCAGATCTCAGCATACTTATCAATTCTTATATCTCGAATCAATTCGTCGCCTAATTAATCCAACGTTGCTTGTTATCAAGTACTTTTCATCTAGAAGCGTCTCTTTCGCATCTGTTCAATTATTCTCGTGGGATTAAAATACTCAAGTAAATAAAGAAAACAAGGCTTCATCAAAATCATTAAATACACCATGGCGAAATCATCAATCTCATCCTCATATTCATCTACACCGTCATCATCTTCCTCGTCAGCATATAAAGTAGGACCTTCAAAACCATCCTCGTCAACCTCATCTTCAAGGTAAGTCATACAAATCGTTTCTCTCTCTCTCCCATCAAGATCAGCATTAACACGCTTTCCAGCGCCCACCCTCCCTCCTACAAAATTCTCTCCACCCTAATCTTCCCAAACACCCCTCAAAAACATCACACAGTTGGCCGGGGCACACCTGGCAACGGCATCACTCCCTGGATGAACAGTGGTGATCTACGAATTCTAGGGGGACGAAGAGGAAAATTGGATCAAGTGGATCCGGAGAGTTTGACAAGTTTTTGTTGATCTTGCAGCAAGTGAATTATTCATCGCGATGCGGAAAGAAGATCGTGGGAGATGAGTAGGTGGACCATGGGAAGGAGCACAAAGTTAAAAAAAGGGAAAGTTACGATTGTATGAATTTTACGAGCAACGACCTGGAGTTATGCAAATGGGAAGGAAAGGAAAGGAAAAGAAAAGAAAAGAAAGATGGAAAAGTGTTTATTTTTTTTGGTGCATCACATTATTTGGAAGGGCGTTCTATGACCTAGCTTGAAGCTTCGCATTATCAGGTTTAGGTTTGTGGGTTACTTTAGGATAGAGAGTATGTTCCATAGCATATTCTCACGATCGGATTTGGTTCGAGGTTTTGGATGGATGGGTTAGCGAGGAGTTTGGAAATTAGGATGTATTTCTATGCTTCAAACGATTAATGATAAAGATACCCCGAGACTATTCGAATTCATTAAACAATTTCTATATGTGAAAGAGACGCTTTGAAGTTGTTTGCAAGCCCAATCACAATATTCAAATTGTCTGAGACAAGGAAATCAATCTTACATTAACTTTGCCGATCGGTATACCATGGCGAGAAGTAATATCAGATCAGACATGCAACAAAATCTGCAACCCGGCCTCCGAATTGCCACGAGATCTATCGATGTGCAACAAAATCACTGAAATTATATTTAGAAAAATGGGGCACTGTCATGGCATGGAATAAGATATGCAACAAAAAATATGCTAATGATCGATCGGTTATGTACGTACGCTCCGCCACGAGAATACCTCACCGCTACAACAAAACAAACACAGGTTTGAATCAGACACTAACTTATCACTACCTGGGTACCTAGGTCTAGATTAATTTTGGTAGTTTGTAATGCGATGGTGAGAACTAGATATGCAAGAAAACCCAATGTAGTAAAGTGCTATTACAACACGTGTTTACACCGTGGCAAGGTCTCAGATATGCAACAAAATGTGAAGATGTTGGTTGCGTTGGTTGGATTGCATTCGGTCTGCTAGGTTTAAATGCAATGCCCCCATGGCGACGAAGAGATGTGCAACAAAAGAGGTGAATACAAGAGATAGGAATGTTTAATAGCTGAAAATAGGGGGAATCCCGCCACGGGGGATTGCAGATGTGCAACAGGACTTTCTTTGAAGGGTTGGGTTTGGGTATAGCTTTGCACTACGAGGTCTGAGCAGGTGAGATCCCGCCACCGGGGATTGCAGACGTGCAACAAATGAGCTGGATGTAAGATACGGGAGGAGATCAGGAGCTAAAATAAACGCTATTTCCCGCCACGGGGGATTGCAGATGTGCAACAAATATCTGTTAGGTCTGAGGAGTCTACTAGTTAGTTCCATAATAGTGGTATGGGATGTAGTGACGTAGTAAGATGTGCAATGAAAACCCAAAAATAATCTATAGAGTTATCCCCCCCCATATATATACATTTAGAATCAAGTAGTTTCCGGTTCCACCGTGGCAATATTGAGATATGCAACAAAAGCGTATATGTTCATTCCATATTCCACTATAGCAAGCTATCAGATACACCCTAGAACTTCAATATCCGATCTTGATCCATCGGATCCAGGCAGTGTTCCGTCTCATCATAGTAAGATTACAAGATGATATATGGAATAGAAGTCCAACATGATATCCCACCGCACGAGAGGTTCAGATGTGCAACCCATCGCCCGATATTCAAGAACTGGTCTTGATTTGATGAGTTCCGCCATGGTCCAAGTTTAGACATACAACGAGAGCTAGATATTGTTTTTATTTCCCAATGTCTAACGTGAATATCCATGACTTCCAATTCCAGCATGGAAAACGACGAGATGTGCAACAAAATCCTGTCAAGTCAGAACCTGATATTCCACCATGGGATGTTGGAAGTTCTCTGACACGTTATACAAATCTAAATCTAGGGACCAGTTCCACACGACAACATTGATATACGACGAAATTCTCAAGATCGAAAGAGAATCTCATATTCCGTCGCGGAGAATCTTCAGATGTGCAACAAACTGTCTATTCGAGATCTAGGTCTGTGTTGAAGTACTATCTAGTCCCACCATGGAACAGTATCAGATATGCAACAAAAATCCCAAAAGGTCAATATTCCATTATGAAATGGAATGGATGGAATCAGATATGCAACAAAAGTGCAAACCCAATCCACTTCCCACCACGACGGATCGCATCCGATCTGGTTATGATCTAACATACCACGGCGGAAAACAAGTAGACATTTGACCTCCATCGCGACACGAATCCCGGACATCAACAGGTTCTGAGATGCCATCATGGGATTAGAGGGAATGCGCAACCAAAGTCCAAAAAACAAACTATGCTCCACAGCGAAAGACTTTGATATGCAACAAAGGGTCAAGAAATAACACAACCTAATTCCACGATAGAAGATTTCAGACATGTAATATAGCGTGATCGAGGAGTCCCGCCACGGGAACATCGGGGACCAGCGAAATACCACCGGGGGGACAGACGAGGTAGAATGAAAAAACCAAATTTGGTTTATGCCCCGTCGCGGGAAATTATGAGATACGCAATAAAATAAAACCAAAGTACCTACTGACTACTAATCTTCCACCACGACAGAATTTCAGATGTGCAACAGAAGGAAAGGTGTAGATTCAGGTTCAGGTTTTGGTTTAGGTCCTGGTATATACTTGGTTGTAAGTTTTCAAAACTATTTTTGGAAGATTTCAGGAAGCTTTAGCGAGTCGCGTGTCGCATCTTGCGACAATCTTCGCTCGTCTTCTGTTGTATGCCCATCTCTTTCAACTGTATCGTCCGTACCCCCTATCTTAAAACTCTCTATACATAATAACTTCCCTCCCATCTACCCCACAACCCTCTCCATAAACAAACACCTAGCCGTCCACACCCTCCCCTCCTCATCCTTTTCAGGCCACATCCCATCCTTCATCCCCACAACCCTATAACCCCTCCTAGCATACCAATCCTGTCTCTCCACCGGCTGCTTCTTTATTTTCAGCGCCACATTCCGTTCTTCCTTCCCCGGATATTCATTCGCTATAACTTCTAGCAATAATTTTTTCGCAGAAATCGGGGGCGAAGAGGCAAGTGTCTCGATTGTATCCATAGTTGCGCGACCTAGACCTAAGCTGCGCATGGCGCCGGAAATGTAGAGACCAGATATTTTGTAGGTGGAGGAGGGAGAGGAGGAGATGGGAGAGGACGGTTGGACTTCGAGGGCTATGTGGCCGATGGGGAGGAAGGAGTGGGGTGGTGAGGGAGGGGTACGAGGGAGTGCGTTGAATGTTGTTGCTGAATCGATTAATGGTTCTGATTCCAAGGGGAACTGCGTTGTGTGGAGCTTATGAAGATCATCGCGAGCGACGGTGGTAATTGGTAAAACCTTAGAGCATGTTAGATTTAATGTAATAATCGGAACAGAGAGATACGTACGATCCATTGAAGAGTAATAGCGCCCCGTCTCTGTTTTTCTCGCCATGATTCTACATATTCCGAGTTCCAGGTACAGGCTACTCGTTGATTGAATAATCTCTCGACATGGGATGGAGAGTCTGGATCCCAAGGAATGAGGTCGACTTTTGCGAATTTGGGGGAGGGGGAGGAGGGGGTGATGGAGGGTATGGCCATTGTTGTGTACTATGAATGGGCAATGGAAAAGAAGGAGGAGAACAAGAATAGCGATTTAAAAGGAATTCGTAACTTAACTATACTATCTTACTCTATCTTACCTTAGCTACTTATAGACACTATCTTACCTCGACTACTTATAGACATTATGAAATGACTCATAGATTGCTTATAATTGTTATCTAGTGATAATGAGGATTTGACTTCCACACATGATAATCCGCATATCTCCTAGAATATGCGAGATCGAAATGTGACATCGAGAGAATGGGGGAAGTGTCTCCTAGCTTTGATGAACGAGATCTAACCGTAAGCATATCGGCAAGTCAGACGTCCAATTGCATCTTGGTCATTGTTACTGGATCTGTAGACCCGGGGAGGATACTCAATCAAGACCTACCTATAGTAGCAGGCATTTTGATCGAGTCATCAGAAATTGAGGAAGGAAGTCAATGAACGTGGAAAGCTAGTTGTTGTGATGTCAAGTGTAGGGTGCGTGAAGTGAAGGTTCACATTTGATGCCGCCGATTTTAAGTGGGTCGGATTAGAGATCAATGATTGGTTGTGCTTCCACCAATTTAAGACGACCTATTTTCCAGAAATTCCGAAGAAGATGCGGACAAGAGGCTGGGTGTTTGATATTCAGGAGAGAAAAATAAACGTTTTAAGTCACGATGAATCAATTGAATACTTGACTTTATATGGATATCAAGACTATTCGTGAAATAAATGTAATTCTTGCCAGAGTATTGTGTGCATATAAACGTGCGACTCAATGGCTCATATCTTCAATTGAAGTGACGTGAAGTCTATCTAGAAAGGTCTTTTTCCGAAACCAGTATCATCTGGGTGCAATTCTGCCTCCCAAGCCCAATTTCCGAAACGCCATCGCTATGTAAATGTAAAAGCAAATCTTCAATCATAGTTCCATAAACAAAAGATATCCCCCGATGAAGAATGAGAAGAGTATTCCCTCCACATCGTCTATAACCAGACCAAGTTCCCAACTGCGACCACTCCAATCATAGCCCACATCCATTCCCAACTCTTCCACATCCCCAAACCTAGAGAACTAGCACCGCTTTTGGAATCACTACTGGAATCACTACTGGCGGTTAAAACACTCGTACTGACGTTTGTCCTTCCGGTAGTTTCCCCATAAATTCCATTCATGATATCCGCGGTGTCGATACTAGGTCCTACGTTGAAGAAATCTACCAGGATAAATGTTGGTTTGATGCCCCACTCGCTCTTGCATTGTTCTGCCTGAGTTCCCAGTGCACCTGTTGTGTCGGTAGCGGCGGAGTTGGTTGTAGTGATGTTGCTTACATCTGGAATTGTGATACCAAATGATTGGGCTGTGTCGGCAAAATGATTGATGAGACCCATATAATTAGATGAGACAGCGGCGGAGGCAGAATCGACGCTGCTAGGACGTTGGAGAGTACAATTGAAGGCGTCTAGAGACAGAACCCCAAAGTAGGTTTCGAATACGTATGTAAATTCTGGAAGGAGATATGGATATGTGGAATCATAGTCAATGCTTGCAATGAAAGTAATCAATCTCGTATTGGCAGTGATGAGGGTTTGAAGGGTTGGCCAAGTAGCGATTGGTGCGGTGGTAGAAGTAGGAGTATAGCCGTAAGTATCGATACCGGAAGATGAGAAGACGGATCCGAAGGTAGCGGCTGATTCGTCGTCGGAGTTAACAAGGATCAAAGTGACAACTTCGTTAGTATTGGCATCCATCCATGTTTTAATTTCCTTAAGAAACGACTCAAGACTACCACCGTCGAGGAGTATACAAGCTGTGTGACATAGTTCTAAAGTTCCGTTCGAGTTATGAACCTGTGCTTGAAGCAATCTAATACCGGCAGATAGAGCAACAGTAGCATTGTAGAATTGATTCCCTGATGTTGAATACCCGGTCGTTGAGTCTCGAAGGAATGCAACGTCGTGGGCACCCATATGTGTTATGTTGTTATAGTTTCGACTACAGAGTTCTGGCGAGTTATTACAGGCGGTTGTGCTTGTTGATACTGCTGCTTCAGCGACTGATACGGAACTAGCTGATGTTGCAACTGCAACAGATATCGACGACGATGATGATTCTTGACCTCCATATCCTCCATATCCTCCACCACCATTTTGAGGCATGGCCTGCGAAGAGCTAACCAAAGAAAGAATTGCCGCTGCGGCAAATGCAAATGACCGCATATTTAATGGAGTAAGGGATTTCCACGAGAATGAGATAAAATCCTTCGTTCGAAAAAGTGGTAAAGCTAAAAACGTGTTGCTTCTGAAGAAATCTGACAAAGAAAACACCACAAGTGCTCAACAACAGATATATGAGAAAATTCAAATCCCCCAAAATAAAAATAAATCTTGGAAAAGAAAGAAAGAGGCTTCAAAAGTATGGAGAACTTTTGATCAAAATAAATAGATTACCCATATATGAAAACTATGGAATACGTTACGGCTCGCCTCATTCTACTGCGCCTCGTTGCCTCTTTCAATCAATTCTCTTGAGATTGTCGTAAGCCAACAACATTACGAGTCTTGGAAAAGTGGACCTCATCCGTATTTGAGTAAGAATTAGAAAGGAGAACTTCCAATCAATACTTCTAGATCTGCATGAAACGATGGAAAAGTCCCGGTTTGAGGATGGTATAGGATGTCACACCGGGTGATGCTTGTTCAAGTCAAATCGTTTATACTGACGTTTGAGGTTGGTGAGAGAGCGAGGATCGTTGCATGTCAAAAAAAAAATTGGCTGGAAAGATACGAAAATCTTCCTAGAGCTGTTTCTATTTTTATCCTTAATTGAGGCGTTGAGAAATCAATGCATTGACCCAAAAAAGTGTAATCGGTACAGTCGGCGTCGCGGAAGATGACGAGGACAACTGATTAAATTGACCAATGCAAGCTTTCTCTATCACGCAACAATGGAGAATGATCTTCAAGAGTTGCAACTTGCAGCTGGGCCTTGAGCTGGACCTGCCACCAGCCCACCTGCCAAAGTAATCAAGTGGGTGAAGTTGTAGTTGAAGAAGGCTGAAGATGTTGATCTTATGCCATGTGCAGCCATATGCAAGCCCTAGCCACCAGGAATACCCTTTCCCGAAAAGACCTAGTTTAGTAAATAGTAGGTAAGCAGAGCAGACAGGAAACTATCACCACGGACAAAGATCAATGTGCCAGTATCAAATATTAATAATCTTTTGTCGTATATCAGACCTTCCAAATGAAAGCTCTACGAGTCTGCCTCGTCCACACATCTCAACCATATCGAAATCTGTAAGAGATTAGAGAATTTCCCATCTTCTCCACTCTATTCCGAGTCTACCGGATTCAAACCAAAGATCAGACCAGGCAATCCACAATTCATCAAACAACATCCGCTCCACGCTTCTCCTCCAGATTATTCGAGGTTCGACAATTTGGTTCTTTCGCGGGGTGAGGAGGCATTATGTGAAATGTGTACGAAGTAACGAATGATCCTGTTGGATGGTTGATTACCCGAAAGCGACATTAATCTGGATGATTCGAAAATGATTCATTGGCAAGCCGAATGGAGAAATGGATGAAACTCGTGTATGCTGCCCACCCTGGCACAAGTTTAGTAGGGACGACCATGATATAAGGTTGGGATCGTCCACCAACGGCTGTCATTTCAAGTGAAATAAACTTTACCCCCTATCACGTGCGATGTGAACGACGAAATATCTCTTATGGGCGGGCCAATGTCGATTCGTTATCTTCCTGATCTTCTCTGTTACATATCCAAGTAGTAAAAACATACCAGTGTCATGTTGAAAACATTGTGTTTTGATGTAAAAACACTGTTGAGATACACAGCTACACAGATACATACTACATAGTTCTCGTGTTTATTGAAGCCTTAAATTTCTCCCACTTTCTATCTGGCTGTCTGTGAGTGTAGCGCAGTACACAATTCTCGCTGAGATCCTACACAGTGCTTTCTCGTGTTTCTCGTCCACAATTGATATACTTCATTGGGTTTTCGCAATAGTCATATACATTTGCATGTGTTTGAGTGCTAACTAGGTCTTTCTGGATATTTCTACAGTCTTCAGGGTTTAGGATTAGCTTGAACTTTGATAGGGAGGATGGAGGTCATGGAATAGACAGAGGAAGGGGTGAGAAGGGGGGTAAAAGGAGAGGGAGAAGTTGAGAGAGAGCCGAGCAAGGGAGAGTGAGGTGAAAAAGAACGCAGAGATACATAATAAGAAGAAGAAAATGAACAAAAATTTGCTGCAAAGATGATGTAATGAAATAATATCTGTAAAACACTACTGTTCTGAATATCACTTCCCCAGAGCAATTGATCAGCCATTATGTCTTAGACAAAAAGACCCTTCAAAATCTCTACAACCTGTGAGGAAACATTCCAACCTACGCTCTAATAAATCTATCTTCGTGTGAAAAGTCTGCAATACAAGTTCCAATTTATAAATATAAATCTGTTACATAAAAGAAGAAAGCCAAACAAAAACCCAACCATCTGCATCTGTTGATGCTGCAAGAATCAAGCTTGAAGGAATAGCGGGGTCGTCGCTTTAAAAAATAACCTAATTAAATAAATAACATACCCCGCATCACGTGCCAATTGCTCATCTCTCACTTCGACTTCGAATTCCCAACATCTCATCAGCACTCCGTTCCATCCCATATCACCACCAACAAGAAATCTCACATCCATTCCGAAAACTCCAAATATCCCCAATCTCCCAAATCCCACATCCCAAACCCAGATTCCCCTTCCATCAACACAAAATCCAAAAACAACAATGGCCTCTTCGTCTTCCGAAAGCGGCGCAATCGATTATGCCAATCTTCCTACGCCCCCCAGAGCCGTTGCGGATTTTTGTTTGATTCCCGTATTTCCCCTTTCAATTCAATTCAATTCAATTCCTCTTCTTCTTATTCCCTCTCCCTCTCTCTCTTGTCCAGCTATCAAACTAACAGCTCACAGATCGGTACACCCACAGCTTCGGTATCGAAAGAAGTAGCCGCGGTCCAGCGATTGATGAAGGCTAGTGGATTGAGTTATAGTATGCATTCTGCTGGTACGACTGTTGGTACGTATTCTCTTCTTCAGATTCTTGCAATATGTCAAGTTTTCGATCTCGAGATGATGGGATACCGGAATTTCGAGACGGAATCATCGTGATTGGAAGGGGCGCTTTGAAAGGTTTCGTGAAATGAAGGTTTTTGTTATGGAAGTTTGGCACGTGCAAGCGCGAGTGGAATTATACTACATAGAGAGAGATTGCAGTAGAAGAAATCACACTTCCGACTCACAAACGATACAATAAAATACTAACTACTCACCCCTCATGTAGAAGGTACCTGGGACGAAGTAATGCGCCTGATAGGTCAAGCCCACACACTCGTCCATCAAAACGGTGTTTTACGTGTTCAGACTGATATTAGAGCCGGTACACGGACAGATAAGGAACAGCATTTTACAGAGAAGGTTGCGAAGGTTGAGAGTTTGCTTGCTGGGGAGGAAGATGGTGGGAAGTAGAGAAGGGGGAAAGGGGGTTGGATGGAGAGGTTGAAGAATGAATGATAAGCGAAGGGATCTGGGAGTTGCAAAGTTGAGAATACCTGAATCGTGTTGAGGACTTGAAGAAAAGCACAGCGAATACCTAGCAATGAATGATGAATTGCAGTATACTTGATTCGTGAGTGCTACAGGTTGGAGAAACGAGGGTCGAAGTTAAAAAGCGTGAAGAATATTCGTAATGTGTGTGAAAATGATAAAACGATAGAACGCACGGTTTTGATCAAGGGTGCATATAAAATTGTGCTTTCTATGTCTTCAAACTAAAAACATGGTGTCTATATCATGAAAAATATATTTTGGTACTTTCTACTTGACTTAGGATATCGTATTGCTACTGTCGTTATACTTAGCAACCAAGTAGTGTTTTTTTGGCGCAGTGTATCTGCTAGGTAACATGACTGGGCTGATGGTAGTTATTCGAATTATATCAAATATTTGATGGACATCGTTCAAGTGTGCTGAGATATTCAATGAACATATTCCGTGGTCGATCTTGACATTCAGAATATTGCTCCGTCTTCTTTATCCATCTGTCCTCATTTAGCCTTCACTGCACCAATTGTGGTTTGAATAGAATTAATTTTCGTCTCCAAAAACTCCGCCTTCTTCGCCTCATTCAGCCAAGGTATTTCGATTTCCCCCACACAATCTCGGATCAAATCAACCAAAGCCTTAGAATTTGGAGCATCGTCTAGGATTCCAAGGAACGAAACTCTTGGTAGACCGAGTGCTATTGCTATCCGAGTTTCGGATCCTTTAGGTAGTTGTACTAATCTTGTGGGTGGTTTGGTAGGGTATGCTTTTGAGGCTGTATTAAGGAGTTGGGGAAGATGGG
The DNA here is from genome assembly GCF_014898535.1 of Botrytis deweyae. Classification (NCBI taxonomy): domain Eukaryota; kingdom Fungi; phylum Ascomycota; class Leotiomycetes; order Helotiales; family Sclerotiniaceae; genus Botrytis; species Botrytis deweyae. The sequence continues at coordinate 376,486 of NW_024066235.1, forward strand.
AGTTGAAAATTGGGTGCTGATTGGAGCGGGCGACGAATATGGCTGAGAAATGAGCATGGGGTGAGCTTTGAGTACTGGAGTCGACATCGTTAGATTGGGGCCGAGTTTCTGGCCCGGTGTGGAGACTTTCTTTAGTCTCGAGGCCTCTTTTGGATGATTCTTCTAGCATCCGATGGATACTATTAAGGCCTGTGACGATGTAGGAAGATATTTCAGGCGATGAAGGAATATCTGAGGGCCTCTCATTTTCTGACTTCAGGTCTCTTCTCTTGCGCTTCTTGCTCCGCTTTCCTTTGGAAGGAGTAATGTGATTGGAACGATATGCACCAATTGGGGACAGTAAACTACAAAAATGATTAGCCTTGTAATTATTATTAGCTTGGCATTGATTTCGAAGAATTCTTGGATAAATACTGCAGAACTCTCTGCATTCATATCCTGACTGGGCAATTTCAAGGAGAAGAGTGACGTCAAGAAGAATCTCCTTGTAGCGTAAATCAATGACTGAAAGAGAGTTTCAAGTTCTTGTGCGTCAGATTATTTACACACCCGCATAGAAGTTCCACAATGGTTTCTTGATCTTTAAAAGATACTTGTGGCCTAAAATTTCAGATTAATATTGCTCCATTACAAACATGTGCATAGCAGATAGCATGTAGCATGTAGCATTGAATGTTTACTAACCAATTAGCTAATGTAAATGGAGTATCTACTTCATAGATGGTTTTGGTTTTTCTGTAATCCATTTTTCCTTTCTCTTTCTCAGAGTGCCCAGGTGGAAACAATAAGAGAGATAGATGGCTGTGTTGAAGGGTGAATATACTAGATGAAATGTGAAGATTGAGATTTTCTATGGGACTATTCAGTTTGATTGATTTCAACTAATTGAATCATGTGATGTATGTGTGTTTGTATGGTGATGTCGATTGATACTTGTAGTGTAGTATATAAATGATCAATATGTGATGCAGATGTTCAAAACCCACTGGAGGATTTGATGCATCGGTAGACCAGATAAAACAAACGTACTAGCTCCCACTAAACACAATCGGGCTTAGCAGCTGCACAGAATTCTGCTTCTCTAGTGATGCATCCATACCTCAGGCTGCAATTTCTGTGTTTGGCGCGTGAACTTTGTCACCTTGAACTCTCAAAGCCTTGCCACTTTTACATTCTGTCTCTAGGCAGTCTCATCCCATGCCATTTTCATGGAGATTGATGGCAGTACTCCGTGCCGCTTTAATGCACACGTCGACAGTTATGGTGGGGCGACGAAGCTCTATGACACTTATTCCTCCCTAGTGGTGAACTTTTGATAAGAGTTATGACTAGGTGCTAGGTAAATCATCATCATCCAAAACCCTTCTATCACAATCATTCCCAAAATTAATTCACACAAAAAAACTTCTTCTAATATTTCAATTCCAGCTTCCTTCTCTCTTCTCTACATGGCAAAAGGATATTGATTTTGCTATGAATAAGGAAAAGAAGACAGGTCTCCTTTGATACTTATTCACTTCACTTCAACGCAGTACAATAAATACATCGAGTTACCGTACTTTTTACCTTACCTTACCTTAGTTCCAGGTACTTTTCCAATCCGATTTTGTTGATTGCAACTACGTAACTACCTACCTCTCTCTTACTTCTCCTCCCACTGCACATATCGTACACTCACTACACACACACAACAATCTTTTTTCCTTCTACTTACCACCCTCCTCTCCAACAGATTTCTATCGGGAAAACTTTAATAAATGGTAGCTTTCGATACTACATCCTAATCGCATAATCAATCTACTTCAACCTCTTAATTCTTGTCCTACGAACCTACCCCTCTCATTCCGTCATACGGCTGCACCCAAAAGGTCAATTCTTCAATCTCATCCCCAAATTCACCAGCCTCAACCTCGTGCGGGGAATGTCAATTCAATAAAATATAATCACCCATGCGATTTTCTTAGAGGTTCGTTGTGTGAATTTTAACGAAAGGTTTCTGCTGCTACAGCTTCTGCTGTCCTGGACAGCTTCTATCCCATTCATTCAATTTCTCAACCTTACCAAATGGACCAAGATTCAGTAGAGTCGTCGCCAGAACGTGCGGTCTCACCAGAGCCTTGTTCGACACATCCACTTCCATTTGATGATAGCGAACAGCATTCTGCAAGAAAGCGACAGAAGACTTCCAGAAGTGGCTCGAGAAGTAGGTCGGTCGATACAACTAAAGCTTTAGATATTCTACCCGATTCGATGTCTTCGCACAAAGATAATATAGATGGTCACCATCACCCTCTCCCACCAAGCACTCCAACGCGTCCTACCACGGCGCATTCTCAAGCTGGTCCAACATCCAGTCAAGTTACAATCAATCTGCGAACTCCTCAACATCGTTTAGAATCGCCTTCCCCCACCTCGCCTTCTCCTATGAGTCAATCAAATATACAAAATACAATGGAGGACGAAGTTACCAGAATAAGTATTGAATCCGAGAGTGATGTTCTATCAACTGTGCCAGCTTCAGTTATTGAAACCCCCTCTTCCTCTCCTTCCGCGGCAGGAAGCCCGGAGGTTGAACTCGTTCCTATCAGTTCTGATGATCCTGAGAGAAGTCCAACCCTTGCTATCATCAATGAGGAGGAAGTATTTCCCGATCCTCTAAGTCACTTCCCTTATCAACGTCGCGGAGAGAATCTACTCATGGCACTTAGAAGGGTTACAAACATTTTGCAATATGGTAAGGAATTCTGCGCAACCGAAAGATGTAGAATGTATCTAACATTGAGTATAGAGCCCATTGACACCGAGGATATATTTATTCGACTTCGAAACTGGATAGATGATTTCTTGCGCTCCGCCAATTCAGATAGTCGCTTGCATGGCGCATTTACCAGATATAGAGACTTTTGGTTTGTATTCTCGGACTTGATACTTGCATTGCATTTTCGAAGGTTAGCAGTACTTTCAGATACAAAAGTCGTTCCAAGCTAACTCGTGATAGTGTTCGTTTTGGACCTTTCATGTATAGAGTAAATGCACAATCCAAATCTCTAGCCCAGTTCCTGTACCGATACGCCAAACTCACAGGGAGATTCCTCGCAATGGACGTCAAAACCTTAACATATGATGCAGATCAAACGTCGGAGCTCGTATCACCGCAATTTCTTCGCACTTATGCTCAACTACAGAAGTTCGATACAGAGTTAAGTCACATCGGAAGAAGTGTGGAAACATGTTTCAATTGGAAGTGGGACGAAGATACTGCCGAGTTTCAAGCTTACTTCGAGGAGGGTGGCGGATCCATGATTCTCCTGACCAAATACGTCGAAGGCCAGTTGCGACTTATCCCAAATTATCCAAGACTATTTGAGAATTTGACAGATCCGACAAGATTGATGGAGAGAATGAGTGCTGTTGCTTCAGCTACGACTAAGAGACAGGCCCCACCTGATGTCCATGACGACGCCATACGAAAGTTGGCCATTGGATACGAATATTTTAATATCATGTCGTCAGGACTGGATTCTATCATCGAGAAAAATGTTACCTTTCTGACTCCTGACGCTGCAACTACACATCTAACTTGTCTCTCGTATATATTATGGGTCGCATCATACGCCATTCCTCAAATAGCGAGTGCTCGATTTGAAAGTCAGAAAATGATGAGTCCCGGTATTTCAGACGCACATTATTCTAAGGTCGTTGCAGTCGACTGGAAGGTTTCCGTCCTTCAAAAGCTGATCACATCAAGTCAGATGCAACTTCGGGTGATCGGTGTAACAACTCTCTGTGTGGACCTCGTGAGTCTCTTTGGTTCTCATCGACCAAAAGAAGGAAAAGAAGCGAACTCCAGCAATATCGCAATTCTATCCTACTTTGCGAGGTTCTTGTTGCAACATAAGCTAATCGACTACATTGTTGGTATTGGGTCTCACCCCGAGATCATTAATGAAAGTCACAATATTGTTGGCTTTTTAGTAGTAACAAAAACCTACCAAGATGAGCATACCGATACTATCTGGCAAACTGTTACGACGAGCCAGGACCCAAGAGTTGTGGAAGCCATTCTAAAAATGGTTAAGAAAATTTTCCATCTATACGACTTTCCACAATGCCTATATATCTGTCAGAAAGTTTCTGCCCTCCCAATACAGGCGTTCACTGTTGCAATGAGAGATTTTTGCGAAAGCCTGTTCAGAGAACTTGCACACAAGTTGGGCCCTAGGGACCTCGACATTTCTCCCTATGAAATTTGCGTCCGTTTGATTCGTCAATCTTCGATCACTAGCGATGATTGCCCAAACGGCTATCCTGAAATTCAGAACTTTGCAGCCAGCAACCTGCGTGAATTGCTGGTTCACGGACCCGGTCCGGAGGCACGTAATGGGATCTACTTGAGTTGTATCAAAGACATCTCCGAACAATCGGTTACCGCTCCTGGCAGTATATGCGTCATCAGTGCGTTACTTCATCAAAGTTTGATGCCAGATCTTCAAGCATTGACCACCCAGCATGGCCTCACAAGATTGATGGTTGCTGAACTTGAATCTAATATAGCTGGGCATCGCTCCCTTGCTTATGACAGTCCTGCTAATATTGCTCGTCGCGAGATCATACTACAAATCATATTGATGGATCCCGACACTATCAACGCCGAGTTGGGCACACGACTTTGGAACTTGTTAGTTGGATCTCAGTCAAATGACGCCGCCGATCGCCTAGCAGGCTGGCAAATCCTGAATAAGGCCTTCCAAAAAGCAAAGTTTTCCAATAGATACCTTGTCATTTGTTTCCAGAGCTATCTGCCAAAACTGGAACCCGCGTACTTCTCGGATGGTACTTTGCTATTCGTGAAGAGTGGAGTTTATTTCTGGCTAGACGAACAAGACAAGGAGTCTCAAGAAAATGAGGATATCAAGCTAAACCTATCATTCGATTCTTTCGCCATAGAGCAGTTGTGGCGTATAATCGAGAGCGCACCTCAAGGAACAGTCTATGAAATGGCCATCCAAGAGCTTGTCAGTGTTTATGTGGGTCCCTTCGTCCGAAGTCTACCTCTGATCAAAGCACGGGAGTTGCATTTAGCATTTCTGACACGATGCTTGGATAAACTAGCAAATGCTGCACGTCAATTAAAGACTTCTAGTACAGGTGAAGCCAGTGGAGATGACGAAGATATGGTCATAGTAACCCCGGAATCTCAAATTAAAGAACAGGAATTACTTTTCACTCGATCACTTGCAGCTTTGCGGACATTTCTCGCGGCTTATTCCAGCACCGCACACTTTGCCACTCCAAAGTTGCGCTCTGCTATCAAGATACCATCAGTTACCGCACATGGCACTTCGCTCACAATCTTCTATCAAGCATTCGATGAGACCACATCATCTATTAAGAAACTCACCATAGGCGCGGATGAAGATGCTGCTACATTAGTTGCAAAGTTGCAAAAGGAAACCGATTTCACTTCTTGCAGAGTGTTTTACGGTGGAAAGGAGCTCAAACACGAGGAAGTCGAATTATGTAAGTCTGTGCAAGAACTCAATCTAAATGGCCTTGTTCTTGTCAAGCGACGTGATGAGACAGATCCTCTATTGCCGAGCAACAAAGGTCCTTTAGAATTGGAGATTACAAGGAAGTTTGATCAGATCTGGAGTTATCTTGGTATGCAAGAAAACTTGGCGGAGAAGGTACGTGTTGATACAGATCTCACGAGCTGTTGTAGTTATTAATCTTACTTTCAGATATACTCATTCCTCATTCAGTTTCCTGTCTATGACAGAATTCTGCAGGATCTTAGCAATTCTATCGTTCCCTATACCGAGATATTTCCACTAGGACAACCATACAAAGCTCTTTATAGCCTGTATGGATTGAAGCAATATATTTCTACTCAGTCTTCAAAGGTATGCATTTCATGAACATTCAAAAGGTATTCAACTAACTAGCGAAGGGATCTGTCGATAACGTTGTGTTTGATCGAGCAATGACTTTACTAGTAGCTGCGATATCAGATCCAAGATTCCTCGACAGTGGTGCGCCGCAAGCAATCAAAGAAAATCTAACTATGCATTTCATCAGCAGTTTCACATCACTCCTTAAAGGTATTGGTAATCCATCCCATATAGAACTTATCAACTAATTTTTCATAGACCCTGCTCTGCCCCAATCATCGACAGATCTCATTGACAACAAGCTTTTGGACCGTCTCCTGGACTTGCTATATACTTCTAAACTAGTCACCACTACAGATACGTCAGTTCATCTAATATGGACTTGTATTGAGGCTTTGCTTGAGGTTGCCTCTCAAAATTCTGCTTTGTGGAGCAAATTTGTCAGCCATTTGAATAGCAGCACACTTCTTCAAGATCTTCTCTTGGAGGACTTCCGCCCATTCGTCAGGAAAGCCATTTCAAAACACATTGCGAGCAAATGTACCTTCAACTCCAATCCGGCTCATGTTTCACCCTCGGAAGTTTCCTATACATTGTGGCCGATAATAGCCCGATTGATTCCCAAGGCTGTTCAGAGACCTGAACAGTGCGAGGAGACTTTTTCACTTGCACTGACGATATTCAAGAGACTGTTAGAAACACCGATCGATTTAGATCTCAATGCAGTTGCGCAGGAGTGGGGTAATCTCCTTCTAGCTCACGACAACTACGAAGACGTCGGGGTACCCGAAGCCGCTGATATGATCACACGGGGCTTAGTCGATCTTTTGCATCATGCTGTAATCACCATGAAGCAATCCGAACAAAAGCTATCCTGCGAAGCTCTAGGGGCTCAACTCTTCAAAAGACATTTATTTCCCAGTATCTCAACCGATAACGATATTGGAAGTGATGGACTTGTTGCTCAAAAGATCCCACTTATAAATTCCAAAACGCGGAGTACACTGTGTGAGACTGTGTTTGCTCTAGTCAAAGACGATATCATTCTCTACAGAGAAATATTGCAAATATGTGCAGAGGTTGCACCTTATGACAGCGAAAGAAACAGCAACCCTTACCTTCTTGATATGCCGCCTATATTTGAAAGATCGAAGGCTGTAAGATCTTCGACTGGTTATGTTGGCCTCAGAAATCTTTCTAATACGTGCTACCTCAACTCTCTGGTCACGCAACTTTTTATGAACATATCATTCAGAGAATTCATTCTCAATTTACCTATACCTGCTCCAGGGTCACAAAAGCTACTCTTTGAAACGCAACAATTGTTTGCTTACATGCAAAACAGTGTCCTACGATGTGTCGAGCCAGCCAGCTTTGCTGCATCCATTACAACTTTCGATGAACTTGAGATTGACGTCCATGTCCAAATGGATGTTGACGAATTCTACAACCTCATCATCGATCGTTTCGAACGTGAGCCTTTGAACGATGATGACAAACGTAAAGTTCGATCGTTCTATGGTGGTAAGTTAGTGCAGCAAATCAAGTCCAAAGAATGCCCCCATATCTCAGAGAGATTAGAAGACTTCTCCGCTATTCAATGCGATATCAAGGGCAAACAATCTCTCGAAGAAAGTTTGCAAGCTTATGTCGAAGGCGAGGCCATGGAAGGGGACAACAAGTACAAATGTGGGACTTGCGATCGTCATGTTGACGCAGTGAAGCGAGCGTGTCTTACTGACGTGCCGGATAACTTGATCTTCCATTTGAAAAGATTCGATTTCAACCTCCGCACACTTGCACGTAATAAGATAAATGACTACTTCACATTTCCGCCATCAATCGATATGCGACCTTACAAGGTTGAGTATCTCATGAACGAATCGGGCGAGGTCGAAGAGGACATGTTTGAGCTTGTTGGTGTTCTTGTCCACTCTGGAACAGCAGAATCCGGTCATTACTACTCTTACATCCGAGAGCGACCACAAGTTGATGGCAAAGTCAATTGGATGGAGTTCAACGATGACTCGGTCACGTCTTGGGATCCAGTTTTTATGGAGGGATCCTGCTTTGGTGGTCTTGACTATGGGACTGTTGACGACGTTCCATTCGAAAAGAACTACAGTGCCTACATGTTGTTCTACCAACGTCGCTCTACATTGATCGCTGCAAACGAACAATTTGTCAAGGAGAAGAATGAAACCCCATCGACTGCAGCTCTTGAAGCTCTACAGGCAGGCAACGCAGCCATGGACAACAAGCCTGTGATGCGACATCCATTGAAGGTAGCTATCAAGCCCCGACAAGCGAACCAGATAACTCTGGAAAACGAGCATTGTCTGCGTAAATACTGTCTTTACGACCCTGCACATGTTATTTTCATTCGAGATCTGTTTGAAAATACTAGGCATCTGAATGAGACTCTGAACAATGGGAAATGCTCGGAGCTGCATGAAGTTGAAAATAAAGCCATGTGGGTTGCAATGTATCATTTGGACCAAGTCGTCGGGCGTATGAAAGATGTCCCAGATATCGGAACATACGCAAACATCTTACGAGCACAATGCCAACATTGCGGAGAGTGCAGTCGAGACTTTCTCGATTACCTTTGTAAATGCACAGATTCATTCCGTTTCTTACTTTTGAGATGCCCTGAAGCCGTGGTACGTTCAGAAGTGAGTACTGCAGTCCTCGGAGCAATGGTAACGGTTAAGAATGTGATTAAATATGCATATGGTTTGGGTAATAATGGAGACATTCGTGCCGAAGATCCAAATTTACTTCATGCGGTGGTTGCCGCCTTGATTCGACTATATGAAAACTTTCATAACAACATAAGAGCTTGGCCTGAATACTTCGGTTTGCTCGCCAGCATTGCTAACCTCGGGAACCATGAGGCAGCAGTTCTTCTGGACTCTGGATTTCTCATGAAGGCTATCGATATCATCTGTGCGGATACTGCAGATAATAATTCTCAATTAACACGAATGCTTCAAGCGATTGCGAAGAGAAACTTAGTACAAAGACCAGTCTCGTATGATAGCGTCATTGACCTTCTATCTCGACTTATCTCAACTTGCGACCCAATGGCTCCTGAGTTTGATCAAGCCGACTCTCGATTCAAGCTATCCTTTGGTGATCATGCATTGCCATTCTCATGGGATGAAAGAAACCGAATCAATTACCATTGGACGAGGACCAATGCCCACATCCTCACCGAAAAGCTTCTCATGATTAATCAGAACCAGCACGCGACGAAATCAATTATCGCCACACTGCTACACTTTCCGGTTTCAGAAACTTTTGATCTTGACCAATACATGTATTGTGCAATTACTCACGGTATTAGAAGAAACAGTCAATCAGGATGGGGCCCATTTCTGAGAGCCGCAATATTATATTGCGAGCATTCAGAAAATCCAAAAGCGATTCATGACACGGCTCTTCATGTTGCCAGAAATGCTAACCACATCGAGAATAATGATGGATCAGAATATCTCCAATTCTTCAAAGACCTCCTTAATTTGCAAAGCAACATGAATGACATTTCTCAAGAGGAAATCACAAGAATTTGCCTCCATTCGGCTCGTCATTGGGTCCCTGCACTTCTTACTCATTACGAAAGCAATGTCAGATCTGATACCGAAGATTTCCTTGGAGAGTGGATTTTCAATTCGGGTACTGAATTGGACCCCGCAGACGAAACAGACCTGACGACATTCAGGATTCAAGAGACTCAAGCATTGGGTAACGCCTGCTTAGAATATCTTCATGAAGTCTATATACGACAGCGGGTGCAAGCAGTTACAACAGTTCTGGTTAACATCGAGAATGTTACTAATCTTTGCATTCCTTACTTTCAACCTGGACCAGAAGCCGACCGTTACAAACAAAACATGGATTGTGAGTCAATGCCATCTTCATCGATTATAAAAATGACTAACAAATTTTAGATCTTTGGAGTAGCTTGAGGAGATTCATGGTCGATGAAGAAGATGATGCTTCTCGTAAGATATCCTAGCCTTCTTTTTAAAGAGTTTACTAATTGTTAATAGCATGGGATAATTCCGAAGATGATTATGCATCTGATGATCCCATGGATCCCATAACCGAAGTCGAGCCTATAGATAGTGAGTTGGAGGCACAACTCTAATCTTGCCATTCGAACGACTTCTTTGTGATAATACTACCTTCAATTTACTTCTTTCTTCCTTCTTTTGATTACAGGCTCGTGAAGCTTTCAAATTCTTCAGTTTACAATGGCGTATCGGGTGTTATTAAACGATGGGATCAAATAGTGGCTGAACGAATCGAATATTGATTGCGATAAGTTATACAACAGGCGTTATATCTGGCGCACGATTTTCGGGATCCTGCAACTTAGCGACACTGGGATAGGCTTTTACTACTTTTGATGAAATGCAATCGGTTAAACTAGGTTTGGTTATGAACAATGGGAATTGGGAATGGAAATGGGTTGGGCTGGTATTGGCCTGGATTAGAGTAAATGGAGTTGGTACATTGGGCGGGATAAATCACTGATGAGATTTTTATGTTTTCTTTCTGTGATTTTAGGTTCCCTTTATCTTATGGATGGCAAGATGGAGAGATGGATGGATGATTAGATGATGGATGGCGTTATGAGTCTATCGAACATGAATATTAGGACGAATGAATTTGTGCTAAGTGGAAGATGAAGGAGAATATGATAGGCAAAAGGGAATTATGGTGATGGTGTGTGAATATACTCGGTTTAGCTGAGTGATGAAAAAGGGAAGGAAATGAAGTCCTTACAGACAAAATGATATTGTGCTTTGAGGATGCGATAGATATTATTGGTCAATATTTAATTGCACTTCTCAATTGTGTGTTGGAGTTTTGAAGTGATCGATAAATGTATTTGATATCGGCTGCTGCCATGTGTGCTAGCTGAGCTTATTGCAATCATATGGAGGGTTGCAATTATGACAGGCGATGAAGTAAATGGTTATCCTTCTTGATTGTTTGGGATTGAATGGAATGGTGAAAAAGTAGATATCGAGATGATCTAAATGATAGGGAAAAGGAGGGAAGATGAGGCTACGACTATTGCGAGTGTAATAATCCCCTGGCGTCTCTCTTTATCGAGGTAAAGTTGAGATGGGAGACATCATATGCGTAAGAATATATTCCTCTCTTGTCGGAGAAAAGTATAGATTGTAAAGTGGATATGTCCGTACGATACAATATTCAATAGCGTCGATGGCCATGGTAGAAATCAAAATTCTACAAAATACAGTATTTTGTCATGTACTGAGTTTTGGCTGTCTAGCTTGTGGGGAAGTTCATTTGGAGAATGGAAGCTGCAAGAGTGAAGAATATCTAGGTAGAGCTAGAGCTAGAGCTATTCTTGTAGCGTTGGAACTAAGTTCAAGATGCTAGTGTGTGTTGGGGGGGAGGGGGGGATTGTGGGGTATGATAGGGCTGATCTAAGGTTATTCGGGCGTTGTACTCGAGTAGGTATTCCTGAATATACGAGTACATACCTAGGTATTTACCTATCTAGACAGGTAGAGTGGCTTTGCATTTGTAAAGTAGGTTGTGTCGAGGTGAGATGTCTTCGTTCAAATGGTCATGACAAGACTTTTTTTTTGGTATTTGATTATCATTTCTATCAATTCTTTAGAAATGGAAAGTTTATATACATATATATAGGTATATAGGCACGGTGAGATCAAGTGAGATTCGCTAAATCCCGTTTCTTTCTTCACATCAGATATTGTGAACTTCAGAAGACGTAGAACAGAGTGACTACTCTCTCTCTCTCTCTCTCTCTCTCTCTCTCTCTCTCTCTCTCTCTCGGAGCAACTGAGATTTCGATCGAAAAACATGATAGATGCTACCAGTACTTTCCTCACAATTGATAAACATATCTTAGAAATATTCATCCTATCTCTGTGATTGGAGTAGGTTTCAGCCCCTCTAGCTTAGTCTTTATTTTCTTCTTTTCGATAGGGGCTAAAAAACATAGCGCGCTTGTGCATCCTTATTGACGACGATGACGATGACGATGATAGTGTACAATGAATGATACACAGCGGAAAACATGGTAGTTCTGAAAACGAATTGCTTTGTTGAGAGTTTCGTATCTATACTTATATGTGGATTATGAAGAGGTGCACTAGAAGAGTTGCACTATCAAGCTTTTGCTGTATTCTATAATTATTGGATCGTTATAGTTTCTATATTATTATACGATTGTAATTAATCCTGCTTAGAGCGATCTGATATATCTAATTTCAGAGACTTGTTTCCAGATCTACTATTTGCATTATTCAATTAGAGATACGGTTGTCAAGTTATCTATCACCTATATGCATTAATCTTTTGGTTGTAGAGAATGTGAAAAATCTGGCAGGAGGAGGAGTACTCATGGGAGATGGTATGCGTAGTTCTAGGCTTCGTGGAGGTATGTGCACCGAGTTGATAATGCGGAGGTATTTGTGTATAGTTATAATTATATCAGTTTTGGCCAAAGTGAGCTAGGATTTTGAGACTTTGCTATTTATGTAAGAGATCTGCTCGCAGGTCGATAGGCATCTTAATGCTGTTCCCTTTCTTCATAAAATCATTGTTAGATTCTATAATGAACCTCCTACACATCGAGTGAAGAGATTGATGCAACATTCTCAATGAATTTGTCCCATTTGAATAATAGAGAATAATACGTGGTTTGGACATGTAACCGATCCCCCATAACTATTTAAATAGTTGCTAGAAGTCTCAGAAATAAGTGATCACTCAGATGTGTATGATTGTACTTCCTAGATAGAGAATTTTCCTCAAGTCGTTGAGTGATCTGACTTAAAAACTCTGCGGTGATGAAATCTAATCTCTTCATGTTCCAAAGAGGAGATCTTGTAGTTATTAATTACGGCGAAGATCAATTTGAGATTTATGCCGAATTAGACAGAAGTATTGTTCAAAGACAATTGAGAGCGGTTGTCTTGCCTATCAAAACCCATTAAAGTATTCCTATTACAGTCATTATATTCTCTGGCGCAGAGAAACGCTATTAACCGAGAAAGACTATCAAGATCGCAGAAATAGGGGAGTCCGGATGCGTGTGCGATGCCAGCTTTCTTACTTTTACAATACATTTTCAAAGATCCGGTGTATCATCAGCCTACCATTATAACGTAAAAGAACTTCCCTATTATCCAAAGACCTCCAAGTATACTAAGACTCGCTTGGGCCGTCCTCATGGATACATATAAGAAGAGGATCTTACTATATGCTATAAGCTCTTGCCGAACTTGCAGATTATCAGAGAGTAATCGGTCTGATTTAATACTTCGCTAAAGTCGATTTCAGCGATGTAGGAATCATCGAGTTAAAGTTGTACACCCGTCGGTAAGATCCCATTATCCAGGAAGTAGCCTCAGATCAACCCGATCTGGGAATTTCGGCTATTTCACCTCAAAGAGACATAGGCCAAACGCTTATTCAGATTCCAGCAATGTAGGAGGAGCCCAGAAACAGGAACGGAAATATGAATGTATATTCATCCGAAATACAACGAATTCATCAATTCTATCACATCACTCGAGCTAGCAAGCTAGCAAGCAAGCAGACAAGCACCCGCTTCAACATCGCGACTTCGTGTAACAAATTCTCGTGAATAATACTCAAAGTATAAGGAACTAAATGGAAAGCGAATGTACATCTACATACTCCTTTTCAAGACCGGGAGTTTGAGTTTGAGGTTGATGAGTGAGGAATGGGATTGAGATACGTGATATATATATAGTATGTACATGTGAATGGTTTACGGACTGAGGAAAAAGAATGAATAATGAGGGGAATGCTGGTATGATATTGTATAATTAGTACCTAGGTAGTTGTTCCTGGTTATTTCTTTGGGGTTACAAAGTATTTGTCCATCTATCCATCTATCTTTCGTATGAATGAATGATCGAATCGGTACGATGGAAACAGTGATTTATTTTGTCTTATTCGCTTAAGGAAAAGAAACGCCTTAGCATACTAATATGTTCTAAGAAAAGATACTCAATGTAAGACTTATATATATATCTCCATTCACTCTCCCATCCCTGCCCCTCAATCTTCCCCCAAATTCAAATCTATATTCGAATCCGATACTCGTAATATTGTCTTTACGAATGAACAAGGAAGCTCAAGTATCCCAAGTATCATGAGCCATCAAGTACTCAAACGACTTTATCTCCAACTAGGTACCTACCTACCTCGCTTCGCGAATCCTCCCTTTCTAGACGCTTTATTCACTTGAAGTAATAAGTATCGTTTTGAATACCCGATCTGGGGAATCTGTATACTCATCTCATCTCATCTCACTATTCACTACCTAGTTGGGGTTAAAGTCAAAATCGCTTCTTTATTATAATCATAATCATAATCATAATCATATTCATCACTCCTCTCCCTCCCTATTCCCTATCATCTTCTTTTCCTCTTCCCCCTCCCTTCGAGCGCAGCGAGCTACGGGGGTTTGGGGGCTTGCCCCTATCCATCTATATCTAGATAGGTATTCATAGATAGATATTTATATCTTATTATCTACGAGTACCTAATCATAGCATTAATAACATTCCATCTTCACCTTTATACTCAGAACCTTTAGATTTCAATCTCTCAATTTCTTAATTTATACATTATCTTTTGAATCCCCCTTTACTTATTAATAGCTATATTTGATTTGACTTGTATTACAGATATATAATATATATATAAAAACACCCCGTCCCCCACCTCTTCGCCTCTCTCGGAAATTCTCTATTATAAAAAAATCTATCTTTATTTATTTTTATTTAGTAAAGAAGAGAGAGATAGCGAGAAAGAGAGAGAAGAGAGAAGAGAAAATAAAAAATAATAAAGAATAATAAATAAATAAATAAATAAAAGATAAATAATAATAAAAATATAAATAATAAAGAAATAATCAAAAAAAATAAATAAATAAATAAAATAAATAAATAAGACCACTAAAATAATAAGAATAAAAAGAAAGACTCATATAAATCACTACATCGTAATCCGAATTATTTTCTCTTCAGGCTCTTCTTATTCTTTCTTTATTTTACTTCTATGCTTTTTAATTCTCATTCTCATCTTCAAATACCTATTCATCTATCTATTTACTCACTTCTCATCTACTCACTTACTCATCTACTCACTTACTCTTCTACCCACTTCCCCTCCTACTTACTTACTATCTATCTATTTATCTATCTCCCTCTCCCTCTCCCTTTCCCTCTCCTCATTCCTCTCCTCTTCTCTCATTCAAAACAAATCCTCTAAAGATTTCTTTTCTTTTCATTAATCTATTTTATTTATTTTATTTCTTTTATCTCATCTCTCAACTTTATCCTTTTTCTTTTCTCTTTTCTCTTTTCTCTTCTCCTTCTCTTTTCTCTCTTTTTTTTTTCTTTTTTTTTTTCTCTTTTTTCTCTTCTTTTTTCTCTTTTTTTTTCTCTTTTTTTTCTCTTTTTTTTCTCATTTTTTTTCTCTTTTTTTTTTCTCTCTTCTTTTTTCTTTGCTCTCTTTTCTTTTTTCTTTGTTCTCTTTCTTGTTCTCTTTTCTCTTTTTTCTTTCTATTTTCTCTCTTTTTTCTTTTCTCTTTCTTTTTTCTTTCTTCTTTCTTCTCTCTCTCTCTGTCTCTCTTTTCTCTTTCTCTTCTCTCTTCTTCTTCTCTCTTCTCTCGTCTCTTCTTAAATTCTTAAATTCTTAAATCTTAAAATCTTCAAATCTCCAAATCCCTAATGAATCCTTTCTCTCTCTCTCTAAATTCCAAATCCCTACATCCTAAAAATCCTCAATATTCTACTTAAATCTATTATCTATTATCTATAATTATTATTCAATTATCAAAAAATTTTAAAAATTTAAAAATTTAAAAATTCAAAAATTCAAAAATTCAAACATTTAAATAGTCAAATATCAAACATAACACTTTAATATTTCAATACTCACTCATTCACTCACCTACTCATTCACCCTCCTACCCACCTATCTACTAGGTATCTATTTATCTATATACTCATCTCCCTCTCCCTCTCCCTTTCCCATACCCCCATCACAAACTCAAACCTTACTTTTCCACTTTTGATATCATTATCCCTATCAACCTCATTATTCTCATTATCCTTATTATTTCTATTATTCTCATTATTCTCATTATTCTCATTATTCTCATTATTCTCATTATTCTCATTATTCTCATTATTCTCATTATTCTCACTATTCTCACTATCCTTACTATCCTCATCATCCTTATCATTCTTATTATCCTTACTATCCTCACCATCCTCACCATCCTCACCATCCTCACCATCCTCACCATCCTCACCATCCTCACCATCCTCACCATCCTCACCATCCTCATCCTCCTCACTATCCTCATCATTCTTACTATCCTCACTATCCTCACCATCCTCATCCTCCTCATCCTTCTCACCATCCCCATCATCCCTACCATCATCCTCCTTAAACCCAATAAACAAAAAGAAAAATAAGTAAATACCTCCCTCCAGCTAGGCCTGATTGCTTGCTTGCTTGCTTGCTTACTTGCTTTCTTGGGTTGGGTTTTGTTTTGAGAAGGTGAATCTGCATGTACATGTGAACGTAAATATAAACGTGAACCGAATAGCTACCTACCTACCTACCTGCCTGTCTACCTAGGTATATATTAGATTTGAAGTGAATGATGATGGGTGATAGATAGTACACATGACATCATGCCGAGAAATATCTATCATGTGTGTACCTAGTAGAGGATTCTTACGTTCATGTGTTCATGTTTTCGTAGATGTTTAGTTGGATTGAAATAAAGTTGGGTATCAATCAAGAACGCAAAGAGCACACAGGAGCATTCAAACGTAAAGAGCATTCAGGAAGGATTCAAGGTAGACCGTCAGTAATAAAACATAAATCAAAGACAAATTCACAAAGCAAATAGACAAGTTATATATGTTCATGTAATAGTTTTATTTCCCAAAGCAATGAAATGCAATGTTACTAAGTACAGCGCCCATTTGCGATACCTATTCCCCTAACCATCATCATTACTATCATCAGTTAAACCATTGAATCCATCACCCCAATAGTATTTCCATCAATGAATTAGAAATCCCATGTCAATCAATAAGCAAGCTCCTTTTATGTTGTAAAGCGAAGTGAAGAAAGAAATCAATCAATCCATCCGTTCACTCATTTACAAAGCAGCAGCAAAGATGGCGGCACCACCAAAGAGAGCAGCGGCTCCCATAGCACCAGTTTGGATAGCAGCTCCAGCAGTGGAAGTAGAGGTGACAGTTTCACCAGCAGAGTTGGTGGTGGTAACAACTGAACCAGCAGAAGTAGCACGGCTACTGGCAGAAGAGGACAAAGAGGAAGTCTTAGAGCTCAAGCTGGATGCAAGAGAGCTGGAGACAGATGCGAGAGAAGATGAAGCAGAGGAAGCGGCCGAGCCGGTAAGAGTTGCTGCGGAAGATTGAGCGGCCGAGAGAGAAGATTCAGCTGAAGCTTGAGCAGAGTTGATGGAAGATTCGGCAGAGGAGACAACGGAAGAGAGAGAAGATGAGACGGAAGAGAGGGTAGATGAGAGACCAGATGCGAGGGAAGCAGAGGACTCTGAAGCGGAAGAGGCGGAAGAGGCAGATGTCATGGCTGCACTTGATGCGGAATCAGTGGCCGAGCTGAGAAGAGTTCCAGCACTGGCGGTCGCATCTGAGAGGATGGATTCAACAGAGGATTGGCCCTAAGATATCATGTTAGTATCTTGATACAAGTGTATATTGTCGATGTGATGTATCAATCTGTCGATCGATATCCCCAAGATGGAAGTAAAACATACCATAACAGCACCGGCCAAAGCCAAAACGACAATGTTCTTGAATTGCATATTTGCGGTTGATTGTATTAAACTTGTTTGTGTTGAAGAAGTATTGGGTATGTAATGAAGAAAGTAATAAAAGACTTTTTGGGTATCGAGTTGAGTGAAAAGTGGTGAGAGTGTAAGAGTTTAGATGTAGAGAAGAAGAAGAAGAAAAGATCGATCAACAAACCGGAAGCCGAATTCTTATATAGCTCTCCCACCAACAGCACAAAACGAGCTTTCCATGTATACCAAGGTCTTCTACCTAGGTAGGAAGGCACCTCCACTAGGTCATACTAGCCTCATCATTACTTCCAAGTTAATAAGTGGCTGAGGACGATCCACTTTTCCAGCTTTCTTGACGTTTTGTATGATGGTTGATTGGTTTGTGGAATTCCATGGAAAAGGAATTAGGTACGTGCTAGGTATGATTTAACATTCACGTCATTGCCGTGCCAGACTAATTTTAGTGGGGATTTACTCATCTCCTAGTTTCATGGCAAAGGCAAAGGGCAAGGCAAGGCAAGGCAAGACAAAGACAAAGGCAGAGGCAGAGGTGAAAGAAGGTAAAAGCAGTAGAAATACCTAGGTAGGTAGAGTAAAGGTAAAGATTGAGTGAGGCATGAAAGTTTTCGTTGAACACTTCCGTTTGTTCGCTTTGTTCTGTTGGTACCTGTATGCTCCTACGTTGGTTGAAGTTGAGATGTGAAGCTAGTATAATTTGAGTATAATTCGAGGATAAGTTGCATAAAATTTGCATAGCCCATAGTTTATATAATCAAAGCACGCTGTTCCAATTCTTATTTGTTATAACTACGATACTCTCTATCTAGGTAGATACTATTTACTTGGAGAGAGCGCGTAAAGATACCTCCGCGTACCTAGGTAGTTATACTTTACCACGCAATCCTCCCAAGACCATAGCGTGATTTAGTAGAAAAGCTATTTGGGTTTGTAGAGACGGAGAGCGTAGTATACAATAGTAGTTTACCGGTCTGAGTACTATCTGAGCACGAGCATATGTACCTGCTATACTACACCATACAAAATAGGAAATTGAGTGTTGACAATTGGATGCATATCTACAAAACATAACATACCTAGGTACATACCTACATACATACATACATACCTATCTATCTAAGCAACGTTGTTCCTGCAGTGAAAACAAAACAAAACAAAACAAAACAAACAAAACATCGATACAAAGGAACGCCTCCCTACCCATCCCATCATCATCCACTATTCACGTGTTATGACAGCATAGATGTTTCCAATAGACAGTCCAGTCCAGACTCCAACCCGACAAATATGATGAAATCACTGAGACAACCCGCTTGGTCCAATTCCTCTGACATTCATTGTCAGATCATATCACACATATCACATATCACACATATCACATATCACATATCACAACATACAATAATAATATAATATAACAACCCAGCGCACATATAGGTAGGTATTAGGTAAACCCCAGGCCATCACCCCCCAACCACCGAAATCCGATGTTTACGAGAATCGAGAAAAGCAATTTGCCATCTCTCATGCTTGAATCTGGATGGAGGACCTACCTAGGTATCGAACGTGTCTCGCTTTCAATTTCCTAGTTACCATGTACGAACGAGTATGTGCTAGAGACAAAGGGTCGGGGAGTCCGATGGTACGAGGTTAGTTGATGTGTATACTAAGTATGTATACTAGTTAAATAGGTAGGTATATATATGAAGTATACAGTCTAGACAATTGACTGGTGTTTATAACTGGCTATTCTATTCTATTCTATATCTGGAACATCTAGACATCTAGAAATCTAGACATCTGAGCATAAATTAGTTTTTTTTCGTTCATTTCATTCCATTCCATAAAATCTAAACTGTCAGTAAAAAGTCCGAGAAATACCTTCCTAGCTATCTATCCATCCATCTAAACACATACTCTAAACACATACACACACATATACTTATTATGCAACCCATCACATCCAACCCATCCAACCCATCCTCAATTCGTACTTCACTTCGCAAGCAACCAAACAACCAAAGCTCGGCACGCTGCCGCAATACCGAATTCCCAAGCATCCACACTCCCGCCCCGGAGATATCAACAAATCACACCCCAGCATGTCCTCTCATTTTATGTAACAACATCTCATCCCTACTGCACATCATTTCTTGGCGGAGTGTGAAGGTACCTAGGTAGGTAAGGTAAGGAATGGTGGTCACTGGTGAGCTGCACGTGTGCCTTGTTTGCGTGGGAATATTGTACGATATCGAATTATATTATATTATATTATATCATATCAAATCAAATCACCTCTTTTACATCAGTCTTCTCTCAAAATCAATCCATCATGCCCGCGTAAAGCAGAGCAGAACAAGAAAAATCCACATCTTCAATCCTACCTAATCCTACTAGTATATCCACCTCCTTCAAATCAAATCAAATCAAATCAAATCAAATCAAATCAAATCAAATCAAATCAAATCAAATCAAATCAAATCAAAAATAACCATTACCCCAACCCCAACCCCAACCAAACAAACACCCAAACACCCAAAGTCAACTTAAACTTAAACTTTGAAATACTAAACCTTCCCTCCTCCCCCCAATCCCAATCCCAATCCCAATCCCAGTCCAGTCCAGCCCATCCAACCGCGATCCCCGATCCCCGCACTTGGCATTTATATCCATCCATACCCTAGCTTCCCTTCCCATCCCTTCCCTTTCCCATCCTTCCCTTCCCTCCCAGCCACAGCCACAGCCCAGACTAAAACCTCCTACCCGTACTCCGTACTCCGTACATCGTAAGTACCCGACTCAAACTCCACCTATCGTAAAGCTAAAATCAAACCAAACCAAACCAAACCTTCTGCTTCTGCTTCCACTTCCGCTTCCACTTCTAATTGGCGCCATCGTAGATATCCCAAAACGGTTACTGTAAAATCCCACCCACGGCTTATGTAACATATTGCGCAGACTCAGAGGCTCCAGATATCTTCTTACCTTCTTCCAACACCCACCTCCACCTCTCCTCTCATTCGCCCAACACTGATTCATCCAACACAAAATCACAACTCCCGCTCGCTCGCGCCCAGCCGCATTATCCATTCACTCATTCACTCATCCACCACCATGGCGTCATCATACTAGGTAATTCTTCGTACCTTTTTTGTATTATGGTATTCATTGTTTATTATTTATTATTTATTATTCATTGTTCGTCTTATAATTAAAATTACGAAAATTACGAAAATTACGAAAATTACGAAAATTACGAAAATTACGAAAATTACGAAAATTATCATTATCATTATGATTCAATCTCGGATTAATCACCCCCCTTCAGGACCTGATCTGATCTGATCTGATCTGATCTGATTTGACAGGACAGAACAGGATATGATAATAGTACCCCGGTAAAAATCATGGAATCCTCAAAATTCCAACTTTATTTTCTTGAGAACATCAACTTTAACATCAACATTGGCATTGGCATCAACATCAACATCATCAAGGTCGGCAATCAAAGATCCATTTAGCCGTCCTTTCCTTTCCACCTTTCCAGCCCCACCTGCAAGCTCCAAGCCTTGGCCAAGCTACAGCCACATCCACAGCCACAGCCGCGAATCTCCAACGCCACCTGCACCCACGGTGGACTACCTCGATTCACGTAGAATAGGAACACGAGGGACGTGGACTCCTGAGGTCACTCGAGCAAAGCCTTTGAGAAAAGAAAAATATACTACCTACCTATTACTTACTACTTACAATAGCTTTGCTTATACGATATATACCTATATGAATTCAAAGATCCTAATAATCCACCTATGATTTTGACATTGAATATTAAAAAGAATATCTAACATCCACTCATCCACTCATCCATTCATTCCTAACATCTAACATCTAACATCTAACATCCCGCTCTCTTCATCCTACCCTGCCATCACAATCTTAGTTATTAAAATCAAGTTATACATACTACGTATATATACTAGGTATTCCTTCCTAATCCGTCAGATCCTCGGCAACTGGATTATTGCTGGAGATACATACATATATACATACATACATACATACATACATACATACAAACAATCCATCGCCACCTACCCGCCCTGCGTCTTGATAATGAATGATCTACCTAACAAGTAACCGCCTGATACCCGATACCCGATACCTAATGCAACCAACTCCTTTCTTCAAAGATCAAATCGGGGAACGTAGGTACCTAGTACGATGATCCAAGAAATTTTCCATGAACATCCATTCTCCCATTGTACCCAATTATCGTAAAGACTCTTCTTACACTACTTAAGAATTCATCGCCACCAAACGCTTTGGCGGTTTGAAAACGTTTCAATCAGAGAAAATTCTAGTGTGGAATGAATGTCCCGTGAGAGAATTGCAAATGACGCTCCGCTGGCCCTCTGGGAGCCACTGCCGTGGAGGCAGACTATTTAGGTCTAGTGTAGATAATGTTCATTCAATTATTGGTTTGATATGGAGCAATTCCCTTCTTAATCTCATATACTATCTCCGCCGCTTCATCTGCACTCTTGGCTTCAAAATCATATCGTTTTTCTTCCCGTGATTTGTACACCACAAGCTGTATTGTCATTATTCATTACTTTTGGATTTGAGGGCAGAGATGCTGGGTTCTGTATAACATACCTTAAAGTTGGTCGGGTGTCTTCGTGTCACTTTACAACCAACCACATTACTAAAATGCACCGTGGTTGTTTTGCCTTGTCCTTCAAACATCGTCTTTCCTGTGGATGCTGGAAGAATATGTAGATATTCGCCATCAATCGCAATCACCCTTTCGTTCATTCCTACAAACCTCATTGGTTGTTTTCTCCATACTATATACCTTCGATAGTTGGCACTTCCAAGTTCATCCTGTTTGACACTCTCCATAAGAGGATGTGGTACTAACATTTGAGTTCCCTTGCGAGCTTTGCGAGGATCGGGTCGATCTACCATTAATGAATTGGGTGTACTACTTGATGGTGAACCAGTCATCGTCAATGGTCCATCCGTAGCAAAACGTCGCCGATACAAATCTAGTTCTGATGAATTGCCAATTGATCCTACTGTGCGATCAAGATAAACGACAGTCCCAGATCCGGTAAGTTTGAGAACGTGTCCTGCTTTGTCCAGTTGTCTCTTCTTACAAACCGTATCGAGGACATCAGCCAAGTAAGTATCGGTTGTGACTTCCAGAGCGACCATTTGTCCAGGTGTAGCATTAATTGAATGAATGTGAATGCTCAAGATCTTTTTGGTACCACCACCTCGCGAAGTAGGTTGAGCAAGAGCTGTTCCAATTGTAGGTGCATCTGCCAATGTAGAATTCTTTCGTAATGCAGTCATGGTTGTAAGAAGAGGATTTTGATAAGGTTGTGTACCAAGAGGAAATGAAGTATTAGCTTTGGGTGTATTGATAGGAGTAAAATCTTCTTCCGTTTCAGATGAGGCAACCGCCTCTTGCTTGAATTGAGGAGTAAGCCTCTGGTTCTCTTCAAACTGTTCATCGGTAGCCTCAACCAAAGCAAACTCGTCAAAAGTTTTGGAGTTTGATCTCGCTCTTGGTCCAGCTTTATTGTTGGCAAACGTAAATGATGTAACTGGCTTGAGACGATCAAGAGGTGGGAAATCAGTGTCCACTTCCCCATCATCGACCATCCTTAAGATCCATCGATTGACATTCAATTTCTCAGGGGCTATGGTAGGTTCTAATTTTTCCTCAAAGTACCTCCATAGACTCAACCCGATCAAATCAGTAATGACCACTGGTCGATTATGTGATTCATCTTCATGAACAGTTCTTCGAATCAAAACCTCATAGGGCTTCTTTGTTGAAGTAGCAAATGGCGCCAATATACGAATATTGATAGGATTTGGATCACCTTGTCCAGAGAGAGATGCAAAATTTTCGAATGGCATATTAGCTTTCGTTCGCTTAGCCGTAATCATTGCGGTCAACAAACTCTTAGGTTGTATCATACTAATTGGACGAGGAGGTGGTAGGGCTTGAAGTACTGGAGGGGCTGGCTTGGATCTTTTCGTTGGTGATCGTATAAGATCTCGAGGTATGGTATTACCGATATGTTCTGGGGCTGCAGTTATCGGTCCATCAACACTATCTAATATAGATGCACTGTCGATACTACCACCGAATGTGGAAGACATATCTGATCCCGAGTCTTCTTCTTCCTCTTCCTCTTCTAAAAGATCACTGACTTGTCTCTTCACGCCCACATCTGGGTCCGACGGACGTGTTCGAACCGTTCTACCGGCTCTCGCAGCATTTCTGTTTGATTCTCTCTGTCTTTGAAAAGCAGATGCATCAAACTCATTATCAGATGACATTTCACTACTCGTAACAGTATCCCTTCTGGCTCTTTCCTTTACAACTTCCACAGCAGACTGAGAACCTCTTCTTATGCCAGGTCCCGGAGTTCGTGAAGGAGAATTTGCAGTAGTAGATAGTCGAAGATTGGATCCACGAATAGGAGAAGAACCAGAACGATTTCGTATGGGCATTTTAGAGAATTTGATTTGTTGTGCTGCCCTTTGATCTCCATCATCATCACTATCATCACTCAAATCACTACTGTCCTCCTCCTCCATTTGTTCTCGTCTGCGCCTCCTTTTGGTAGCGATTCCAGGCCCAACAGTATCCCCTGCCCCTCCTGTGAGCAAACCTCCTTCATCAACTTCATCTTCAAGACCTGAAGGTGCCAGACCAGCTGATCTAGGTGGTGCTTGGAAATATTCCGATGCGATGGCGGTGGGTATTGGTGGGGAATGAGTTCGTTTTATATTTGCGGCATTCGTGCGCCATCCAGCAGCTTTGAATCCGGGAGTGTTTAGAAATCCATCGTTGATTGTTATGAGCCTTTCACCAACACCATCTGCGATTGTATTTAAATAATTTGATCTCAATTGATAAGAGACGAGACTGTGTAACGCGTCAGTTAGATTAAGGAAGTGGGATGGTTGGGGAATTAGAAATCTTACTCTTCCACTTGAATGACCGACATGGTAGAAAAATAATGTAAATAATGTATAGAAACGATCACCGGCTCGTAAGTACGAAAGAATGGTAAGAAGGGTTAAAAGGTATGATTGCTCAAGTCATTATCAAGCTTCCATAATTGAATTCAACATGATGGATGAAGTTGCGATCCTATCAGTGTTCAGCCTTACAGTATCTGGGGTACACTAAAATTGGCGCCTATGTGATTTTCATCAGGCTGTAATGACAGCCTTTTCCCCAACTCTCACAAACCACAAACCACACACCATTACAATCAAAATCATCAAGAGAACAAACACCGCAACGATGGGATTGGTAGATTATTCGGATTCGGAAGATTCAGATTCTCCAGAGATTACTGCATCAAAGCCATCAACATCAACATTCGCAACTGGTAAACCTGCATTCCAAAAAGTTGTCGATAGATCAAATCCTGGCAAAATTCGGGTTTCATTACCACAAGCATCTTTGAAAGACGATACCAAAACCGATGAGCCTCCAACGAAGCGCGCAAAGACAGGTGGTGGAGCTTTCAGTGGGTTTAATTCATTCTTGCCAGCTCCAAAGAGAACAGGACAATCTACAAGTGCGACATTAGGTGGTGGAAATGGGCCGCGAAAGAGTGGTTTGGGAGCTGGAGTTAGTTTGAAGACTGGTGCAGCTCCTGCTTTTAGTAGAGAACCGGAACCGGTACAGGAGAGAGAATACACAACGGAAGAGCCTGCTGAAGAGGAAGAGGGAGCTAGTGGATCTGGATTCAATTCACCTCCTCCAAGCTCCTTGGTCGATGGACAGAAACCAGCAGATGAAGTCAAATTGGTCGGGAAACCATTAATGTTCAGACCATTATCCGTCGCGAGGAAGCCAGCAAAAAAGAAGCTCCAGAAGCCAAATTCAAATGCATCTACGCCTTCTACTTCCACTTCAACACCACAAATTACCACACCAGCCACTCCACAAAATACCGGGAAGGTAGCGCCAAAACCAAAAGTATCCTTATTCTCTCTAGAAGTAGAACCAGTTAACACTCCAAATGCCACTTCAAACGGAGAATACACACCACTACTCTACCAACCCACCCCTTCCAAAGAACCCATATACGAAGAGTACACCCCAACAACCAACCACACCCTCCCCTTCGCTCCCACGCCTCCAATTAACAACCACAACACCGAATCTCTCTCCTCTATAGCCGACACTCTCCATCTCTCCGCCGCCGAACGTCGTCAACTCTTCGGTCGTCAAAAAGGTGGTGGTTCCGGCCCACAGGCTGCAACAAAAATCATAAATTTCAATACAGATCAAGAATACGCACATAATGAAGAACTCCGCGCTGCAGGAGAACAAGTTGTGCATAACCCTGTCAGAGCAATCGCGCCTGGTAAACATAGTTTGAAACAGTTGGTTGGAGCGGCGCAGAGTCAGAGGGAAGCATTGGAGGAGAGTTTTGCGACGGGTAGGAATAATAGAAAGGAAGCGGGGAGTAAATATGGGTGGTAGATAGGGGTTTGGATAGTAAATTGGTTTCTAATGATGAGAAAGAAAGAAGAAGGGAAGAAGGTGGAATGAAAATATGAAATGAGAAATGAGAAATAATTCGATACCCATATACACTATTCTCAAATCGAGTTTTATGATTTCACATGCGTAATATTTGCACTGATATATCGGAAAGACCTCAAATCTTCTCTCAATCATCTCACTCATTCCGCTGGTAAATATCACGGCAGTACAATGATAAGCGAGGAGACCCCCTTATATTCCCGAAAGATCGGTATCAATTTGCTAGCACTTTGAAGTAATCGAATATCTATTGAATATCTTGCAAAGTAGAAGCTTCCAAGACTCCTGGCGACAGAAAACTATATTCTTATATTAACAAAATCATTGGCAGAGTAGTTGCTTAGCTATGGAGATATGGGGTATGTCAAAATTATTTGGAGCGCGGGGTGAGTTTGAAAGTTGGGCGTGGAATGCTATAGAATCTATGGTGGGGATAGAGGTTAGGAATTGTGGTTGTGATCTATGTATTATGGATATGTACTATATGGTAAAGTTGGAGGGACAGAGAGAGAGAGGGAGGTACATATGCATAGTGAAGAGAGGAAGTAAATTGTAGTCAAGAACCGCATTGTAGGTATGTAGAATCGTATATAAGATATATAAAGATGCCGTAAATGTATATACAAATTTCATCATTTTCCCATCCATCCAAACACCTGTCCCCGAATCAATGTTCAAAGGACCCAAAGATCAAAACCAACTCCTCCCGATCACAGCTCTTGTTCTCGGGAAATATATACGCCATAAGCCGAAGCCGTGATCCTGAACCCAAATACATGTAAAAGCCACACAAAATTTTAGCAATCCACTTGAATAAGAGTGAGTCTCCTTTCTCCTCTCATCAAATGCTCCCACTCCCCTCTAGTCCCCGGACTCACATCTTCCACTCGATTCGGGGTTCTATCACCCCTGAAAAAAGGTCCCCGATCTTCTCTCTCTCCATTTCCGCTCTCCCTCTCCCAAACCGGACTTTCCCCATCCCTCCCCTTAGCACTCTCACCCACCTCCACCAAATCCTCTTCCTCAATACTAAAAGACGTCTTCACCGAAAGCGACTTCCTCACTTCATCATTAAAAATCGCCTTTTCTCCTGCACTCCCCCCATAAATCCTTTTATACCCTTCCTCAACATCACACAGCGCACTCAGCGAAATGCCCAACCACTCATACCCTCTCATTACCTCACTTCTCCCGATCTTTCCCCCGCGTACCAAAACCACGCGTCGCAGCTCATCAATCGCAATACTCATATCTTCTGCAGACAGACTGCGCGAATAAGTATGCAGCGCGCATTTAAAGGAGTACAGATAATCAAGCGAGTAGAGGGATAATCCCGGGGCGGTGAACACGACACGATTTTGAGCCAGCGAGCGACGGATGAGATCTTGAGTTGAGGGATCGGCGATGGGGGAGGAGAGGGAGGAGGAGGAGAGCCAGTCGGATCCGATGGAGGGGAATTTTCTTTCGGCTCGCGAAATGGTGGAGCGGAGGATGCGTTCGGCGCGGGGAGTGAGACGGGTGGAATGCATGAGGGTGATGCCGTAGCGGTTGGGGGTATCGGGGGATACCCATTCTGCGGGGGGAGAAGAGGGGGTGGAAGGAGGGGAAATGGATGCGCGGATGTGGTGGGCCATGGTATCTTTGGGGGAAGAAGGAAGGCCGGAGTATTTTGTGCGGGAGAGATAGATTGTCGAGGTGGAGAGGGTAGATGTTGTGGTTGAGTTTGAGCGCTCCGAAAGAGAATTCGAGAAGATGGTGCTGGTTGGGCTTGAAGAACGAGAACTGACTGGAGAGGTTCCTCGACTTGAGAGTGAAATGTTGCGAACGTGAGATGTGAGCGGAGCGCTATTGTAAAGAAGTGTTGATGGGGATGTAGTGTGTGAGTAAGAACCGGGTGCGGCTGTAGTTCTGGAAATAGCGGGGCTTTGTATTTGATTGTCTTTTTTGACGACGATCAATGATAAGTGAAGTCTCTTTCGTACCAATCGTTTTGATACGTAATCGAGAGCTTCGAGTAATTCTGATGGTAGTTGCATTGGTTGGAGCAACGATGTGCCCGCTTCCAATGGAGAGGATACGTTGTGCTTTGAGATAGGCATATTGATGACAATGAACAGCTTTGCAATGAGCAGATGTTATCGAGAGACTTTTAATTGTCTATCTTGATATCCAATGCAAAAAGCTGAAGCCGATGGGAGAGCTACTTAACTCAAGGGAGCAGTCAAGAGATATATAAATTTCAAGACTTCCAAAACCCAGAAGACGCCAATACCCAAAATAAACTCTCCGATGCATGATACCCGCATAGCGGAGAGACAAGCATGTAGCCTTAGCATGTAACTAACATGGTATATAAGGCATATCGCGCAAGATACTGATAGATCCTGGAGCTTTGACTACATTCTGCTCTATGATCACTTAGTACTACATCAATAGTATCATAAAGGGGAAAATTGTTTCTCTCTAGTGTGAATGGTGTGTGCAATCTGCAAGACATTCTTAATTATATGATATAATTGGTTAAAAGTGTATTCTAAAATAAAACATTGCATTCGTTTGATTTTAACCGACGAGTGAGTCTATTTTGGGAGTTGCAGATTACTAAGTAACATACTCAATTTGATAAACCCACACCTTTTCACGCGCTACACATTCAAATAGATTGGTACGTAGTAACAACAAGCTATAATTTTATCAATATCTCCAAGATGTGACGAACTCCCGGGCGCCTAACACCCCCTGAATCCCAGTCACACACCGATATCCATATCCAATCCGTGCAACCCCTAACGTACTTCAAGTTTATTTTTGGATGTGACGAACTGTCAAATATAGAAACAAATTACCCCGCACCACCCACTTCTGGCGTTTATCTTTGTGTTGATCAGTAGATCAATTGATGTACGACGTAAACAAGATTTGTCTCTTAATTGAATGCGAGCCCTATCCTTCCTCTTCTTCGACATAGATTCGAATAGGGAATTTTCCGATATCACAATTCAACCCCTTGCATATCGCATATCGCATATTAGATATCACATATTTCTATTTCCATTTTGTACTTTCTGATAATCTAATCCTCGTCTACTCGGATCTATGCGCCTATTGCTCGCATATTTAGATCTTCCCATTCAAATACATAAGGTTATCATGTCGGACTAGATGTTAATTTTAGGTATTCTTAAGCTATGATATAGGTCCACTAGATCTTCAAATCCCTGTGTCACGATATCCCGTTTGCTATATCCCGTTTGCTAGGGTTCTTTATAGACGTCATTTTTCATAAATATCTTAGATCATCAAAATCATTCAACACACCTCACTTCATATCCAAAGTTCAAATCATCATGAACCAAAGCGAACAAATATCTACGTCTTAAATCCAGCCCTTGGAACGTCTGGTAAATGCAAACTACGTTATCACAACCATTGAAGTTTGAGTTTCCAACACTCTCATCTTGAGTCAGTACATGTCTATACATCTAGATAACCATCCGACCGACTCATCTATCTTCCTATAGCTGAGTCAACAATATCACCGCAGGTATCAATTTCAGTACTTCTGAACAAAACATAACCCACACCAATCTCTATGCGTCCACATTTCCCACTTATTCTCTTCCTCAAGCCCTAATTTCCTTTCCTGATAAAAGATTTATCCTTTCTTCTCAAATCTATCTTCTTCTCTATCTTACATCCTGAAGCTTTTCCCCATACCCATCTCTCCCAACTTCTATCCCCACTAATCCCCAACTTAAATGTACCAAATCCCAGATGTCAGATCCCACGCTCTAAAACACAACACAACGCAACATAACATATATCCCCCTTCCTCCCTTCTCTTTCTCCCTCCTCTTTCTCCTCCTCTTCCTCTCCCTTCTCTTTCTCCCTTCTTTTTCCCTCCATCCCTCTATTCCAAATATCACACAAACATCTACCCACCTTCTGGACTTGAATCCCAATTCCATCACTCACCAGAACCATAGATGTACATGTGCAACCCCTTTTCCCTAACCACTCACTCATTCACTCACTCACTCACCTCCCCATACACCCTCCCCATTCTTTTCTTATTTCCTTCAACTTATACACCCCTCTATATTTCTCCATCTCCCTCTCTCCCTCTCCCTTTCCCTTTCCCTTTCCCTTTCCCTTTCCCTTTCCCTTTCCCTTTCCCTTTCCCTTTCTCTTTCCAATCCTTCCATAAATATCATATCCATTTATCTCTCCACAACTCCTTTTATCATTCTTCTCACCTTCTACCCCTCCCACTCTATCCTTCTCAATTCCCCCAAAACTCCCCCCAAACTCCAATAACAATAAAACATATCAAATCCATTAACCCCTACAACAATTAACTAGTATATTCCCAAATCCCACTTAGATGCTTATATTATATAGCTAATCAATTAATAATTAATAAACTTATATATCGATATACATATCCTTATTTCTCGCTTCGATATTCTTTCTTTCTATTTATTTCATTTATCCTCACTCTCATCCCTATTCTCCCTATTCTCCCTATTCTCCCTATTCTCCCTATTCTCCCTATTCTCCCTATTCTCCCTATTCTCCCTATTCTCCCTATTCTCCCTATTCTCCCTATTCTCCCTATTCTCCCTATTCTCCCTATTCTCCCTATTCTCCCTATTCTCCCTATTCTCCCTATTCTCCCATCTCCCATCTCCCATCTCCCATCTCCCATCTCCCCCCTCTCCCATCTCCCCCTCTCCCATCCCCCCCCCCTAAAAAATCCACAAACTCATTTCCCACAAACTCATTTCCCACTAACCAACACCAATACCAACACCAACCCCCCTCCCCCCCCCTCTTTCTCCAAACATTTCCAATATTCAATATTCACACCCATCAAGAAAAAAAGATCTCCAACCACACTATATATCCACTCATCAATTTCCATATCATTTCCACATCATTTCACACACACACATACCTTCCTTTTGATTTCTAGTATTCGAAGCTTACATCTCACACTTACATCTCACATGAGTTTAAGCTAGCTACAAGCTCTCACTGCCCTCGCTAAACCCCGAGTATTGAACCGCTCGCGCAACATTCGCTCGCTTCACCTCACCCAATCATTCTAGCTCACAGTACAATTCGCATAAAACACACACACACAAACCTACAAACATACAAAGCCCCAGAAGAATATAATATCCTATTCTCACTATTACAAATCGGATTTATGATCCTTCCTTTTTTTCCCTCCCCTTCCTCCGCACCATCAATTCCCTTCGAACACATAACTAATATCTCAAGTTCCATCATTCATACCATACACACCCGTTTTAGCTTCATTTCATTCCATACAACGGGGCATGAACATCGTTGTGTTATCCATCCATCCATCCATCCATCCATGCATGCATGCATATTGATAACTATACCTCTTTCTCAAACATGAATGTCATCACGTTCCTAGTGCCAAAAAAACTTGTCGACTAAAATCCACGTCCGTCCCATCGTACGATACCAACCATACCAACACCTTACCGCCACCCCACCCATCACCAAAGAGCTGTGAACAAGCCAGAGTAAACCACCTAATATTCCAATCCAATGCCTGTGAAACAAAAAGAGATGATGTGACGTAAGGTTATCTTGCCCGTACTGTAATATATGTGCAGAAGAATAGTTTAAACTGCAAAGTACAAAAGAAACATAGTCTTCTTGAACAAGTAGCCTAGCCCCGAGACTCCGAGTATAAAACTTTTGTTTAAAAATCCACAAATAGGTGCCCAAATCTAATATTTGTTAGTTAAGTTTGAAAAAGGTCAAGAGATTCACTTACTCATCGGGCCCACCTTGACCATATATCTCCGTTTCTTCAGGGTACTTATCAAACTGGCTGGCATCTCCAACTCCAGCCTTGACCGGAGGAACATAAGGTGCATCGATATCCTTCTTGGATAACCTTTCCCAAGTAACTTCAGCAAACCATTGATGATTTTTGACATCCTCAGAACCACCATGTAAGTTACCAAGACGCTTGGTGAGATCTGCTGTGATCAATCTTTGCAACAAGTCCTGTGCATCTGGGTGAATATAGGGAGGATACTTGACCCTCCCTTTAAGAATGTTCTCATAGATTTTCATGGGAGAGCCACCATCCCAAAATGGTGTAAAACCACAAAGCATTTCGAAAATTAATATACCAAGGGACCACCTGATTCATGTTAGTTGGATGATACAACCTTTTAGGATAATATGGTTCAATCGAGCGCAGCGAGAACGGGGGTTTGGGGGCCTGCCCCCATAAGAGAAAACGTATAATGAGGATGGTCTAATTGATGACGCTCCGCTGGGCCACTGCCGTGGAGGCCTTCTCGCTTCGCTCTAGGAGAGGGAATGTGGAATAGGGATGATGAGGCTAAAACTTACCAATCTACGGATTTATTATAACCTTTACTCGAGACTACTTCTGGTGCTAAGTAATCTGGGGTACCACACAATGTCCATGTAATATCTGGGACTTTCTTTGCGAATCCAAAGTCAGTAATCTTGAGATGCCCGTGCCTATCAAGTAGTAAATTCTCTGGTTTCAAATCTCGATAAATGATATGTTTTGAATGAAGGTATTCTAGAGCCAATGTAACTTCAGCAGCATAGAATTTGGCTACTGGATTGGGGAATCGCTGAAATTGAATGATTAGTGTCTTTCATGGAGTTAGTGTCATCGAACTTACTTGTGACTTTCGCAGTAGAGAGAATAGTTCACCCCCCTCTACAAAATCCATCACCATGTATAGATTTTTCGAGTCTTGAAAGGTACCCCATAAAGTAATGAGGAATGGATGCTTGACTTCTTGCAACATCTTTCTCTCATCATTGGTATGTTCGACCTGCTTCATCTTGTGCACCTGCGCCTTCTTCAATACTTTGACGGCATAGTATCGCTGATTGTGCTTTGATCGAACCAGATGA
Source organism: Botrytis deweyae (assembly GCF_014898535.1). NCBI lineage: Eukaryota > Fungi > Ascomycota > Leotiomycetes > Helotiales > Sclerotiniaceae > Botrytis > Botrytis deweyae. The sequence continues at coordinate 409,835 of NW_024066235.1, forward strand.
ACTCGACCAAAACTTCCCGTGCCCAATGTGCGCTGAATATCAAAATCTGTCAAAGAATATTTGCCCTTGGTTTGTCTAATCTGTGGCTGCTGCTGTGATTGCTGCGATTGTCGCTGTGAGGAGTCCATTTGAAGTGTGCTGGTGTTAGCAGCTACCGGATGTAGTGAAGGTTGTGAAGAAGCTGGTGGGGTTGGATATGACTGGCTCGCGCCGTCATGCTGTGGTGGATGGATCAAGTTGCTAATGCTGGGAGAGTTTTGACGGTGCTGCTGTTGATCAGAATGGATTTGCGCAGATTGCTGCTGTGGAGTTATTCCGTGTGTCATTGAGGCTTTTTTGGCCACGGCAGTCGGTTGGTCGTCGGTTGTGCGAGAGGTTGTAGTTTGGAGAACCTCGTGCTCGTGGGATTGGGGTAAAGTCGATTGGGTCGAGACAGAAGCTATCGAATTATCGAAGCCTCTTGATGATGTGGGGGTTGTCGGACTGGTTGTGGCTTGACTAGATGTTGGAGAGGTTATGGCCGGAGACTCCTTCGTCCGTTTCTTCTTCAGAAAACCGAGTGTCGGCATAGAATGAAAATGGTAGGTTGCTGGATGTCGAGTTTGATAGATCGACAGTCAGCAAAAAGCAGGGCCGCGGGTGTGTAGGCCGAATGCAGGATGATATGTAAGGTAGATGGGTAGGTAGGTGGTAGGTGGTAGTTGGTAAGGTTACCCCCAAAGCAGTCTTGACAGACAAGGCTAATTGGGGAAAATCAAAGGGTGTATGTTGTTTAATTACCGGGTCCCTAGAAAGGAAGGGAGCAAGATGTGTTATGAATTGACAATTTTGAGTTTCTTTCTCGATTCTCTTGGAGTCTTCGTGGGCAAGCAAGGTGAAGCAGGGAGTTGCAAGTTGCTCGTTTTTGGGGAGTAAGCTTCGTAGGATGCGGATCGTTGTAGTTGTAAATTATGAACTGTGTCCGTTGCGACAAAGAGCACCAATTGAATGGAATGATACAATATTAGAGTGAATTAAGGGTTGGAGAATGTCGGTATGAGTGGAATAAATATAGCAAATGGAATTCAATTGAGAATATCGAGGGTAATGATAATGATCGTGATAATGATACATGAACTAATAATAAATAACCATTGATGTATTTTGAGGGGGGAGGGGGGAAGATTGATTTGGGATTGGAGGAGGTTGGTGGGTTGTGTTGGGTTATGATAGCTGTTGTAGGTGGTAGTGGGTGGTAGTGGGTGGTAGTGGGTAGTAGTAGTAGTAGTAGTAGTAATAGTAGTAGTAGTGGGTGGATGTGGGAGTGTGGGAGTGTGGGAGTGTGAGAGGTATACAAGACAAGGTACCTAGGTATGTATCGTATGTGATGATATAAGAAGATAATCGCAATAATTACTGGGTGGTAGTGGTGGTGGTGGTGAAGGTGGTGAAGGCAGTGAAGGCAGTGATAGTGACGGTGATAGGTACAGAATGAATAATGATAATAATGTGAGGTGAGGTGAGGTGAGGTGAGGTGAGGGGAAATTATGAATCTGGAATTGAATTCCGATCGTGACCCAGGAGGGACGGAGGTTGATGGTTTGTTTGGAATATGACCACCCACCACCATTGACCGTTAATGACTACAGGCAAAGAGAGGTAGAGTAATTATTCGACCAGCATGGAACTCTCTCCCCTAGAACCATTTCAATCAAGTCTTTCCCTTCAATTTCTCTTGTTGACGTTTTGATGTTAACTTGATTGCTCCCTCACTGCGGAACACCAGATGCTCGATGCTCGATGCTCGATGATGATGATATCTGAGTCCTCTCCGTCTTCTGTGCACTCGGTGGTGTATGGCATTAGCTTTGGTGGGGTTGATGGTTCATCATTTGATGATTTGAGGAAGAGGAGAAGATCAACCCGAAAGATACTGCAGCTGGTAAGATAATAAAAATTATACCTTTCAACTCATCTTGCTACCACCGTCCTGATGTTAAAGAAGACGAAGCCAAGGTTTGCAGTCTTGTGAATGGTTTGTTCTTGATGGCGCTTTATTCTTTCTTTCAGTTCCAGTCCTTTAATGCCTTGACTGTAAATATACATACTAGGTGCCTACTATGTAGGTAAGTCATAGTAGCTAGGCTAGGTATCTCGTATCTGTATCTCTCAATGCTCAAGTTAAGGTTACACTTCTCAATTCGTGGATCGTAAAGTAAAATCAAGAGATGATACCGATACCTGATAATATACTGAGAAAGAAAGAGATCATGTTCTGAAGATATGTACTATATACTAGGTAGGTAGGCAGGGAGTGAGTGAGTACTTGCTTCCATCTACTTTCTACTTTGACATTCTCTGATATCAGAAATCCTAGATACGTGGTGATCAAACTACCTGATAATATCTCGAAGCCTTTCCATTCTACAATATCAAAGGATGGATTCTGCACCAATATACATTTGTATGTGCCTCCAGCTACCACGTAAAATCTTACCTCCTCTCGCATAGTAAATTGTAAATTATAAATCATGCAACCAATGACAATGCGGGGATATCAGCATCCTCCGTCTTGTCCTTACAGATCCCACATCCATCATGAACAAAAATTCAAAATCCTTCACAAAGGAAAGTGTACACGCGAGGTAGATGGAAGATCTTGATTCATCTGGTATTTCTTGTCCATCATCATTATTAGTCAGCCAGCTTCATCACCTACCTACCACTTCTACTTCACCAACCTAAACTCTGCTTTTAGTCTCCATATGAGCAAAGTCTATCCTCTTTCTCCATATCCAGTACTAAATCAAGCGATCAATGTTTCAAATAAAATGTCAACTATGATTCATTCACGTCACTGCGATTTCTAGTAAGTATGCCTACCTATCGGGGCATAGTTGAGTGCAAGTCCATGCCATCATGTAACCTGTAACATCGAAATAGATGTATTTTCAATCTTTAACCCTATCTAAGTATCAGATTGATACCTGTATATGATGAGAACTTTCTCGAGGCTCATTGCATACACTTCATCTCGATGTTCTTGAATTCTCCTAGATCCCGTGAAGATGTGGCCAGTCCCAAAACCCATGCAATGCAATTTGGTATTCCGATTACCCCTCATGTTCTTCCCAAACTCCATGCTATCTATGCTTTGATAATCGCGAGTCCCATTAATATTTACTTCCGTTCATTGACCACTCATTCTGCTCTCCGACCACAGCCCATCGATTATTTGAAAGACTGCGGTAACAGCTTGCATTACCGCTTCGTCAACATCTTGTCCTCCCAACTTCTGTTGAATCTTGTCGGGATGCCACCGGACTCTTTCTACCTTCAAGGTCTTCGTAAGCTGTAATTCGGTAGGTTCTCCAGAGGTTGGTGCGCATAAGAAAAATCTTCTGACGTCCTCCTTCTTGACATCTTTTTTACTTCCACTTTCGACTGGCCAAGGTATGGATGCAACTGCAACTTTCGAAGAGTTCTTCCCAAGATCTTCCCATTTCTTAATGTAGTTATTCCATTTTTCGGTCCAAACTTTCTTGGACCTTCTCTCCTGACCTCTCTTCAAACTCTCCTCAACCTTTCTTTGCAATCGTTCAGCATCTCTCTCTTCTTTCCTACCTTCTTGAGCCAACCGTTCTCGCTCTTTTTTGGCTGCTTCGCGCCGAGCCTTTTCCTCTATTAAATGTTGATGGGTCTTCTCATACATTTTACCTCTGACATATGCCGTATATTCTTCGTCAGTCATTTGTTCTAGCTCGCCTGTAGGACCTTGCTTGACGTCGGGATATGTATGAATTGGTTGCCCATAAACTCCCTCCCAATACTGTGCAGCTTCATCGTCAGCCATCGCATCAAATAGACTTTCCCTGAATGCAACATCTGGGTCGAGATACTGCTTGGAAGAGGTATTGGGGAGGTGCGTGTCATCGTAGAGGGATGGATCATCATTCGTGGCAGATTGCCTGCTTCGTTTTGAGCGATGATGATGGCGGTGGCGCCTTTCTTCGCTATGGCTCCCTGATGGTGGTTCATCCTCCCTATGCTTCCTCTTGAATCGAAATTTAGTTGGATGAGAGTTGGTCATATCTTCATTGGAGTTTAGTTGAATTTCTACGTTGAGACAGTAAAATGATAAGTTTTGGAGGTATGGTTGTGATATGAACAACTAAAATGAGCGTACTTGGATTTGTGGTTGTATACAACATCGCATCGAGGCATCCTACGGTTTTGTCATCTCATCTTACTGAATGCCGCTAAAGTTCTTATCGATTGCTAGAGTGGGTCATTAGCGTGATTGCCGCCTTACGGCATTTTACAGCTACCTATGGAAAGCGCGACCCATACCGTACATTGTAATCCTAACATAACAAAATACCACTTCCTCAACATTCTACTATTCCATCATAAAACACACAATGGGGTTAAATAATGGTTTCAACGTATTTGGTGGTGATGACTCAGATGAGGATACAAATGTCAATATTCCATTGTCAAAACCCTCGAAATTTTCGAAATCCTCGACCTCGAAACCCTCGAAACCCTCAAAAAAGCCGCCTATAAGTATGTTTGGCGACCTCTCGAGTTCGCTCACGTCGAAGAAACATGCCGAGACTGCAGAAGAACTTGATGCGAACATATACGATTACGATGCAGTCTATGATTCTTTAAAGCCAAAGAAGAAGGTAGTCAATGAGGAGGAGGAACGGAAGCCGAAGTATATGAGCAATCTTATTGCAGCTGCTGCAGTACGGAAGCGCGATTCTACAATTGCCGAGGAGAAGAAACTCGCAAGAGAAAGAGAAGCCGAAGGCGATGAATTTGCAGATAAGGAGAAATTTGTCACATCAGCATATAAGAAACAACAAGAAGAGAATCGCCGCATAGAAGAAGAAGAACGGTTGAGAGAGGAGGAAGAGCAAAGAAAGAATAAAGGCACGGGAATGACTAGTTTCTACAAAAATATGCTTGAGAAGGGTGAACAGAAACATGCTGAAATAGTAAAGGCTGCCGAGGAAAGGATTAAACAAGGCCCACGAGAAGATGTGACGGAGGATGAAAAAGTGAAGACTGATGCAGATATAGCACGGGAAATCAACGAGAAAAAGGGAGGCACTATTGCCATCAACGACGAAGGTCAAGTTGTTGACAAGAGAGAATTACTCAAGGGTGGATTAAACATAATACCTAAAGCGAAACCAACACCTAATCCAAATTCATCAAGAAGTGGAAGCTCAATGCCTGATCACAAGAAAGGCAATACATTTGTGGGAAGTGGAGGTGGAAAACAAGCTATGCGTGAACGACAATCACGAATGATGGAAGCACAATTAGAACAAGCTACCAAACGAGCTTTGGAGGAAGAGGAAGAAGAGAAGCAGAAAGTAGAGAGAGCTTCTAAGAGTCGAAAGACCGAAGGCGATATTATGAGTGCCAAGGAAAGATATCTTGCAAGAAAGAGGGAGGCGGAAGAAGCAAAGAAGAAAGCATCTCAATAGAAACATAATATATAATACCCGAATCGAAACCAGAGCAAATTACATCTTATCGCCATAGATATCTCCATTTCATTTATAGTGGTGTTGTTTCCAATTCCTTGCATTTTATGCCCTCCATTTCCAGAGACGTGGTGACCCATTCATAGTGTACAAGAGTATAATACACTCCATCATAATAGCCTTCCATACCAAATCACGGCTCATTGTTCTGATATCTCGCTCTAGCATGCTCTAGCACCTCATCACTTCATCATCACATAACCCCTCCTACTCAATAATATCACTCCTTCCCGTGATATCTTTTTTCTTCTCTACCCTCCCTCGGTCTTCCTCTACCCCTCTTCTAAAATCCCAGCCCAAATCAAAATCTAAAACATACCCCCCGTCGCCCCTCCGCTAGTCGACTCTCGTTGCAATCTCGCAATATATTGCTTGCTCACTGTGTTCCACGCTTGCATGTATTTTTCCATGCATTGGGTGAAGCAGGTAGTTTCGCCGCTGCTGAGAGAGGTACCGGGTTTGGGGACGCATTTCTCGAAGCAGTGTTCGTTTACTTTCTAGGTGGATGGTTAATATGTGAATTATAAGAGACTAGGGGAAGGGACGTGGAGAAGGGGTAGAAGGAAAACTAGAGGAACGAGGATAGAGAAATTATTCACCTCGATCAATTGTCTAGCATTGGTCATAGCAGCTTCCTGACGAACTTGATTCATAACAGCAGCTTTGGGGTCCGAGGAGGCGAATGCATTGTTAAGAGAATCCATGGTTGCGTGATGTATAGAATTTATATGTGTGATGTATAGAATTCTATGTGGAAAGTGACGCTTTGAGGAGATTGAATGTCAAATTGTATATGAAGAAGAGGTGTGAATTTTCGTTGTTGAATTTTAAACTTAATATCTACGAATAACGAACCTCAATTTTTTATAATCGATCTCAAAGAATGACGATGGACCATCAAATTCACAACTCGGCCTTAGGCAAGTACCGACTGGTAGCTATCATCCCTGGTTGAGAGGTTACAGTTGAGAGGTTACAGGGTATACAGCGTCAACATCCACCACCAGTCCGTACTGTAGAAGTAATTTCCAGGGCTACCAGCACCCCCAACACCCGTCACGAACGCTATAGCAGTCTCTCCAATCACTACTGACAGGCTCAAGACAGGCTCAAGACAGGCCCCAGGCATTCTCGCAATTCAAAATAACAGGGATCTCAGCTTAACCTTGAAATCCCCGACGCCAAATTGTTCACAGACACAGACACAGATAGGAAACCTTAAGGCCAGCTAACAATTTAATCTGACGACTTCGGGATTCGATTCACGATACTTCGCAGTCCCTGAAACTATTTCCTTTCTCAACATCCTATTCTGGTTTTCCTGGCTGAAGGATCCTTCTTTTTCTCCATCTACTTTACGTTACTCTTTTTCTTTGCTTCGCCCGGTTGAAGAATTGATTGAAATCTGGGGAAAGTATAGGCCTTGAAGAATACTTGTGGATAGGGACAGATTGTACAGGACGCAATGTGGTTCCCCAAATCATTGTCGGCGCTATGGCTGGCTTCTTGTGTTATAGCCGCTGGAGATACGCAGACTACGAAGCTGAGTGAGGACGGAATTAGGAGCATACCGGTTGGTCTACTCGATTGAATTACCAGTGAAGGAAGAGTTGACTGACTTGTTGGAATAGCTCCGAACACATTCGCTGAATCAGGTCAGTAGTTGAACAAGAAGCGCACAACATAGTTTTGGGAACTTTGCTGATTTGGAATTGGATTAGCCATATTTGGATTCGGATATGCAAAGTAGATGGTTCGATTTCGGCGGAAATACTATTGTGAGAGCAGACAAGTATGCATGCGCCCTGAGTCCAGAACTTGTTGGGGATAGATGGGCTGATGTGGAGGGTATAGGTACATACGATTGACATATGATCATCCATCTTCTTCAGGATGGCTCTTCTCAAGAGTCCCACTAACAGCCACAAACTGGGAGGTATGAATAAATTCGCCCACACTCTCCTCGATGCAATCTAACCACAACTTATCTGCAGATCGAAGTCGAATTCAAGGTCCATGGTCAAGGCAACCTCCACGGTGATGGTTTCGCCATGTGGCTCACCAAGCAACGCGGCATCCAAGGCGACGTCTTCGGCTCCGTTGACAAATTCGAAGGTCTCGGTATCTTCTTCGACACCTACAAGAACAATCGTCCCGGAACCGTCTTCCCCTACGTAATGGCCATGGTCGGCGATGGCAACACTGCCTATGACAAGAGCAACGATGGCAAAGATCAAGAATACATGGGCTGTTCTGCACGGGGTCTCCGCAATGCGAATGTCCCAACTAAAGCCAAACTCACCTATTTCCAAGACAAATCTCTCAAACTCGAACTCCAATACAAGAAGGAGGATCAATGGGAACTCTGCTTTGAAACTTTCGAACCACCTACTATTCCATCCGTAGCCTATCTTGGATTTTCTGCCGAAACGGGTGAATTGAGCGACAATCATGATATCATCAGCGTCAACACGAATAATCTGTACGATACCAACACTCACAAGAATAAGTACAAGGATTCGCAGCCCAAGCCTGAAAATGGAAACAGTAGATCTCAAAAGGGACAGGGTATTTTGAACAGAAATAAGAAGCCTGCCGGAAGCTGGAGTTGGTTCTTTGTTAAGTGTATCATTGGATTAGTTGTTCTAGGTGGCGGTTATGTCGGATATACGGCTTGGAGAACTTCGCAAAGGAGAAGCCATCGATTTTAGATGATGGGGAATGAAGGTCATGGTACTTGAGTATTCAAATCTGATCGAATTTGAATTACAAAGTCGGGCAAGTGAGCGAAATGAACACAGGAACGCGAAAAATAGTGGATTAGGAACGAGAATTGAAACCCGAAATTCACATGCGGTTGAGATGAAGATCGATCTCTTTACTTACTTCTATTGGTGGATTGATACCGAAAGGAAAAGTCGAGAATAACCAGGGGTTTCAAATAGTTTATGTAGTATACCAAGGAAAGCAAGACAGAAAACCAATATTCAGTATGGGAAATGCAATGAAAAGATTCTGATGATTGGGGTCTCCAGAAATATGTGATCTGTGATGTATGATCCGTAAAATGAAACATTTGATGTAGCCTGGTGAGTGTACCGTATCTATACAACTGGAGATGGGCGGGCTACTTAGGGGGCTGATTGTAAGCGAGATTTTCAGGGGAATACTAGTTTGGATACTAGTCCAACGATGTATGAGTGGAAAGATGCTTGATGCTTGATGCTTGATGCTAGGTAGGTAGGTGAGTAGGTGGGTAGGTAACTCGATCATAGAATTCGAAATCCTGATTGAAGAAAACGAAAATGCTAAAATGTAATTGTAATACCTCTCCAGCTATGATCGATTCTCTACATCACACTAGTATAGGTAGTATAGGTAGGTAGTATCCAACACTCCATCCAGACTACATTGTAATTCGACCATACAAGATTTTGAAAATCCAAAGGCGAGGAATGAATGAATAAATGAATGAGAAACCGGGGGGGGGAGTAAAATAGGTTTATATATTCTACGAATCGAATTCGATATCTCACTCATGTGGTCCATCCCATCCGTATGTTCGTTCTAGTTGAGTTTGGGGGTTGAGTTATGTTATCTTTCTTTTTCTTGCTTTGTGGGATTGTGGGATGTGGTTTGGAGTGGAGGATGGGAGGATGGGAGGATGGGAGGATGGGAGGATGGGATATTCTGATGTTGTTGATTAATTAGTTCGTCTATTTCTATTTCTATTGCTACTGTAATATATATATATATATCATAATAACTCATTACAGATATCTACCTAGTACCTACTCGATGATATAGATGAATAGATATATATATATATAATAAATCAGCCCTTTAGCCCTTCATCTTCCACCTCTATATCTATATCTACATCTACATCTACATCTACTCAAAAGCATTATATTACATCCCGTGTACAAATTCCTGATTTTCTTTTTTTATTTCTTTTTTTCATCATCCAGTACTGCTTTTCTTATTAGACATACTAAATACTAAATACCACATACCACATACCACATACTACCAACGATCCTGATAAATAAAAAAAGAAGAAGAAAAAGTAACAATAGCTTTAGTAAATTAATAAAGAGGGACTACTTCGCGAGCTATACCTATTCTATCTATGAACCTATGGATATACATATCTGATTGAGCGCATCTCCTCGAATGTATCTCAGAGAACGAAACTTAACATGACCAGATATCTACTGACTCGCCTATGAATCTAAGCAAGGATAGTCGTCTTCAGAAGGGGCGACATTCTGATTATGAGACTCCTTCCTTTTCAAAAACATGAGAGTCTGTGTATTCACCACCCATGTAAAACTCATGTAGACATTCATCACACCACTTGTATCACATAGAGAAGGATAAATATGTACGTAGCTACAGAACCATTGAGTGTATTCATAGTAACCAAGCCTGAGTCTAAGCATAACTAATATTTCTAACTATTCGCTCACCAATTTCGAACCCGAGAGTTTGGAAATAAAAATACATCGAATCTCGCAACTAAGGATCCAATATCCATCGAAGCCCCCCAAAGACACACAATAAACTCCCCAAATACCCTCCAAAATAAGACCCAATCCCATGGTATGCTAATATCCTATAAAAACGCCTATCATCTATTCATAATGCGTACCCATCTCGATTTCCATTCCCATCCCCACACTTCCTTATTGAGAGGTAAGAGCGTTACTCATACCCATTAACGCCATGCCCACAAATGCAAAAGAAATGCACAAGCTTCTATTATGATTCAAACCCAGGCACTCGGCGAAAAGATGCAATGCGACACTAGCCATAATACCTCCCGTGATACCAAACATACATCCATAAGCCACAATATTAGGCGCATGACCCTCCCGTCCGGCAATTGAAAACCATGCGGCTGCAATTCCGGCACCGGCTGGCTGTGACACACCTCCAAGGAAGGAACTCCAGAAGATAGCTCGTGGTCGGCTACCAAGTGCTAGGTATAATGGTAAAGCCATTGCAAACCCTTCAGTGATGTTATGAACAAGTAAAGCCAAAAAGACAGAAACTCCAAGTTCGGGGTTTGCGTGGTTTGTAGCAAATGTAATAAAACCTTCTGGTAATTTATGTAACCCAATAGCTATACTTGTTTGAAGGCCAATATCCATGAACGCATTTTCGGGAACATGGTGATGATGTTGTTGAGCTTCAATGTCAGAGTCATGACAATTGGGAATTTCTGTTTCGGAAGTAGCCCTGAGTAATTGTGCTGAATTATCTGGAGCCACTTCTTCATCTTCTTCTGGTAATGTGAAAGAATGAGAGCGGGTTGACAAGGTGCCTGTGGGAGTTCGCGCCGGATAAGGAATTTTTGTACTCATGGGGGTTTTTAAGCATTCTCGTCCACAAAGGTCAGAATATCCAAAACATGGTCCACTCTCATCACAATTTGCCTTCCTATCCTTTACAAAAGACATCACCCTGTCATGAACTACCATGAGCGATGGTCGCCTGGTAAGATTATGGGATTGGCGGCGATTGCTTGACTGAGAATCTTTATTTGGTGGTGCAAGAGCTTCAATTGAAGGCTTTCCATTCTCTCCGACATGTGAAGCGAGAAGTGGTGTAGTTTCCGTCATCGCACCGTTTCCTTGATTGACTGCTACATGAGAACTCGATTTCGATAGTGGAAGATGATTATCATGGTGGCCATCAAAGCCATCAAAGGTTTGGTGATTGTGGCTGTGGTTGTGGTTGTGGTCGTGGTCGTGATGCGCTGCATCTTGATTGTGAGAATGATCGCAATGTGAGACATGCGAGGGGATAAATTGATGCATGAGTCTCGAAACAATTTGTATGCCAATGAATCCTGCAGCGAAACAAGCCAAAAGAGTCCATGCAGCAGCCTGAGCCGTATAACCACCCTCCATCAGATATTTTTTCGATGATGGGAGCATACTATATAGCGAAGAGAATATCTAACAAAAGAGATATATGGTTAGTAAACAAGTAGACGAATGGATGAAAGATAGAACCTACCATTACACCAAAACTCAAACTTAAAGATGCAGCTAGGAAAGCATTGTTATCTTGTATCCTGAAATTCTTCTTGCTGGGGATATATCTAATCAATAGATCTATGCATATTATGCAACTACCAATGACACATGCTAAAAACTGTTGTCAGAGTTGATCAAATATCGGTCCATGGACCACGGAGTATTATACTGACCTATTCCACTGATAATAGCCATGATCCACCCTCTCATATCATTACTCAACGAGTCTGCCTCCATACTGACGGTTTGTGATGCCACTTTTATAATGATATATTCCTACTTCCTCAAACACTCTCTCCGTCTGCGGGGTTGATATACAAGTAGTAACTCAAAAATGTATCCAATACAAGGTGGCACAAGGTCGAACTAGGTCAAACCTGACTGTATGGGCTGTCGCAGTTTATTCCCGATGTTGTTGCAGAAGGTAGTATTGAAGGTGGTATTGTTGCATGTGTTGTCGCAGTGGGATTAATGTAGATCGAGGTGATGTAGCTATGAGTGTCCAAATGATCCAAAGTGCAGTTCAAAAGTAGACAAGAAAAAGTCTCGGAAGGAGCAAGAGTATATTAGGATTTTAGGTGAATGTGAGACTGGCGAAGCAAACAATCTTTGAAGGAGGTAACAAAGTAATCGTGTAAGAGAGTGAAAGGGCGAAAGAGTTAGAGGAAGAAGACGAACAGAATATTCACAGATTTTCGCGGCTATAGGAAATGAATTGTCTTATGTCATAGGTTACTGTGAAATAATGAAGAAGAAGAAGATGATGATAATGATAATGATAATCGAATAATAATAACAATAACAATGACAATGACAAGAATGATGAGAATGAATACACGATGAATATTATTAAGCTACTCTACCTTGTCGTATCAGTAGGAAGAATAATAAAATTACCTAGGAAGACCTTGATGGCTTGGTGCAAGAAGACAACAAGAAAGTCAGAGAGACCCGAATTCAATCTTCTCCAAAAGGTTAAATCATAAATAAATCATGTACCGGTAAATCATAGATGCATCCATCTATCCTTTCTGATTGGTCAATAGATGTAAATTCACATTAAATCCCGAGTTTTTAATTCGTCATTGAGAAAAAAGAAAATATAGACAAGGCGGAGTCTTATGAACCTTAACTCGATCCTTTTAACCATCAAGGTTCTCATATTGATCCCGCCACACCGCTGTCCTTGACAATTGGTTCCACGTGCAGCTCTCGAGATTATTCATCTCCTTGACATCGATGTTGATTGGCCATGATGTTGATTGGCCATGATGTCTATCGAGTAATTGCTTTTTCTTTGTTTTGTTGTTCGAGTCAAGATTTGTTTGTTTATACGATGTGGTTCAGATAAGAAAACACCTACGAGATCAAGAACGAGCCGCAGTAGCGTAGATGCATATACAGGTGGAAAATATCACTTACGTTATCTTGATTGCGTGTCTACGATATGTACTCCTCCATTCCATTCTATTCCGCCCGGATGTCTAAAATCATTTGGAAGAATAGTACTTCAGTATCTAATTCTAATTTGAAGAGTGCGACAGCTATTCTACTCGAGCTCACATAATCGAAATGCATTACCCAGCATCCTTCGAGATCAGTTGTCGATTCTCGGAGTTAGGTGTAGATGTCTTGAACGCATTAGACGACTATTCTAGAAAGATTTTTGTATAAGAATCGGATTATTGAGAAGTGTACCAATTCTATAAGGGTTTAATGTTCTGGCGAGACTCGAGTCTTTGAATGTATCCCTATATAATCTCAATATGAGACTTGTATAGATCCCAGATCCCAGCCTGAACTAGACACCAGGGGTTCTTAGGCGAGGTCCTCAGGGGGGAAGGTGGGCCTTCAGTATCCAATTATTAGTTTTCTCATCCCAAGACTACCATCTGAATGATTGATCGAATTACTCATTTACGTAGAGTTCTCGTCCTAAACTATCATCCAATACATGTGAATTGTGTCATCGAAATGACTCGACATAAACCGTATATTCCTGATGATGTGACTTTGATATTGTAGTATTTCAGTGACTCGAAATGAATCGTATAGTCATGGTGATGTGATTTTGATATCGTAGTGACTCGAAATTGTCTCCAAATGACAAATCTGAAGGCTTCAACCCGCCTCCAGAGGTGCTCAAATAGACCCGGTTCCCCCCATTTGGACTTGCTTCCTTCTTCAACAAACATCATCAAAATCCACAACTAATACAATAACTACTTTTCGTATCATTCGGCTTCAAATCACACAAACTACCCTCAACAATCAACCTACCTTAAACAACGAACCTATCCTAAACAACCAACCTACCCTCAACAACCAACCTACCCTCAACAACCAACCTACCCTCAATAACCAACCCACCTTAAACAATCTACCTACCTTAAACTACCTCAAACAATCTACCTGTCTTAAACAATGAACCTACCCTCAACAACCAAACTACCCTCAACAACCAACCCACCTTAAACAATCTACCTACCTTAAACTACCTCAAATAACCAACCCACCTGAAACAATCTACCTACCTTAAACAACCAAACTACCCTCAACAACGAACCTACCTCAAACAACCAACCATCTTTTCAAAATCAGACCTCAAACTCTGGTAGATACCCGTTGTCTCTTGACACTTCGTTGAACATTGACTTACTTCTACTTAACTTTAAAGCTTAGCAATATGTCCACTTCCAACGAAGAATCTACCCCTGCGCCAACTCCCACACATCCTGTGTCCAAACACCTTATCTTTTGGCAGGGCGAAAAGAACCCTCACCCAGATGTGCACGGCTTGTATAAAAAACGCCTAGATTGGAGAGCACTCAACTCCATGCGAAAGGAAGAGAGAGAAAAGTTGGTGATTCAACGTGCCAACTTTTTCTATCACTGTTTTCCACTACCCCATTCCATTTCTAGAGCCGCCCGGGTCCAGATTTTCGGAACACGGATGAAAGCTGCGAAGGCTGGAGATTTGGGTAAGGAAGGATCTGACCGACCAGAAAGAATGCTATTCGAGTATGTTTTTATCATTTTCAATTTTGTTTTTAACTAACGTCATTTTTAGTATTTTGAACGCAAAATACAAAAGAGAGAAAGATGACTGGGATTTGTTTAATCATCAATACGATGAGCCATTAAAACTTCAACCCGAACAAGTCGAAAAAGGCTTTCAAGAGACCATTGCGAAGTTTGAGGAAACTGAGCTCTGTAGACGATTCGAAAGCTTTTTCGAGGAACTTTGCAAAGATGTAAAGTTTGACAAGATTGTTGCCTTTGGAACTGGCCCAATCGGTGTACGCCACGCCGGAAGTTCATCAATTCGAGTAAGAAACCAGGTTCAGCATGCAAGCATGTTGACAATTCGACGAGTCTGGGAGCGCTACCACCCAGGAAAGAGACTTTCAATCTACCTCCAAGATCCTGCGTACAACGAACGTTGCGTAGAAGTTGCAGACAAATACAACATGCAAATCGTTGATGGTGATTTTGGTCATCAAATGGGCTGGCTCAAAATTGACAAATCGACCTTGGTTATGGGATTTTCTTGCGCCTTCCCTGATGCACAACTGGTGTCTGAAATTGCAAGGCCAGCAGCTCTTTACTTCACGGGGGCGGTAGTAGAGGATTTTACTAAACTCAAAAAAAGTGATCCGACCCGGTTTTTCTCTTTCACACTCGGACTCCCTGACGGAGGCGTTGTTGATATTCCAGGCTTGGGAGCGTAAGTCATAAGAATTCCGCTGTGTTTGGTTCAATAATCTAACGTGAATCGTCTTAGAACTCAGCCATTTTGGCCTTCATTTGAAACAGAGTATAGTGAGAAGTCACTTAATGTCAAGGGACTATCTGTTGGAAAAGAAAAGGATGAGACGCTGACATTCGAAGGATACGGGGGTCACAGTCATCTTGGAGCTAACCCTAAATTGTATATTCGAAAGTAGGGATTGGAAAAGTCCCAGAGACTATTGTACATTATCAATTTCTTAACACGTTGTTTTTAGCATAATATGCTTGGAGAGAGTAAAGAGAACTAGATAGACCAAAAAAATTGCATGGCTTTTCATAAACATTAGCTTATTCATACACTGCTTATTCGTGAGAGAAAAACTGACCGGAATTGACCACTAATGAAGCTCTTCAATGATTCAATTGTTCCATTTCAATTCAGAGAATTAAAAGTCTGAATAGTCTCATAACTGGAAAAGTATCCAAGGATTTATTTCATACTACTAACTATTGTAAGTTTAGTAATCAAACACTGCGTGATTTGATTGTTGTAGATCTAACCCTCGGAAAAACTCTGGGCTTCCGAGACAGTTTTCCGAGACACGTCAGGAAAGTTCAACTGACATCAACACGAAGAAACCTCGTTCTAAAAAAAAAGCTCACGCGGAAATATCGACATCGTGATCATAGACTCACACATTGATCACCCCCAAAATAAATCCCATAAATAATCTCCCTCTTCCATTCGGTACGAGCTCTCGTCAAGCTCGATTCTCTCTGTCATGTCCAAAACTACCTTAGCAATTATAGCAGGCGTTTCTGCAGCCACAGGCGCCGGTATCACCGCCGCCATGTATTCCACACGATCTGAAAAGAAAATCCAAGCAGCCGCAAGCTCAACAGCAGTCACAGCATCCTCTACTTCTTCCGCGCATTCGCCAGTACCTCTCCCAATCGGCCAATCCATAATCAAAGATGTCATAGCACCAGTCGACCCCGCAGGTCTTTTTCAATACGGATTTCCAGGACCCGTCGCAGATCTAGCGACGAGAAATGCGTTAATATCTTCATTCGATCGAAGACTTCGAAATCCTTCTTGGGTTGCAGAACATATAACTCCCGCCTCACTTGCAACTCAAAACGGCGATCGCAAACATTCCTATTTTGTCGAAGACCCCTCTGTCCCCGAAAAATTCCGCGGTAAATTGAAGGACTATGTTCGATCTGGTTACGATCGCGGACACCAAGTACCTGCCGCAGACGCAAAATGGAGTCAAGAAGCCATGAACGATACCTTTTTCCTCACAAACATGTGTCCGCAAGTAGGAGAAGGATTCAACCGCGATTACTGGGCGCATTTTGAGGATTTTTGTCGCAGACTTACGACTCGATACCCAAGTGTGAGAATCGTTACTGGACCTTTATATTTGCCGAAACGGGATCCAGCGGATGGGAAATGGAGGGTTACTTATGAGGTTATTGGAAATCCACCAAATATTGCTGTACCGACACATTTCTACAAGGTTATCTTTGCGGAAGATGGTACTACAGCAGGTCCAGTAGCAGTTGGTGCGTTTGTGTTACCTAATGCGAGGATACCTAATGAGAAGCCGTTGACGGATTTTGAGGTACCCGTTGAGATGGTGGAGAGGGCTAGTGGGTTGGAATTCATGACGAAGTTGCCGGCGCAGAGGAGGAAGAGATTGTGTGATGACATGATGTGTGCGTTAGTTATTAAAGATTACTCGGATAGACAGAAGGCATTTGCAAAGGATAGTGCACCAAGGAGGACGAGTCCAAGACACACTTCTTAGATTTGGCATGTAATGGGCGGGGATTTGCAGCATATATACAGCATCGGCGAGCATTTCTGGTGGGATTGCATAGCATGGCGTTTGCTTTTTCTAAAGATAGTTTTCTTTTTTTCGAATTTGCGTTTCTATTCACATACCATAACATTAATACCCTTCAATTGTATCACCAAGCAGATTCAAACTTTGATAAGAAACACATCTCGCTTGTTCTCGCGGGTGCACATATGTGAATAAAGACAATTCAAAAATTATCAACGTGACTACATTACAATTCGCCCAAACGCCCCATGCTTCGTTTCGCCCGAAAATGCTATATTCTGGTATACAGTCCGAGTTTCAGTCCCCAGATATCAAATACTCACTATCGTGCTTGTCTAAATTTTCCCTGTCTTTGCATCGCTTGTAAACTTTCTTCTTGGCTTGGCAACGGTCCCCGCTTTCTAATTCCACCGCTGCCGCTTGATAGGTCTGTACTATCTAAGCCAGGTATTGGCATACCTGGGGGAGGTGGAGGAACAACGAAGCCAGGTGGGAGTTGAAAGTTTGGTGGGAGCATTGGTGGTGGGGGTGGCATGCCCGGTGCCCCTGGAGGAGGCAAACCAGCCTTCATCATGATTGCCAAGGTATTGGCATCTATATTTCCAGGCAAAGGTGGAGGTGGCATATTACCTCCGCTGAGCATAGGTGGAGGTGGAGGTGGGGGAACACGATTCATACCAGGGATAATTCCCATACCAGGTAATGGCAGACCGGGTATTCCTGTGGCGAAACCGGGTACCTTTGCAGGCATTTTCTGATCGACTAATCCTTCCATTTCGTCTTCAGCTTCTTGATCTTCTTCCTCTTGACGCTGGCGTCGCCCGCCGCGACGATCATAGGTTCCTTGCGCCTCGGCAGCTGAGTCACCAATATGATAGCGGTCTTTGAATGTATCTGTGTCACCAGGACGTACACGTGTCCAGAATCGAGTGATTCGATCATTGGAACCTGATGCTAAGATGTGACCGAGAGGATGCCAATCAAGTGACCAGATAGCGAATTCATGAGCGTAGGTTAATTTATGAGCTGGATAGATGGTTTGAGCCGGTGTAGTAGTGGGGTCTGGACTATCGTAAGGAGCTATGGAAGGCTCCGTTCCAGCAGGATTGTTTGGTTCATCTAGGAGGTAGTGGAAAAGAGACCCATCAGCACCGCCAGTGCTCAAAAGTGAAGGGTGAATTGGATGCCATGCCAGGGTAGAAATGTCTTTATCATGGCCTTTGAGCAGACATACATCGCGCATCATTCGCAAGTCGAATACTCGTGCCGTTTGGTCTCGAGCTGAAGTGGCTAAGCAGTGACCTCGTACTGGTTCAAAAACTGTTTTTGTGATTGTGTTCTTATGTCCATGGAGAGTCGTCAGACACCGGCCACTGCGCGGATCCCATAACTTGACAAGATGATCTTTTGATCCAGAAACGAGTAATCCTTTAGTCGGATGCCAGTCAACACTTTTCGCGTCCCATCCATGTCCAGAGAGAATAGACTCCTCAACACCGCCAGCAAAATCAAAAATCTTTAGCTTAGAGTCATCCGAGGCCGTGACAAACTTTGAGTCGTTTGGACTAAATGCAAGATCTCTTATAGGGTCATCATGTCCTTGAATGACTTTGACGTTGTTGAAATTCGGTTGCCAGTATTTGATCACTCCATCATGATCAGCTGATATCAACCAGTCATCACTATGAGAATAAGACAAAGCGCGAATAGCAACATCATGTGCTTGCATAATTGTCTCGAAGTTGAAACCTGCGCCATTCCATAGAGTAAATTCTCCACTACTGGAGGCTGTGAGTAATCGTCGACCTTCTGGTGTCCATCTTACCACATTCACAGGGTGCTTGATTTTGTTGAGTGACGAATGTAAATGCCTCCCTGGAACCGAATCTGCTGCATTATGAATTCTTGCCAGCGGTGGTAACATCTATAAATAATTAGACCAAAAGCATCAAAATTAGCCTATGCGACTGGTTTAAGAATACTCACATCTATCATGTAACTTGGACTGGGTCTTTCCATTTCACCTTGGTAACCACCTTTATACCTTGGCTGACGATTACGCATCCAATGAACCATAGTAGAGCTATAATCCGTGACAGGACCTATATAGAATTAGTAAATCAAGAGTTTTCAAGACACGAGAAGATATAGATGAGCTTCCCAGCCTGCCCTAATCGACAATTTAAAAAAAATTAAAGTATTGTACTTACGACGACCTCTCCCTCTCACGAAGTCCCTTTCACCACTCCCCTCTTCCTGTCCTCCATCATCTCTTCTTCCTCTTCCTCTTCCTTCCCTTTCTCGATCCCGTCCACCTCCATACTCTCGAGGTTCGTATGCCATTTTTATCAGTGCATCATTTCCTTCAATAATATTTGATCAAACGACTACTTTCTTCTTCGGCGAGGTCCGTTGAGTTTGATTCGGGATCATGTGTTTGGAACTTTGGAAGACTAGGTGAATAAATAAAGTTAAGTCAAAGAGGTCATGCTTTCAGAAAATGGTCGCGACTTTGACATTTGATGAACAAGGATTCGCGATGACACGGAACGGAACAATGATTCATCGATGAGCCTGCTTAGTAATCATGATTATAGCCTCTGATGCCTCCACATGGACGATAAGGGCGATAAGGGCAAGGCAAGGCTCATGAGAAAGATAGGTAACTTGGAATGCCATTGCCGTTCTTATGGTACGGTCGGTGTCTTCACCAAATCATGTCTTGTGCTTGACTCTCTCCAGATCTGCCCAAATCTTCGAAGACTATGTTTGCTATTATCGATACTTGAAGATCTTGATAAATCCTCAATTTTCGACCGTCCTACACTTTTGTAAGACCGCTACTCGTATATCAATTAAGTTTGCGCGGTCTTGGGTCTATCATCACTCATTCTCAGCCAATAATTGACTGCGGGAGGGGTTTGGCCAGTGAGGAATTTACTTTCATTACGGCTACAATAATTGTCTACGGTAAATATTCAAACACCTTTCCTTTCATTACACTCCCATTGATCAATTGATTCTCCTACTTTCACAGCTTCAAATATCATTCAAGTTATCGGGTAATTGCGCATATTGCTTCTTCATCCTTGTGCTTTCCCCTTGGTATCTCCCTTCGTTCTCTTGGAACATTGTTTATCAATCATTCCAGAGATCCATTCATTACTCGGTACATGTTCAAATACTAGCAGCTCGAATTTGAATACGGCTCCATGCGATCTTCGCAATGATGACCTCTGAAAATGCCACAGTAACTGGGACGGAGAGTGTGGCAGATATTTCTCCAACCATCAGACGTTCTACACTTTCACATGTCAATGGTGCACACGGGAAGAAGAGGGTCAACATCAGCATCGCGGATTTCCCAAAACCTCTCACACAACAACATACGTCCGATTCACTTCGAAAATATACACAAAAGAAGTATAGACATGTCGCTGCTGTTCATTCTCAACCTCGAACATCATGTCTTAGCCATGAAAGCGATGCGGCACCTAGCTTTCTTGGATTCAGAAATTTGATGGTGCTTGTTTTACTAATCTCAAATCTGCGATTGATGTTGGAAAATATTCGAAAGGTATATTTCCTCCCAGTCATATATTTCTCAATTGAAAGAAGAATCGGGTGCTTAAGAGGGGAAAGAGGAATCACGAAGTTTAGTCTGAATACCTCGTTTCTCTGCATATTTTGACAACGCCGATGTTATGATTTTTAGCTTAGCTTTCACATTCAACCCTTGGCTTCATCGAATGCAGCTAACAATTCTTGATAGTATGGAGTTTTGATATGTTTAAGATGTCACGATTATCGCAGACAAGATCTCATTCTAGGGGCTGCTCTTTACTTTATAATTCCATGCCATCTTTTTGTCGCCTACGTTGTCGAACTCGCCGCCGCGCAACAAGCAAGAGCTTCACTAAAGGGAAGCAAAAAGAGAGCTGGAACAGCGACGCCAGGTGGTAGCTATATTGCTACCCAGGCCGAACATGAGAAGTTCCATTCAACTTGGAAAGTAATAGCTTGGATACACGGACTGAACATAACGCTCTGTTTACTCATCACATCCATGATTGTCTACTTCTTCATACATCATCCCCTTATAGGCACAATAACCGAGGCACACGCAATCGTTGTCTGGTTGAAAACGTATAGTTATGCATTCACCTGCCGCGATCTTCGACATGCTTATCTCCACCCCTCTAGTAAAGAGGAAGATGCATTGCCAGAAATATACAACAAATGTCCTTACCCACAGAATATCACGCTGAAGAACTTGACATACTTTTGGTGGGTTCCAACATTGGTTTACCAACCCGTTTATCCTCGGACAAACAAGATTAGATGGGTTTTTGTAGGTAAGAGGTTGGCAGAAGTTTTTGGTCTGAGTATTTTCATATGGGTTGCTAGCGCACAGTATGCAGCCCCTGTTCTTCAGAACTCCTTAGATAAGATGGCATCTCTAGATCTTCCTTCTATCCTCGAACGATTGATGAAGTTGTCTACGATTTCTCTGGTCATATGGCTAGCAGGATTCTTCGCATTATTCCAATCTTTTTTGAACGTTCTTGCAGAGGTCACAACATTTGGGGATAGGAACTTCTATGATGATTGGTGGAACTCGCCCAGCGTGGGAACATATTGGAGAACTTGGAACAAGCCTGTTTATCAATTCATGAAACGACATGTTTTCTCACCCCTCGTAGGCAGAGGCTGGAGTCCATACTCAGCGAGTGTTGCGGTATTTACATTCTCCGCTATTCTCCATGAATTGATGGTGGGCGTACCGACACATAACATGATTGGTAGGCTCACAGTGTGATTTTATGCTGTCATCTGCTAACAATCTTTAGGCGTTGCATTCATTGGCATGATGGCACAGCTACCACTCATTGCTATCACGACCCCGTTGGAGAAAATGAACGGCATAAATGGCAAGATTATAGGAAACTGCATCTTTTGGGTATCTTTCACCCTGGTTGGACAACCCCTTGCTGCATTACTTTACTTCTTCGCATGGCAAGCTAAATACGGGAGTGTTAGCAAGCAGGTCAAATAATGGCAGTCCATATCACAGAAATGTTGGCTATTTTAACAGCGGCTTACTTCAGTCTTTAGAAACAAGTAGTATGAAAATTCTATGAGCCTGGCGGCTCCCAGCACGGGTAACTACTACACTTACTCTTTCTGTAACAATTAGACACAAAAATAGAGAAGTCACAATGCCTGGCTATCATTAATATGGTACGGAACTTTTATCCCAAGATACTAGTGGTGAACAAACATTCCCTTTGAGCTACCCAGTCGATGCAAGCCATAGAAATCATTCAAATGCTCCCTTACAAGATCAATGGATTCCAAGGTTTGCCCACTTTTTATCATCTCTCAACGCGATCGGCGAGTGACGCAAAATACAGCAAACCCTTCAGAAATTGATATACTACCATCCCATACGTTTCCGAGCATACAACTGATTGTTCACATCCAATATGAACATGAATAGATTTCAAGATTTGCATCCATTAGGTACACTGTAAATCTAGATGAAAGGGATTCCCACCCACGAGACCTGCCTATACTGCACATAATCATCCCCAAAGAACTTAATCAACAAAGCCTCTTCCCCCTTAATCCTCCTATTGAAAAACATCCACAGAACAAGCGTATATCCCCAAAAACAATAGAAATTTCCCAAGACCATTTGTGTACCCAATCCCCACCAAAAGAATCCAAAATACGAGGGATGGCGCAACCATGCGTATAAACCAGTTGTGACGAGTGTATGTGAACGCGATCGAGTGAACTGAACAATGTGATTGAAACTCCTGCCAGCCTGTACCATGGCTACGGATCGAATCGTTTGGCCTAGGATTATGAGGATGAGACCGAGAACGAGAATCGAGTTTTGGGATCGGGAACTGAACAAGGATATGGAAGGGGGAAATTGGAGACCAAAGATGCGGTATGAAGATCCATGGGGGAAAAAGGTATTGGTGATGAGAAATTCGGTGACGGCAGCACTGTGCGCAATGTTGTATGCAGAACCGTTGCCACTGAAGAGGAATGAGGAGATAGATGCTTCCGGGGTATTGTATCTCGCCGTGGTCCAAAACTCGAGGAAATGGAAGATTGCCAGAGAGGAGATGAAGAAGGGGATGCGCCAGAATATCGAATTGGTAACGAAGAAGAGGTAGAAGGTAGCGGCCATAGAAATCGTAAGGACAATACCAACGAGGAAAGATCGCAAAGCAATTCCAGACAGAGATTTAGGTTGACCGGGAAAGAATTGCTTCTCGAATTGAGTGATGGCTTCGTCGATGCTAGGTATCTCTGCGAATTGTTCTCGATTGGGCCCGACTCGCGCTCGAGGGGCAACGCCGCCGTTCTGTATTACGTCCCATGGACGTCGACGAGTTGCGCCGGGTATGCTCGCTGTGCTCTTCAATTGTTCGGGTGAGCTATGCGCTGACGCTGATCCTCGAATGGCATTAGTAGTATCATCTGTAGACATGATTATGATAGCAATAATCACAAAGATACTAGTCGCAAACAATCAAATGAGTGCAATGGAAGCTTGAAGTTTGAAGCTTGATGCTTGGTGGTTAATTCAATATTTTTCAGGCTGGGTTGAGTAATATATATAAGCACGGAGATCCAGTATAATAACTAAACAGAAACGAAATTACGAAAAATTATAAGAAATGGGGACAATCAAATACGATTCCCTTTATTCGTACATAACCTTTTTAAATGCTTCTTCATATTGTTCTTGGTGAAGAATGAGATGAGATTTTGAGGTGGGATTGTTACCTTTTTCTTAAAGGTTCTTGGAAACCTCGATATCCATTGGTACGTCCTAGTCAGCTTAACAAAGAAGCATGTGACAACATTCCGTACAACAAAGTCTCACTCACTACCTAGGTGTCCTGACCGCTCAAATAACTCTAGACTCTAGATATTTCTCAGATATAATCTACCTACCTGGGTGATAGTCATTGAATATTCAGTAGAGAATTGAATGCTTGAATTGTGCATACCTATCTAGTTACTGTCCATTATGCTTTCCAAGTTGTGTATAAACTCTATCTACGATAGGTACTCGAGTATTCTCCTTTTCTATCAAATAGCCAAGCCCCCTCTTTCAGCCACCCCCACCATGATCTCGTATCTTCCGAGGACCGAGTCCCGTAAGTAGATCAGGAAGGTATTCCGCCTACGAAGTCCTGGAAACGCTTTCCAACTGTCAGGCAAAGTGGAGCTGTTGGTTTAGGTGAATATAGAGGCTCGGCAGTCAGAAAGCTAAGACATGACATGCTCACTTAAGATCCCAGTTTTGACAGATTTCATCTCTGACCCGGGCACCCCATCATTTGGATATCCTTTGACTACCTGTAAATTCCACATTTCCACATCATAACCTAATCATGGAGGCCATTGACCCCGTTGAAAATGAATCTAAGATGCTGAACGGGGAGCTCTATTATGCGTTCGTACCAAACCTCATGGAAAAGCGAAATAGGTAAGAGACAAACAGGAATAAATCACCCATCAGATACTCCTTTGAACAGAGTCACTTCCTTGAATACAGCTGATAATTGATCTTCTATAAGATGTCATTGGGCTTGCAAAAGATTCAACAATGCCGCTGATGCCCCAAGACGGAAGCTGGTAGAGATGTGGAGAGAGTAGGCATTCATTTCTAGCTGAGTGGCAGTGCGAAACCTAACAATACCAGTATCATCAATGACAAGACTCCTCTTCCTCCAGTGGGAGCCACAGATGAAGAAGACTCCCTTATCCTAAGAGATGAACCATATATTGATGGCCCAATCAATGTGGACTATGGAATCAATCTGAGGTAGGCCTCAAGCTGTAAAACCGCATTCTGAGAAAGTACTAATCCTCCACAGGATTGGCAAAGGAGTCTACATCAACTTTAACTGCGTATTTCTCGATACCTGCCTAATCACAATAGGAGCTCGTACTCTAATTGGGCCAAGCTGTTCGTTCTATGCTGCCACGCATCCATTGGATCCTTTCCTTCGCAATGGTGTTAATGGCCCAGAGCTTGGGGCACCCATAACAATTGGAGAAGACTGCGTACGTATTTCTGACAGTGTTTACGCGATATCGATAACATTCATCAGCTCAATCCCTGTGTACTATTGATAAGTATCATCGATGCTAACAGTTTCCCAGTGGTTCGGAGGCGGCGTTACAGTTTGCCCAGGAGTAACCATCGGTCGAGGTTGTACCATGGGTGCTGGGAGTGTTGTGACGAAAGATGTTCCCGATTTCCATGTCGTAGCTGGCAATCCAGCGAAAATCATCAAAAAGATCGAGCCGAAAGAACCAGATCCAAATCTCAAGTCCTGATTGCTCAGAGATGGATAGAGCTCCCGCTCACGATTACTTTCATCTCCCAAATGATGTATGCATCATTAAAATATATGGTGCCTCATAGACCACCCTGTATTGAGAAAGAAGATATAATCAAGACTAAAACATTAATCAATGCCCATATGAACGGAATCCATGTTGACATCTGAAAATATCCGGCATTGTAAATGGCACCGAGTCTAGGAGTGACAGGTTAGCAAGAATAAGAAAACTCCTACGTGAATCACGAGACAATACTCACATCAATCCAACTAAACTTCCTGCCAACAAGGCTTCAATTCCACCTATTAAAGCATACACCAGTGGTATGATCCAAGCATATTGCCAGGCGTTTTTCCCCTTTCCCAATTGCATTGCAACGGCACAAACAGCTGCGGCAATATGCGTGATTCCGTACGCAATGAGTGTCCATAGTAAAGTGAATCGCCAAATGTCATGAGCATAGTATAGGTAATTTGGGACTCCAGGTTTAGCATGGAGAGGCCAGTAGAGTGATGGAAACGGCGGCGTGGAATAGTCAAGAGGCGCCGGATTATCGATCCGAGTACTGCAAACCTGAATTAGCATAAGTATTCTTTTGAAAGTCCTAATGCGACTCACTTCAGAAGGGGCATAATTTATTGGGGCGAAAAGCCCATCGTAAGGGAACGGGATGTATGGAAGCTGTAGTCGTTTAACGCGATGCGACAGTGCAGTGTAACTCTATCTAGAAATTATACTTTACATTTAGCCTCGTGAACCCTTCAGTGCGCAACACAAGGCTGAATTAATAAACCTCGGCTGTTGAACTCCATTCCATCATTAACACATCAGCCATCACATATCACCCTTAATAATTGAATATTATTTCTCAATACGAGCATCACAATGATTTGAGGTCCTGCCAAAATAATTAGAGTAGTTCAAGATGCCGGCAGATAGACTTCTTACGACTGTGTTACGCGCATACCAAGGCGTGCCTGACCCAGCCCAAACTGACAGAATCCTTGGGACAACTACCTCTCTCCTTACCACTCTTACGAATCCTTTGAACATAAGCCTTCTAACATCGCATCTTCTTACCGCGCCTGCTATATGGAATAATACCGATGGTCTACGAATTTGCCTCCGAATCATCAGTGTCTTCAATACTGCTGCCATTACGGTGTGCAAAAACGAAGTAGAAAGTCGTAACGAGCATCCACCGTACGATGCATACCAACCTCGGAAAGGAGGCGGGATTGGTTCTGATGATTGGGCTCGATCAGTGATCAAAGGTGCGGATGAAAGGTCGCCAAGATGGCAGCATCTTCTCGTGATCGCTGGCGTGTTACTCGGAATGGAAAATGGAGGAAGGCATGGGCTCTCTAGCGGGCTCAGGAGCACACTCGAGCGAGCATTAGTAACGGCGGCCAACTTAGCACTGGAGAATCCAATGAGAGATGGGATTCTTGCAGCAGAATCTGTTGTGTTAGCTCTTAATCACGCATTCCCCCTGTTATCGGACGGAGTGCGTGCGGGTCTGAATTATGATAGTTTAGTCATGATAATGGTACGGTCGGTGACTGCGTTGGAGGGCTACCAGGACGGTATTTTCTTACAATACATCGATGCGGATGTCAAGCAAGTACCGGGAGATAAGTTCGATTGGTCGTCCAAATCCTCCTCTTTTCTACAACTACAAAAGCAGGCATCAAGCCCGATACTGTCGTCCATGGGGCCACTTTCGAGGCTTATCGCATATGCAATCGAAAATATGACCAACTCTCTACTTGCGATAGAAATTCGAGAGCATCTTCTTTCGTTCTCGGGTAGACTTCTAGAAGGCTGGAAGAGGAACAAGTTATCGGAAATTGATCCATCTGAGGAGGCGACTTTTCTAACTCCCGAAACCCTCCAAATGACCGCACCAGTCTTGTGGCAGGTATTGAAGAGCGCTATGTTTGCTACCGTTGTTATTCTGCAAGGTCTTATGGGAAGAACTATGCTTGACCCTATCCTATCGACAAGACGCCTTGCCCCGATAGGAGCTTCGGAAACGCTTATCATTCTTGGGAACATTCACTTTATTTCGTCTCGACTTGGCTCGAATTCTTTTTCTGCATATGTGTTCGTTAATTTGTCTTCTATCGACATCCTATCTAATTATCCTCTCGAATCAAGAGAGCTTCTCAAAGCTATATACCCCACGCAAGCTGGCGAAATTCCAAATAATCCTTTACAGCGCAATCATGATCTATTTTATCTTAATACTTGCGAGCACTTGACAAATATTCTTAGTCCGCCTGACAACGAAAGTTTGATCATTAGTGTGGCAGCCCCTTATCTCAATCCAACAGCTCATCCTGGCTTCTTGGAAATCTT
Source organism: Botrytis deweyae (assembly GCF_014898535.1). Lineage (NCBI taxonomy): Eukaryota > Fungi > Ascomycota > Leotiomycetes > Helotiales > Sclerotiniaceae > Botrytis > Botrytis deweyae. The sequence continues at coordinate 437,747 of NW_024066235.1, forward strand.
TGAGGCTGCTCACAGCGCTGTTCTTGCAGTACTATCAGCTCCTCAGAACACAAAATTGACCGCTAGATTCATACCAACTTATGTTGATGCTCTCTTTAATTCCTTTCCGAACAATCTGTCGCCTAGACAATTCCGTTACGCATTTAAGTCTTTAATACACATTACTACTCCGCCTACACCACTGTCGACCGCGGAGCCAATGCTAGCCGAGACCCTTCTAGAAATGCTCCATCACCGTGCAACTCATGCGCCTACATCGCCACTACCACAATCTGTATATACAAGAGACACCGCCAGCCAACAAGATAGTCAGGCGCCTCTCTCTGAACAGGCATACCTCATGCTTACACTACTTGATGCATTACCCAATCTTCCCCTCGATGCTCTACAGGCATGGCTACCAATATCAGCCGATCTTTTGAATTCCATCGAAGATAATTACATGAGAGAACGATGCAAAGCAAGGTTCTGGGAAATCTTGGAGAGTGGAGAGATGGACGTGGAGAGGAGCGCTTTATGTGTTGGATGGTGGAGTACACGGGGTGGTAGAGACCAGATACTATTTGGGAGGGAAACTCAAGATGTTGGGCCATACATGAGTGGGGGATTGGGAGAAATTAGAAGTAGACTGTGATTACTTTGGATGTGGCAGTCAAAATGCTGATGATGCTATGAAGATATATGAGGTGATAGTTATATTAATGGAACGGTAGCAAGGGGCGAAATTGAATGATAATAATTTTGGGACGGAAGAGAATAAAATGGATCAATCCACTGCCTCCTTCCCTCTGGACTTGATGTTATTGGTCTTGTCAATGTTTAAAATTACTTTTCACGTTCAGACATCAACACATCTAACTTTATTTCAAACATAGTTGTTAATGCCCATACTACTTCCAACCTTGATGCCAATGAAATGAAGGGGCTTAGCCGAGCATCCCCCAAGTACACTTATTAAAATCGCGCCATATTCTCGACTACTTTGTACTTATCTAACAAGGTAATGCATTTCAACATTTCAGAGAGGAACAAATCAACTATCTGATATCTTGTTGCCCCATTCCATAAAGTCTACTTTCCAATCAAGTATCCTATAAAATCACATCACATGTAAATTCTACGCTCAAAGAACTCCGACAAAATTGATGACGTAGGATCTATGCAAGTATTCTCTTCATGCACGGTAGATCATAATCTTACATGACATATGTGAATAAATGTGCTTATGCATGCATAACAGTGGTGATGCATTTTCTTGGGTAACGTATTGCGTCAAGATGCAGGGCTTTGTGGGATTAAATTGAGTCTCCAAAAATAAGCCCCAGAAGCTTAATACAGGAAATGAATCATTGTCGAGTGATAATAGACCGTGTCAAGTGAAATGCAAGTGCTATTCATGTATGCGATTGGGAAATGAAGACGCGCGAAAAGTAAATAGTCATTAATTCATATCTGCTAAAATTAAAAAAGCAAACTATCATACAAGATAATATATCAATTTATCCATTCCCTCCCGATCAATCAATCCAGACCAAAAATTAGTAATTATCACTTCCAGCAGCGGCACGCTTAGCCTCGCCCTTCTGGACCAAATTCTCCTTATGAAGCGCATGTCCAGCTTTCTCCATGATCTTGCCCATGGTAGAATCCCCTGTCTTTCCAGTGTTAGAGCTCGAGGTGTTGTCATAATCGCGCGAGCTAGTGTTGTCAGAAGAACCGTAGGTATTACCAGATCGGGTCTTGTTGGAATCATATGAGTCGGTGTTTCCACTGATGCCGCTGGATGTGTTCTCACCGTATCCGGTGCGAGAGGAGTCGAGAGTAGAGGTAGGGTTATCGCCATATCCAGAGGAGGTGTTGTCTCCATAGCCTGATCTCGAAGCGCTGTCTCCGTAGCCAGTAGAAGTCTTATCACCAAATCCAGAAGACGTATTGTCTCCATAGCCTGATCTTGAACTATCCAGACCAGTTGACTCGTCTCCTCCATATCCAGAACGAGAAGTAGAAGAATTGCCAAGGCCTGAAGAGGTGTTGTCTCCATAACCGGAGGAAGCTCCACCAATTCCCGATTCTTTCAGACCAGATGAAGTGTTTTCATCGTAGCCAGAGCGGGAGGTTGAAGTGTTTCCAAAGCCAGAAGAGGCATTGTCACCTAATCCTGAAGTTCGCTCACTTCTACCAGTTCCGAAGTTATTAGCGTCATCACCGAGATCTCCTCCATACTTGGAGTTGCTCGAGCCAAACTCGTTGTCTCTCAGTCCTCCCTATGTCATATCAGCAATAGTCGAAAAAGATATTGTAAGTGTAACTAACAGAGTTTCCGGTGTTGAAACCACGGCTTTCTTGAGTAGAAGATCCTCCATATGCTCCAGAATCCTGATCGTCAAATGTGCCGGTGCCTCCAACGCCTCGGGCGCTGGTGGTATTGCCGCGGCTCTCGTTCCCAAAACCACCTGTGGTATTTGCGAAGGAATCATCGGCGCTAGAAGGGGCACCGCGGCGGCCAGTGGTGTCGTAGGAATCGTCGTTGTTGTATGTAGACATTTTCAAATTGCTTTGTTTTTGTTGCTGAGTTTTTATGTAGAAGCTAGTTGTGAGATTGAATGTTTGTTTGATACGCAGAAAATCGGAGGATTATTAGAAGGTTACTTATAACATTTCGTCGATGAGCTAACGTGTCATAAGATGATCTAGTTGAAGGGTAGTACCGGATGCCTACTAGGCTACCTCAAAGAAAGACCCTGGGAGCTTGGAAGAGTTGGCATACATGATAGACGTCAACTGGAATGGTAAAACAAGGATAGATCGTTCCAATAGCCACGTGCTTTCAGCCGAATGCAGCAATGACAGTACCAAGAAACAAGATCGGTAACCCGTTTTCACTCTAGTAGACAATATCACGATCTGACTTTACATCTCTCTACCCATGTCGGAGTGAAAGAACACCATGAGAATGCATCATCATTGTCGAACCGGATCAAAACAGGTTACGTCTGTGGCGGTGCTGGTAATAAAAGCGAAGAACTTGGTCTGACCAATAAAATAGTTTGGAACAACAACATGGGTGGAATGAGAATACAAAAAATGCGGGGTAAAGTCCACTTAACCAGCCACAAATCATCAACATGTCACTTAAAAACAAGCTTTCCTGCTGGCTGTATCCGTAACTAGTGAGATGTAATCACATCCATGAATTTATTCAAAAGGACCCAACGGAAGAAAGAGGCTTGCCAGTCATGACCTGAGGACCAATCAAAGGGGAGGCTGATCAAGATCCAGTTTCATTCATGTACTGGCTAGAACATTCGACCATACTCCATGCAACCATGACGCCAAAACCCTTCGCCCTCTATAGTACATATCCGAATCTCGTCCGGAAGAATTAATTTCCAGATTGTACCCCTTCATTGTGATGCACAATGACTCCATCATCTCACGTATTTGCTATAACACGTTAGTCTCGTTTGATTGCTTGCTACCATTGCCGCTGGGTTGAGATTCAAACATCCAAACATACCTCATAAACTTCTTATGGAAATCGGAACGTAGCAAGTCCTTAGATTTGGGTCAGTATTCTGTGATAATACTTGCATGACTGGTACAACTTACATTGACGAATTCTTTTTTCCCTTTATCTTCGGTTCCACGAGCTTGATTTTTGAAAATGACATCATCGTCCCATCTAATAATCTTGAGTTAGTAAATACCGCATGTGAAACTAGTCCACACCTAACATACCGCCTTTTAACATTGAAGTCAGATTTGGCATTTAACAATGGGTTGCCAAGAGCGATATCATGCTCTCGCTCCGCTTCTTCAGCCGCTAGTCTTTCTCGTTCCTATTAGAGCATCATAATTAGTGGTAGATTTGGCAGTTTTGAAAAGCTTAATCTGACCTCTTGTTCTCGTTTCTCGGCACGCTCGCGCTTAATCTTTTCAAGTTCCCGTTGAAGCTCCGCAGTCTCGTCTTCGTCGTCGTCACTAACACCATGTGAGCCTTTTTTCAAGAAGGTTGTAATTAATCGGCGAACCTGTCATCATCACTACTATCACTCTCTCCAGCATTGTCCGAGTCGGCATCTATATCTCGAGTTTCTTCCAGAATGCGCCGCCTCTTTGCTTCTGTGTCTTCATCGTCCTCCACGGAGCCATTCTCGAGTTGTCTTTTAGATGTGTTTGTAGACGACTGTATATCTTCGATTGCAGCGCTTGATCCGCCATTCTTTTTAGCGAAATGCGCTGCTTCTGCTTGTAATAATTCTGCTCGGAGGTCTCTGACTTCGGCTGCTGCATCGCCTCCCTGTCCTGGCTTTCTATAACTCAATTAATCTCAAGTTTCCTAAACAAAAGTGACGAGGGTTTGTACCGGAATTTCAGTTGTGTGTGAGCTGGAAGTAATCTTTGATGGTAGGCCGGGCCTCGTTGTGCTTCTTTTCCCACTGCCTATTTTCCATGAGAAACATTCTCTACAATTCGCAATGTAATTTCACTTACTGGGTCGAAGGTAGGCCTATGTGCTGGAAGATTCATTAGTAATTCCCAAGTGAAAATAACAATATTGTCCAAGAGGACTTACCGGTAGTCATCTTTTTTGCTGTGGAAAATGTAAATCAATGTTTGATAAAAGATAAGGTGAAGGCCAGACGCGATAGACTACCTACATTTTGAAGATGTCAAATAAGGCTACGCTAGTCTAATCAAAGCTCACCGCCTTAGAGTTTCCGGCAAAAAGAAATCTTGGGGAATAATGTAACCCGCGCAACCATTCAGCGTGTATTTTCAAGTCAATAAGTAATTCGAGATGCCTCGAGAAGTTGAGCCTTCTATCAATGAAAAGCAGTTCTTTTCGAAGGCTCTCAAAGAAAACTTGAGAATTGATGGAAGAAGTTTTGATCAATTTCGAGCTATAGAGTTAGACTTTGGAGATGAATATGGTGTTGCAGATGTGAGGTTAGGAAAGACAAGGTAAGAGATGCGATTACAGGAGATACACATTCAAAGCGTCTTTTAGATATTTGTTTCGAAAGAGATCTTCTCAAGGGTCATTATTAATGCTGATAATTCTAGGGTTCTCGTCAATATTACAGCTGAAGTAACAAGTCCATTCCCGGACCGTCCCTTTGATGGCATCTTCACCATCACAACGGAACTTTCACCTATGGCTTCACCCGCTTTCGAAACCAACCGTCCGACCGAACAAGAAGTATTACTCTCTCGCCTTCTCGAGAAGACCTTGCGACGTTCTGCAGCCCTCGATACCGAATCTCTTTGTCTCATCGCTGGTCAGAAATGCTGGTCAGTTCGAGCAGATGTTCACATTCTATCACACGACGGGAATCTTATTGATGCGTCCTGTATTGCTATAATAGCTGCATTACAACACTTTAGAAAACCAGATACAAGCACGGAAGGAGAAACGGTGACTGTCTACACTCTAGCAGAGCGAGAACCTGTGCCTTTGAGTCTGTTACATTTCCCACTCTGTGTGACATTTTCATTTTATGGAAAGGGTCAAGAACAGACTAGATTGGTTGATACGACATTAATGGAGGAACAGTTAAGAGAGGGTAGTTGCACGATCAGTATGAATCGTCACGGAGAAGTTTGTCAAATTGCCAAGCTTGGTGGTATAGCAGTCGATGCCGTGGAATTGTTACAATGTACGAATATTGCGCTAGAGAAGGTCAAGGATATATCTACATATATCACGAAGAGGTTGCAAGAAGATTCGAAGAAAAGAGATAAAGGCGGACTCATGGCTGAGCTTAAAGCGGATAATTCAAGATGATGAAGATAAAGATTATGTCTAATATGTACGGCAGACTCTATGATAATCTCTTCTTCGAATCAACCTCCCAAACAGCCTGTAAAATAGGCATTGACCCCAGATGCTAATGCTCTATGAATTACACCAGGGTATTGGATATTCAAACTCCCCAAAATCAGATCAAGACGCCACCCAATTGATGCATATTCCTATTCCCGACGCTAAAACGCAACACATCAGTAAAATCAATTATGCCCATCTCTTTCTTCCAATTCTCGCATGTACTTGACAAAAGTCTTCTTGTGGGTCTGTAATTGGTCAGGTCTCTTGCACGCTAATAAGTGTGTGGAGGTTGGATAAATCTTACCAATCCGGCATAACGGCCATCTTTCAGTACACAAACATATCTCAAGCCGAGTTTCACGAAACATTCGTAGACCAAATCCATTGGCGAACGAATATCTAAAGCTACCGGTGCCTGTTTTGGTTCTTTGTCAGCAGTGGATTTGAGGATGAACAGAGGTTAAATTTTGCTTACAGGATCAATGTAAGGCGTGAAGTCAGTAGGATCAACATGCTCTTCTTCTTCAGAGTCATCATAGTTGCTGATGGTCGCCATGAGGCATAAGGTACCTGGCTCATTATCAAGATTATCGAGAGCGAATTCTAAATCGGGGGCCGGTATTAGACCGACAAGAACATCGTCTCTAATGATTGGCAATCCACCATCAACCTCACCGGCCTGATGCAAAAGCTCCAGCTTCTGGCGCAGACTGCTAGCAGGTATCATGGGGGAGACTGAGATGTCAATAACTCTTTCTCTTCGAACACGGGGCACAATGTCTGCAAGATCGGAGGTAAATATCGGCTTATGCTTGTTATTAAGAAATGGGTAAGCGTTGAGGTTGGTCAATAAATCCTGGAAAAGTCAGTCTTTTCTCCGCACACTTATCATTAAATGATCTTACGTATATGCTCAGAGGTTCCATGAAATCTGCCGTCCATTTTGAGACCAAAACTGCGAGGGAAAATGGTAAAACATAATCGAGACTGCCCGTCAATTCAAAGAGAATGACTGCCAAAGTCACGGACAATCTGGTTACCCCACACATTGTAGAACCGGCAGCAATCAGAGCATAAACACCAGGAGTGATACAAGATGTTCCACTCTCATGAGCAGCGCAACTTTCAAAAATAGAAGCGTGGGGAAATTGCAATACAAGCCATTGCACCAAATGACCGACGATCCTGCCGAGTAGGCCGCCTACAACCATAGATGGAACATATATACCTGCAGGAACTTTCTGTAACATTGTGTTAGTGGATGACCATGTTCTCGCTTATGAATAAGTTGGAGTGAAGGTGTAACAGTTGAACTTACGATGCCAAATGTAATAATCGTCAATAGGCCTTTGATGAAAAATGCAATAGTTAGCTGTCCAATGATGGGGAAAATCTCATCAATGCTACTGGGACAAAGGCCCATGCTATCTGATTTATCAGTATCGCAAGGGCTAGCCAAGTTGAACAACAATTTAGCTACTGGGATCTTAGTATACGGATTCCAATAGGAGACGAGGCCGGTTAGTAGAGCAACAAGCATGACCTCAAAAAGAGGCCACTTTTTTATAATCTCAATCTTCCTGAAAGACTGTGCCCAGGACCTAGATGCCTTGATGAATGTTGCACCGGTTATTCCGCCGAGGACACCGACCATAATGAAAGCGGCGAGTTCAAAAAAGTTCCAGTCCGTCAAGTAGCGAACTTCGAACATGACAATTTTGTTGGTGCCATAAGGATTGAGAAATTTTAACGTCAGTGCAGCTGTGATGCAGCAAAAGAAGGTTCGAAATAATGTTTTAGCTGGGAAAAAGTACGCCACTTCTTCCAAAGAAAAAAGAACACCGCCAATGGGGGCCCCAAAAGCTACCGCAACGCCTGCAGCTGCGGCCGCAGACAATACTTCTCTGCGTTTTCCGTCATTATCATCGTATTTGGAGAATAAGCGACATGCGATATTGCCCACACAAGTTGCAATGTGTACAAAAGGACCCTCCTTTCCTAAACTTAGCCCGGATGCTACACTCAATATCAGAGCGAGCGTTTTGACGAGTAGGGTCTTAAAGCCAAGAAAACCATGCAAAACGAAACCGCTAAGAATTACGCGAACTTCAGCCACTCCACTGCCGGCAGCCGAGTAGTAGATCATCGGAGCATTCGTCTCAGATCCCAGCGTGTTCTTCGGGCTGGTATTACCATCGACTGGCGCCTGGGAGTCATGTCGACTAAGAGCACCAAGGTTCTCATCCAACGTAGATAGTTGATATGTTGATGGTACGACCGTTTTGGTAGTCAAGGTCAAAAGACATGCTGCTGTTGCAAATGCGACTACAAGTAAAACGTAAATAAAGAACTCCGTTAACTCCTCACTGAAAAATGGTATTTCGACATAATTGGACCAAGATTTCCAAGCATCACATTTGTCTCCGTCAGGGCAACATCTCTATCAATAGTCAGTTTACGTGTTCCTCTGTGATTAATAGCAGAAAACGCATCACGTTAATGTCGCCGAATTTGACTTGTAAGCTGTGGTGGGCAAGTTCAAAAGTCATGTCGAACAATGAACGGAGATGACGAAAATTGTACAAACCTTTTCACTCATAAAAAATCCATCATGACAATAACCATCTTTCCAGTCATAAATAGGAGTCTCCGAGACATCAACGGTATATGCTATCGTAGCTGTCACGAATCCAACTAGGGCACTTAGTATCCAACCTTGTGTGCCATCAAAAAACGCCTTGATTCGACCTCGAAAATCTTTCCTGCTTCGGAGCCCCTTCACTCGGTATGCATCCGCAATACTGTCATGAACCCAATCTGTTGATGTAAATTGATCATACCAAACTCTGTCGTCTGTGGTCGACATGTTTTTGGATTCTCGCATCTGGTCCTTGGGTCCATGTCTTTCTGAAGTTAATGCAGTGACTAAACGCTGGCCCCAAGATCCTGCACGGCTATGATGCCGACTACCTCTTAAACTACCTGTTAGTGGTAAACAGTTAGCCCCATGCTCAGTACTATGGGAGAAATCTGAAGGTTGATAAATGATGGTAAAATTGAAGACTTGCCAGAGAAACTATGATGACTTGGTAGATATGGGCGGTTGGTCTCCGCGGCGCCACCGAGACGTATACGAGAACGCCCCGCACTTTGGAGTAGAGGAGTTCGCTCGTCGGAAAGATTACTTGTTGATCTTTGAAGAGTCCTCATGGCTGTAGGTGAAGGTGGAGCTGACGAGTCCCTCGATTCAGGTGGAACATTCGACGACATTGTAAAGTCGACGCCAATGTGGCTCTTGCTAGAAGGTCTCATATCGGAAATGTCTCGGTGTGTCACCTAACACATCTCAGGAAGATAGACGTTCTGGAATGACGACACGGTACACAACGGCAGGAATTTGGAAGCTCGCATGCAAGAGCGGGAGATGCGAAATGCAAATGCGAAAGAAGGGAAAGAGGAAATGATAAATAAGAAGCTGAAGATGTACAAAAGATCGCCTCTCAATATTATCACCCACACCACTATTTGACGAAGACTAGAATTTTTCTGGGGATTCAAGAAGGAAGTTGGAGTGTTGGTGTTGGAAGTGGCTTTGACTTTTAGAGATCGGGAATTGGAGCAAATGCGGAATCAAAGAAGCATCAAATGAAATGTGGAGGAGACACAAGGGTCTTCGAGGCTAGTTGAACCCTGGAATTATTGTTATGAAGTTTGGAATTGATAGTAATATTGAGCGGTCGGACTTTCCTGCTGCAGTTTGCTTTTGATGTAATAGGTAATGTCGTAATACCTAGGTATTCAATGATCAAATCGGTGTAGGTGCGATGTGCAAGAACAGAAACTCCTGGGCCAAATGTCTGACGGGAAACATTGAATACAAGCAAACATGAAAAGATGAGTAGATCAATGTCACAGACGCATCCTGATCAGGAATTGCGGAACCAAAAGGCAGAAGTGGGAGTTGGAGTTTGAAGTTTGGAATAATTATGGGAAATGGGAAATGATACGGTTAATGCGCTTAAGATAGCTTTTGCAATGCACTCGATAAGGCTCGATAAGCTTCATGCCTACCCTACCTCGAGCCTCTACATAGTAATAGTAAGTACTTAGGTAATACAGCTTTTCTTGGAAGCCGTCTTGAAAGTCACAAGCGCTGTGAAACATACGAAAGCATTCATTCCTGATGATCTACAATTTATATTCCGCAAGCCATAAAGCAAGTTGATGATAACCTCTCTTGGGCAATCCAACCAACCAGCATGATGAGTTATAAAACATTCAATAGTAAAATGACTCGTGAACTGCCGATAGTTACGAGAGGATGGATCATACATAGCAGATGGCAGTAACATCAGCATCGGCACCAGCATCAGCATCAGCGTCAAAAAGGAAGTGTAGCTCATGACATCGGAAAAGGAGAGGATGTTCGATTTGGGTGTGCATACCATTCCGTCCACACCGAGACACCCAATAGTCGATAGCTAGCTGAGAGGGCCTACTGGGTCGTCAGTATGACTTTTGGGAAAATCTATACACCATGAGATACGAATGATGAAAGAGCTAATCTGTGGGGATGAAATCCACAGGGGAACATGGTAGCTGAGCGTACAAAGTAGGCAATCTCGCAATTCAACTCCCGCGAATATCGCGTCAAAATCCATGAGCCCATCATCCATCATCCACCCCCATCCCGTCCCATCCCATCCCACTAGTAACTCAGAGAGCTGCAAAGTTCTACCTATCTGGTACCGAAACTCCACAAAATATCCAGAATTGTCCACTTCGTGCGTCGCACATTACATCAATTGAGGAGAGACTACAGATCTGTCAGGGTGCATGTGAGGCTTTTAATGTCCATTGGGGTTTGCTTCGATTCCTACAACTGACTGAATACTAGACAGTCCGTTTCTCAAGATTGTTTCGTGAACTGCATATCGCTTTGCGTTTTCTTCCCCGGCTTCCTATTGCTGCACTGCTGCACTGCTGCACTACACTACTGCATTCCCGCTATTACCAATTAGACCTAGGCGAGGCGGCTATGAATTAATAGGGATAGAAAAAGAAAACCCCTCACTTAAACATTAGTCAACTTCTACCGTACCACATTCGACATGGCTTTCAGAGGATACCCCCAATTTATTCTATTGGGCGATTCCATCGTTCAATTCTCAAGTAATCTGCGGGATGGGTTTTCCTTTACTGCGGGTCTTGAAGAACGTGAGTTCACTGTTCCAGACTAGAACCCTCTGGTCACTCATTAATTCATTTTTAGATTGTTCTAGGCGGCTCCAGATAATAAACCATGGGTTGAGCGGGTATAATACCGAGAATGCTCTTGAGATTCATCGGGACCTCGTCCCAGATCCAACCATTGCAAAGGTTCCCTATCTGGTACGTCAAAAACTACCATGTAGGACTCACAGATACCCCCCTTCAATCCTCGCCGTTATTGCTGCGAGGCTATCCTTAGGTCATTTCTCTGTATACTGATAGAATGTGTTGTAAGCTCGTCCTGTTCGGTGCGAATGATGCATGCCTACCGGATGGTCCCACGGGTCAACATGTTCCATTGGAAAATTACAAGAAAAACATTGAGATCCTTCTCAAGAATTGGAGTTCCATAGCACAGCGCCCCACGATTTTACTAGTTACACCACCGCCTATCAACGAAGTTCAGCTTGAGGAACAAGACCTCCAGAAGGGGTATTCTTCTCTCACGCGGTCACAGGACCACACAGCCAAATATGCAGCTGCAGTTAGAGAAATCGCCGATGAATGGAAAGATCAAAATGTGGTATTGGTCGATCTATGGAAGGCTATTTTGGTTAAAGCAGTACAGATGAGTCCAGATAATACTGGCAACCTAGAAACGATTGGCACCAAACGTGCTGAGGATGATAAAGCTATGAGGGCACTCCTCACCGATGGTCTTCATCTTTCTAGTGACGGATATAGAGTGTTCTTGAACGAAGTTATACCATTGGTTGGAAAAGAGTGGAAAGAAGAGCCCTTGGATAGCCCCAGCTGGGTATTTCCACACGTAAGTATATCGTTTGTATTTCCCTTCAGTTCCTAGATGTGTTTCCTAGGTGGCTATATATCATTCCCTCAAGATATAGTGTTGATTATACTAACAATATGATAATAGTGGACAGTAGCTCCTAAATTCAGTCATTGAACGGAATGCATGCATGATGCATAGAAAGGTGTGTAGGTGGTCTTTTCTACGACAAAATATACATGCAGGAAAACTTCTAGATTTCTTAGATCTGATAGAGACAGCTCACCTATTTATTGAGTATTGATTGATTGCTGGATGATTGGTTTCACGGGAAAGTACTCCAGTATTCAAAAAATCACAGTAACAACGAAAGTAGCTTAGCATACCTAGTTATCAAAAGAATTGCAGAAGCTTCAACTACGAAATCGGCATAGAACCAGTACCCGGGATGATTGTTAGCTACCTACTAGATGATTGTCGAAATTCCATTTTTGAAATGCCTTGAGTGAGAAGTTCCTAATATACGTAGCTCCTATTGCACAAGCAACACCTTTGTATAACATGTAATAGACTGTCAGGGCACTTAACGCCGAAAATGCATGAACACCACTTAAGGTTAGCTACCCTTGTGATTTTAATAGGGTTACCGCAACCAAATTAAAGGACCCTACCAGCTACACTACCGCCAGAGCAATTAATGACATCCTTTGATCCAACCCCAAATCTCACTCAACAACTTGTTATTGATTGATAATTTGACTTCTTAATAAACAACATACAATATACCAACTTCATAATAATCAGCCGTGATACTACCTACTACTTCTATAAACATCTTCAAAAGGCCAACTCGGATCGATTTACCGCGCATCTAGTATTTACTTGTACCCCCACTGCGATTCCAATCTTCCTCAAAGGGCAAAACAACAACATACAACAAACAAACGACAAATTATCTGCGAAAAGGCAAACAATAAGCGTAATTGCTGTAAAGCTCTTCGGTCTCCTTCAGCTCAATCTATACGACACCATCTTACGAATCAAATAATACCCCCAGGAAGCACAGACTTGCAACGAAGCAGACCACCATTGCATTCCTCATTTGATACTTGCACGACTCTCAAAGAACAGCTGGACACAACACTATTCAAAGAACCTTCGTCCACATTTCAGAGCCAATTCTGTTCCAAAATAAAACCTGCGAGATTAGGCATTCATCGATCATAGCAGGCAGGAGGGTGTCTCAAATATCAAATCGTCGGCCGATGCCGTGGGGGAGGCTCACAAAGAGCCGTTGTGTACTTCGTTGGCATTACGCACAAGATACAAGAGCTGGGATTACCTTCAAGTTTTCAAGGTTGGCCGGGTGCTAAACATTCCGTAATATACCTCAGTCCGATTTGAACAATCTTTCCTTTCAGACGATAAATTACGAGCGTCTAGGGATAATTGCACGGCATTGTTGCGGTGACCCTCCTTGGTCGATTTCATTCAATATTACTCCCATGCCATCAAGTGTGAGACTTGAAAACACAACTTCCTGGGGGGTTACAAGGAAAGGATTGGAATGGATTCACAGTTCCCGGCTTCACGAGAAGAACTATATCATGTTCAAATGGACGTGAAGCATGTACAAGCCGTACAAATCAACCATTCCGACCGCCTCATGAGACTGGAGAAGCGCCAAGCGGACGATGCCGCTCTCAAATCCGTTTGGGGTACAAATTCGCCGTTTCCTGGCATTTTCAGCGGTACTCCTCAACAAGGTATGTGTTAGACTTGATCCTCGCAAGGCTGGTTGAAATACTAACACATTGAATTATAGGTCCTGTTCACAACTCTCCTACGGATGTGTTCGATGACTTTGATGACGAAGAAGAGCAAAATCTACTTGGGAGTCTTCATCTAGATAACGATGAGGAGCCAGTGCGTAGAGGTACTTCGAGAGCGAACAGTGTACGCTTCGACGTGAGCGCTCTACAGGGGTCACATTGGGCACAAGCATCAAGGGCGTCAGGGGAGTTTGGTCCCGCTCGCCCGACTAGTGGATTTGGCAGTCATCCTATGACTGAGCGTTCCTCATCGCATAAGTCAGATGGGAGGCATAGCTCTGCTGGTCACTCTGTCCACTCCACTCATTCCGTTCCCTCTGGACGCACAAGTAGCCTAGGCTTGGATACCAATTTTATGATCGGGAACCCGGACGATGATTCACCCTTGGAAATACCGGACCCTCCTCCAGGTCTGTTTATCCTAGGTTCAGTACCTTCAATCATCAGATGCTGGCTTACGGTCAACTTTTCTCACAGTGCACTCCTATATGCCGATATTTGTACAGGTTCACAAAAATCGATCCTTGACTATTCGCTTGTAAAAGAGCTTGGCCTAACAAATCAAATGCAAAAGGATCCAACAAATGGACGTTACGTTATCAGGCTACCTGTGTATCTTCCGGAAGCAATTATAACGCAATCGTCTTCTAGAGTCAATAGTCCCGGCCCTCATTTACCGACTCTCACAGCAGATTTTGAGGTAGTTGGCATGAATCAACGACCCTTTGCCGATCTCAAAAGATCAATACGTGTATTTATTGGTAGTGATACTCTACGTGCGCACAACGCAGATATACTCTTCTCGCAAAACCTCATGACACTCTTCGGCGATGATCGTAATAAACTGTCTGTGCCATTCGTGCGACCGGAAGATGAACTTCTTTTCAAGAATTTATGCATCGCAAATATCCCACCTGAAAGAAATGAACTCAAAGCAACGGCTCTTCCTTTTACGCCCAGTGAACAGCGATCCAAGATTGAACCTACGAACGCAGGTGATGTAGTTGATGGGTCACGTGCTGATCATGTCAAGCCCACAGGCAAAGATGACCATTCTGAAAGTGTTACAAACCCACAAACCAGCTCTACCGCCACGTCTTCATCACCTGTTCACAGTATTCCCCCCATGTTGGAAGCTGAGATTTTTATGAAGAACAGTGGCAGTACTTCAGACTCGGAAAAGTTTCACAAATCGGACCAAGGCGTGGCCGATACAAACAAAGTCGAGTCCATGAACGCAGCTGATGCGCTCAAACGTGAAACGCCTATGGGGACTTGGGGTTCATGGCGGCAAGGCAGTACACCACTGAATGCTGATCACAATAGTGATTCTACGAGTGGGTATCAAAGAGCAGTTCGCGGAGGTCGAAGTATGAAGGTGCTAAAACCATCAAAATCCATTTCGTCTCCATCAAATCCAGCTGCTAGTCGTTCGTCGTCTGGTGCAAGAACAGGTGCATCTTACGAACCGGCGCCTTCAAGATCAATGGCTGATCTCAAACGCAAGGATCAACCCAATGGGACTGATAAAGCACAGCTTCGTTGGGAACAAAAGAGAGTAAGTTCAGAGGATCAGAAGAGTGCTAAAGTGATTACAACCATTCCGCGATCGTCGAATCCTGTAGGCGGTGCTTCAGCTTTCGCGTGGATGAACTCCAGCAAGCCGAAGGTTTCTGTCGCTTCCACAGACTCCTGATGTGTCATTAAATAGGCATGTATTGCGAGCAAATGATGCGAAATAGTTGTTATGTACTTGACTGCATAGTGCTCAGATAATTAAATTTAAAATTATATCACATCTTGACTTTTTTATGCTATTTTTGCAATCTCTTGATACCCCTTTCACATCTTACTGAAAAGAGTGCTCATGATATCCTTTGTACTCGCTGAAGATTCCTTCACGAGAGTAGCAATTGCTTTGAATCTACGAAGAGACGTTAATAAAATCCAATAATCAAATCACAGGCCGAGGAATAGATCATATCACTTACTCGGGAATACTAGAGGAGTTAGCTTGACTTCATTTATATTACGTTACGAAGAAATAAAGAAAGATGCATACCTAGCATCACCCATAATCTCATACATGATCGACTCCGAGGTTGTCACGATAGCACCAGCAGCCCTCAGCCGATCAAGAGCTATAGGTATCTCTTGCGGGTTGCAGCTACTCACACCGTCGGCTAATACATATACCTATGCAAATTGTTAGCCCCTCTATGTTGTGCTCATCAAGTACACTCACTTTGTGCCCATTGGCTAGCAAATCCAATGTCGTTTGTGTAACGCAGATGTGCGATTCAATGCCCACGATGATCACTTCGGCTGGGGTAGCAGAATGAAAATGTCGAGAAATCGATGGGATCCACTGGGTTGGGATCATGAGTTAGTCACCAACGACATCTTTTCACATCATGGAAGGACAATATCGACGCAAAAGCTCTCATTTCAAGGTCCATATATGATGATTGTAGAGTTCACATACCATGCTAAAAGCCGTTTTGTCTGCATGCTCAACAGCATTGGGGATTTTAAGCTCAGCGCACGTTTCACCCAGTCGTGCGCGATTCTGTGTGGTGGCATAGATGGGAATATGAAGTATATCACTTGCTTTGATCAACTTTTGAGTTGTTGCGATGCTGAGGTGGAGAGTAAGTGATAGGATCTTTAGATTAGGGAAGTTGGATAAACGCACACTTTCTCATATTCCCATATCGCTTTGCGAAACTTTTCTTGAATGTCACAAATACTTTTTGGAAAGGGGGGATTAGTGGAGGGATTCAAGGGGAACGGGGATCAAGAGTGGTCGGAGAATGGGGAACGAACAAGAGGGCAGGTCTGACTGAGTTGCGTAAGTATTGAGAAGCTAGAAGTGAGGGACGGAACTTACTCAGACGTTTTCCTACATGTTCTATCATTTTTGCAATATGAAGAATGATACTTTCATCTGTTTACTTGTTGGAGTGTTATTGCGTTTTCTGGGGTAGGTGGGGTATGTAAGCCGAGGATGTGGAGCTAAGGGAAAAGCGCGATTGGCACTTCGTCCCGGATCAAGGGGCTTTTAGTGTGGCACTGAGAAAGTCAAATCAAGAGCACAGGGCATTAGATTTACGAGAACATATGCGGGTACTCCAGTCTTAATAATTTTTATACATAGAAAATTACCATACAATGGTTTCAACTCTCGCTTTTTCAAGCCATCGCAAATCACACTGAGAGTTTGCCTTTTGTATAACATATAGTTCATCAATCAGCGCTGGAACAAATGTACCTGGACCTCTCACATCCTCTCGGACAGCTGCTATCTCGGCTGCAATCTCGTAGTGAAGCAATGCTGATAATACAGCGAGAAGCTTGTCTTCACGACTGACTGCCAACATTGCTGAGATGATAGTACCCAAAACACAACCACTCCCCGTGATTCTGCCCAAGATTTCATGCCCATTGGATATTGCAAAGGTACGTACTCCGTCGCTCAAAATATCAACCGCCCCGGTCATCAGTACTACATTGCGCTCCCTCAATGCTAAATCACGCACGATTGTAGCTTTCTCCGCGAGACTCGATGTACTTGAGCCACTGTCAACGCCTCGTTGCTGAATAAGTGATCCGGATACGGTCTTGATTTCTCCCTCATTTCCTTTAATGACATCAAAGTAACCATTTGCTAAAAGTGATTTAACTGCTGACCGCCTTACAGCAGTAGCTCCGCAGCCCACTGGATCGAGCACAATTGGTCCTCCTGCGTTATTGTATGCTCTTAGAGCCTTTGAGTAATTGTTTATACCTTCGGGAGTGACCGTTCCCATGTTAATAACCAAGCCTCCTCCAAGTTTCGCAAGATCTGCCGCTTCCTCTCCATAATTTGCCATGATAGGACTGGCACCGATTGCCAGAGCCACATTAGCAGCAAAGTTTTGAACCACGAGATTTGTCATATTATGAGACAGAGGCGTCTTCTTAGCAACATCTCCTATGATACCAGGAACCTGCAATAAAACTTCGCGAAGGTCTTTTACATTTTGATCATGTGGTAAATGTGCTAGAGCAAACGGAGCCGGGGTCCGTATAAGTTCTGCAAGTTCGCGGGCAGCCTTTTCGGCATCTTGTGCTGCTATGATTGCACTGACGATGGCCACCCCGTCAAGCTGCTTGCCCTCTGATGCCGACTGATACAGGACACGCTGTAGATTTGAGGAATTGATGCCACCTATTGCTACGGTTCGCACTTGGCTTCCTGCCTGTTGCAAAGAATGCAGAATTTCCTTCGTGCCAGCGGTTCCAATAATATCCTTGGTGTTGGTTTTCCTATTTCGAAATCCATCAGAATACTCCTCATTAATTTAAAGCAAATAGATTAGGTATGAAGATTGAATTGAGATTCGGTTCCCGCTGAACAAGGTTACTCGTTGTAAATTTGTGCTGGAACAAAGGTACCACTTGATCTCTTAAAGCTCTCGAATCTGAAACTCAAAGACGTATGGCCGTGCTATTCTTACGTTGGTGTGGCAAACATTGTGCCAATTCCTAGATAATCTGCACCATCTTTAGATGCTGTCAAAGCTTCTTGGACATTGGCCACTGTTACTCCGATAATTGCATCCTTGCCCAGCAGTGCTCTTGCCGTCTTCAGATCTGGGTCAAAGTTAGAGACACGAGGGAAAGATGGCATTATCACTTTATTCGTGGAAGAGGATCTAACCCATATCATCCTGACCAATATGGACACCTTCACACGCAACTGCAAGAGCAACATCGATTCGATCATTGATCAAAAGTGGAACGTTGTACTTTCGTGTGACAGCATGTAACTTCCTCGCAGTATCAACCAGGGCAGCTGTATCGCTGCATTTGTCTCGATATTGCACAATCGTGACACCACCACGAACTGCAGCATCTACCACATCAACAAGATTTCTATCACCGAGTATAGCAGGTGTAGAGTCGGTCACAAGGTAAAGAGAGTAATCGACTTTTTTGAGGGCGGCCATTTTGGGAGAATAGAGACAGGAACGAATTAATACGAAGTCAGGAATACGGATATCAGTACCCGGGAAGGAAGGAATAACAGGAAGAAGGAAGGAGTAAGAATTTCGGATGGCTAAAAATGGAGATGAATATTACTAGGTAGGCATGAAGCATATCAATGAATCATATGCTTAGACGCGGCACGTGTAGTTCTTCCTCCCATATAATTTTTATACGTACGAACAACTGAAGTTGGCTTTGATATTATCGATTTGTAAAATTCTATGTTCTACCTGTAACCTTACGATATACATTTGATAAATGCAAATTTCATCATATTTACTCAATATAGTAATTTTACCAAATAGTTCATAATTGATTATATTGATCCTCACCTGGTCAGGATTACTTTGCTGTAGCTGTTGTATTCCTCCTTCCTAGCTCCATTTTTTTTTCTCTCGTTGACAAGGGCTTACCATTTCCACCATCAATATCCGAAACCTTTTATTTGGAAATTCTTTCAAACTTTCTTTTCCCCCTCCACAACCTTCCTCTTTCTTTGCCTTCTACCAAACAAAAACAACACAACAAACAATAATTCCATCAACAATACAACAACACTTTTGTATTGGAGATTCTTTCAATAGAATAAATTCCATTTGAAAAGGTCCAGTCTGCCACGGTCCCATCTATCCCAAATCGTCGAAATCAAACAAATCCCACACCTCGCAAATCAAAGTTGTTCAAGAATACGTGAAGCAATCACTTTTGCTTTTCGCTCTTGTACTTGTCGGATATTCAACCTTCAGACTTCATATCTCTACAGCTTGTATCTTTTAGTATCTGACAGATACTTCATCTTTGCCAACAAGGATTTTCTTCCCTTGAATTCTTCACCCAAAGCTATCAGCACGTACAGTGATACATTTGCGTTATATGTATCTCACACCCAACGCCAACGACCTCAGACATCAGCCGCCCCTCGAGCTGCAACCATTTCGCATACCGCGGAAACCTTGTAGTTCTTACTTCAGTAGCAACGGCTAAGTATTATCCTCTACGATTCGAATGTTCCCGTAACCACCAACCAAACTTTACCAACCTCAACCGACTTCGCCATTTCAACGAGTTCAACTTTTCTGCATGTTATATTTCAGATTATCGCATTATCTAAACAATATCTGCACGCCTTAACCTTCACGAAAATACACAATTCGACTCAACACTACCTATTAGCAATCATGGCTACCGTCAATATCCGCCGCGATGTCAAGGACAACTTTTACAGATACAAGATGGAGAAGATCCAGTCCAAAATTGAAGGAAAAGGTAACGGCATCAAAACCGTCATCGTCAATCTCACCAGCATCGCCAATTCATTGGCCCGCCCAGGGGCATATGTCATCAAGTATTTCGGCTTCGAACTCGGGGCTCAAACCAATACCAACCCTGCCGATGATCGTTGGATCATCAATGGTGCTCATGAAGCAAGCAAATTGCAGGATTACTTGGATGGTTTCATCAATAAGTTTGTGCTCTGCAAAGAGTGCAAGAACCCTGAAACCGAAGTAATCTTCAAAGATGGAAACATCGTCTTGGATTGTAAGGCATGCGGCAAGCGTTCGATGGTCGACCCTAGACTTAAGTTGAGCGGCTTTATCTTGAAGACTCAACCAAAGAAGGGCAAGAAAGACAAAGCAGAAAAGAAGGCAGCTCGTAAAGCCAAAGCAGACAAGGGCGAAGCCAAGGACAACGAAAATGCTAGTGGTAGCGAGAACGCATCTGAAAATGGATCCAATGACAACAATGGCGCCGGCGACGTGGCACTCGATGCTCCAAGTGACGATGAGCTTGTTCGTCAAGCAGAAGAGCTTCAACAATCTACCGAAGTCAAAGACGATGACTGGGCAGTAGATATGTCCCCAGAAGCTGTTAAGGCCCGTCAGCAACAGCTTCCTGATGATCTCAAGCAAAAGCTCGTCTTAGGTGGCGCTGGTGGGGACGAGGACGACGACGAAGAAGGTGGCGGAAACTCTACCTACGATCAGCTTGCAAACTGGATTGAAGAACAGACTGCGGAGAAAGGTGACGTCAGTAAGGTAGACGATCTTCAAATTTATCTTAAGGCGAAAGAGCTGGGAATCGAGGCGAAGCACCGCACTCTCGTTATTCTTGCTCTTACACTCTTCGATGACAACATTGTGAAGCAGATTCCAAAGCGAGCAGGCATGCTTAAAAATGTAAGCCTACGAATATTTTATCTTAATTATCCCATGAATACTAATCTTGTTGCAGATGATCACTTCTGAGAAACACGAAAAGTCTCTCCTTGGTGGAATTGAAAGATTCATTGGCCTCCGCGGTCAAAAGAACTCTGAATTTTACGAGAAAACATCAAACATTCTCATGGTCCTCTATGATCAGGAACTCCTCAGCGAAGAGGTCATCACTAAGTGGGGTACCAAAGCCAGCAAGAAATATACCAATGACCTTGCTGTGAGCAAGAAAGTTCGCAAGTCGGCAGAGGGGTTCTTGAAATGGTTGGCAGAGGCTGAGAGCGATGACGAGGACTCCGAGTAACGGGCAAGGCGTGCCTTGACTGAGCCCGCACGGAGTGTTTTATTTTATTTCTGAAGTTTTGTCTTAAATAGTATCATTGTTGGGCCTTTTTGCCAGTCAAAGTATTACGGGCTTATTTTCATGCATGAATACATTCCATAGATCTTTTTTTGGTCGGCTGCTACTGTCTTCAGATTTGCTTAGCATCACTCAAAAGTCCCACTCACTGCTAGTAACCAAATATACTCCACTCTTTCACCAATTGTCCATGAGATCTATCTGTGAGAAAATGCAAGACATAGTGATCGCGACTATGAGTAAGTTTTATGTTAATCATTACATTACTTTAAACTATGATGAGAGGTCTCGGAGACTGAAATATATAGCCATCAAGCGAAGGTATTTGAATTTCACAACGCAAACCAGACTGTAACACTAACCATACTGCATCAGCATTCACGGCTGATAACACGTCGCGAACGTCGCTTCTGTCCGGTATGATTCTTGCCAGAAGATCCAAAACGTCATCGAATGCGTCATCGTTCACTCCCGTACATTCCACTATAGCCATCAAGAGCTTCACTACACTCTCCCACATCTGTGCAGCCTGTGAGTGTATTCCACGACCACCAGTTCCAGTTTTTTCCGCCAACATGTTAGCCCTGGTCTGCCTGGCCAACACAATCAAGCGGGGCCACTGCGCAGCAATTCTCGTGTTAAGAAAATTTCCAGCACTTCTGCAGATAGCAGCGATGGAGTCTGCAGCTGCGATGGCAACATGTGATTCCTTATCGTATAATCGATCTATGACTACAGGCCATATATCATTAACAAGAGGTAAGAAGTTCTCCTGGTCGCTTTGTAGAGCAGCGGAGGATGTGCGTATCAATCCGAGCAATCGCGTACGTAATGTCGGGGATGGATTTGTAAGATAGTGCTGACAGAGGCGGATAATGTTCTGGACCATGGTGTAGGTTTTTGTAACGGGAATCTTTTCTGTTTCAACATTGTTATCTTCGTTGCTTTCACCAACTTCTTTCATGTCGTCCAATAATGCAGAGGCACTTTTCCACGGCTCTCGTGGAAACTCATCAGGTCCGATACTCTCTTGCATCTTGAGTCGTTCTTGCTGCCTCTCGATTGCCTGAACGATGCTGTCAATCGTAATGGCACGAGTTCCACGTTGGATGACATCAACATGTGGTACGCCAGGTAGTCGCAATTGGCGAGATTGTGAGCCCGTTTCCACAATCTCTCCGAGCACGGCAAATAGACCTTCTACCAATCCCTGATAGCCATGGAAATTGTCCAAAGCGGCAAATATAGAAGATACCACATCGTCGAGATATAAAAGTAGAGATGGTCCCGTCAACCGAATCATCATTATTAGCACTTGTGAAGCTTGGGGTGATATGTCAAATGTGTTCAATCTCAACGAAATTGCGTTCACCATATAATCGACGTTCTCCACGATAAGTTCTCGGGTGCTCGGGTATTCGCAAGCTTGTGCAAGTGTGTTTAGACAAATAGTTGCGCGCCCTCTTAAATCACCACTGGTCGAACCTAAAAGCTGCGACACGGGGTATAGTATATCCACAAGCTCTGCTCGAAAGTCTTTCTTTAATCGCTTGGCCGAATTAGACACAACCTCCAGCGCGATCCCTTTCACTCGCCAATCGAGATTATGGTCTTCACTGGACAACACTGATATCGAGTAAGAATACAAATCATGGTTGGTGGCTTGATAGTCGTCCGAAGCAAGGAGTGTCGATTCGAAAAACTCATTCATTTCCTCGTTTTGAGAAGCAGCCAACTGTATCAATTGGGATGAGATCCAATAAGCAGCTAATAGACTTGGACCAGATGCTTGCCGTACATACTCGAGCATCTCGCTGGCCATGATCATGTGTGATTGCGATTCATTCAATGACCTTAGAAATGTTACAATAGCGATTCTTGTAGACTTTTGACTTTCTTCCGGCATCAATATGGGAGGGAAATCCCTCAAGAGCATCTGTTCGCTTGACAACATCATCAAATCCTGACTATTCGGGTCTAACAAAACCTCTTGCATCGCCCGATGGTGAGAAGAGGTCTCCATTACACTAGACAGACCGTCTCGTAGCGATCTCGAAAGTGCTTCGTCAAGTATAGAAGAGCCCAGATCCAATTTGCTCAATAATTTGTATGATGCTTCAAGTTGGTGCAGTGCGGAAACCTTGGCAGTCTCATCGCTCATTTGCATCACTCGTGGTAAGCTGGTCACCCAGTTATAACACGTTTTTTTGATTGACTCGCCGATGCTTGAATGTATAGTAGCCAAGTCCACAATGGAAGTTGTGCTAGCATCAAGAGGATCTTCTGCGCCAACTAATGACAAACAGGTCTCCACCAGAATAGAAGTCGAATCAACCAATGTATCATGGCATTCATCCAATAGAACGATGCAAAATCGATTGAGTGAGACACGGACACTATTAGATTTGTGTGTACGCAACTTTACGACATTTGCTAGAGAGAGCTTTATCTGAGAAGTGGTTGCAGTGAGCCAGGATTTCGTAAGCATGTCATTCTCGCGCTTGCTTTCCACTTCCATCCCTGTATTCCTGCTTGCCCTGATAGTACGAGTCTTGACATCGCTCAATAGTGTGGTTAAAACCAGTAGTAGACTTTCTAATGCCATAACAATAGTTTTCTGTGACCTTCGAGATGTTGTAGTGGGGGTGAGGCATTTCGTGAGGGCTGAGACTGTGCCTGGAAGGAAACTAGCATGAGCCTGTACATCTTTGATGCAATTCCATGCAGCTTTCAAAGCATTCAACCCTTCTGACTGGATCTCTGTCGATGGGCCATCCGTGATTGCATCGAGTATCGATGTAATACAGTGTCCAACTGCTGGTATGGTGGTCTCGGCAGTGATTGTCACGGATCCCTCTGGAACACGCGCCAAGTCGTCGAATAAAGCTGCAAGGGCAGCCAGAGCTTCAAGAACGAGTTCTTCTGGGGCTTTCATTGGAGCTTGTCCCGGTACTCCTCCGATCATCAACGTCAGCAGGATCAGGAGTTGCTTGGCAAGATCCATCGCAATATGGTTTCGCCATCCTTGTTCCAGTAGTAGCCTTAAACATTTCAGAGTGAGCTCCGATAGTTTGTCCGTATACTTTTGCTTCGAACGCAGGATCTGGGATAATGGGAAGAAGACATCTAGTAACACACTGATAGTCAGTTCTTGCGTAATTCTTCGACCGAAATGCCAGAAATTCCAAAAAACATACAATCTGCCAGCTTCTCGTCGAAAGCTTCATTGTCACAACTTCGCCGCAATGCGCCAAGAAGGTTTTCCGTTGACGATATTAGAGAGTTGCTGTCGCTGGCATTCTTCAGTGCCAATTGGCTCAAGTTAACGCAGTATGGTTTGAGCTGTTCCACGTCGTCAATATTGCAACGAGAGAAGCAGCGACGATTGTTACCTCCTGAAATATTTCATTTCTTGTCTTAAGAACTCTTGAATCCATCTATTTCTAAAGAGTTCAACTTCACCATCTGCAGACCAGAACATTTTTGGTGAGTTGGAGCGATTGTCTGAGATACGAGGCTGCTTGTCAGCCTTTTGTGCGGGGCCTTTGGAAATGTACCAAGTCCGTACGTAAGCACGTGGCTCCGCTTGCTCGCGTGATAAGGCTTTAGCTACAGAGCGTCGAATGTGAAATGGTGAATCTAATACACCCCTCTGCTGACCTTTTGATCGGATCCTTGAGAACAATGGTATAGCACGAGGTTTATGAATTTCAACAAACAGTTTTGATGAAGATCTTCTCAAGTTAATTGATGTGTCGGTCGAGTTCCACTGAGTAGGGAATGTTTCGCTTGAACTGTACCGTGTGCGTATTGTATTCATGGCTAAGTGGCATTCGTATAGGAGAATGGCATCTCTGCTTTTTCTACTATCCAGAATCTCTGGGCCTATTCGCGTTAACTCGGATAGGGCCGTTGAAAGAGTGCGCAGACTTGAAATATTCACATTTTGGCGGGAGGAGTCCTGACAACATTCATGCTGGGCTCTGCGTAAACGGATCAATCGTTTTGCCTTTTCTTTCCCGTGAGCTGCTTACCGGGTATTGTCAGATATGAGAACTTACTGATTCCATGGAGGTTTGCTTATTCTGCTTTTTTTCATTCCTTTGGTATCACTCATACCTGGTTTTCATCGCTGCGCCCTTTATGTGACATATATTTCAACAATCAGTATGTACTATGTACTGGATTTCTGTTAATTTGCAGGACTTATCTGGTTGTCTTAATCATTACATCTTGTCTAGGCACACGGAGTATTTGTGCGTGAAGTTACATGCTACAGGTGAGAAGGATGGCAAAGGTGAGAGTGGTGATACTTCAAGCAATGGCGGGGGCACGTCAACGAAGAGTGATAGTCGCGAATGGGCGGAACATACTATGTTTACTGATGACACAATTAGAATCACTGAGGGAAACCGAAAGGCTCACAAATGACGTGGCTATTTCTAGGGAGCTATTCGAGGCAAATCGTGATACTGAATGGATTCTTGACGCTACGAATGCTGACAACGTTGTTGGCAGGAAATCGGATGGTGTTTATTGCACATATTCTCGCATTGCAAACACAGAGATATCAAATCTGTTTTATAGCTCAAATCTCGAGTAAATTCCCCACATGATATACTTCCCTGAATTGTCAGTCAGCTTTTCCTCGTGATTTTAACATGCCTCATAGTTCAAATCGGATCAAACACTTGTTATAATGATTAAAACGCCTTTCCGCGTCCCGAGCTACTGGTTGTAACAAAGAAACAATTCTCGAAAAAACATAACAATCCTATAATATTGTTTTGAGTATTTATTCTACATGCACTCCGCTGGGGTAAAGTTAACCCTTTTACATAACGAGTTTCAGCTTTACGTGTTGACTCGGCGTCTGCAGAACTCTGCGCATTACTGGATCCCTTTCAAACTTAGCAAATAAAACATGTATTTCAAAGGTTATGAGTGTATAATAACAATAACAATAACTGGTTACCCCTAGTTCATTCTACTCTTTAAGACGTACAAGTTTAAGATGTCAGATTAATACAACATCTCAAAATCGAGGTGTCTTTTTATTTTCGATTTTATTTCTATAAAATTGACTTCTTGTTTCCTTTTAAATATTTTAATTAAATTCAATAATTATTATTATAATAATCTTATTAAACAATAAATGTAAAATCTCAAATTGTTTTATTTAGATACAAAATTATAGATTTATAATTTCTAATTAATTAATAGATATAGATTATTAAGTTAAAAAGACTATTTGATTATTAATACTAGAGCTATACTATTTAATAATAGCAATAATATAAGCTACGCTACTAATATATAGTCTATACGCTATACGCTATATACTATATCAGATTGATACAACATCTCAAAATCAAAGTATCTTTATATTTTCAATTTTGTTATCTAAAATTAACTCTCTATATTCTCTATAAACCCTTTTATTCAATTCAATAATTACTTTTACAATAACGTTATTGAATAATAGATTTATAATTCTAAATGATTCTTTATAATTACTAAACTCTAGATTTATATATTTATTAAATCTATAATCCCTAATCCACCTTAATCAATTTTACATAATTAAAAAAAAGAAATAAAAAAAATGCTTAAATATTTCTTTTTTTTAAAACTAATTATTATAATCAAAATACTATTTCGAATATATTAAATATTATCAAAAAAATAATTTAATATTCTTAAATATAATATTAAAAAAATATATAATTATTATAAACCTTATAATATTTTGTATAAATAGATTTAATATAACCTTTATAAAGGAATTAATTGGTTTTATAATTAATTTCATAATAATTATTATTTTTAATAATATTATTATTCCTTTTATATTTTTTAATATCTGTATTTAATCTTTTATTTATATTATATTTATTTTTAGCTTTATGATTTTTGTAAAAATAATTGAATTTAGTAATATAAATAATATTAAAAACAATATATTCTTTACATCCAGAAATATATAATTCAAGAAAATCTTTTATGATTTTATATTAAAAAGAAGTTTTTTTTTCGAATTATATTTAATATTAGGATTAAAGATTATTTATTAAATATAAACCTTTAATTTTATTTAATCAATCCCTTATTTTCATTTTTAATAATAATTTATAAAAATTATTAAAGATCTTTTTTTAATTAATATTCTAATAATTTTTTTTATAATTATGAACTAGATTATTATTTCTATATTTAATGATATTTATAATTCATTTTATAGTAAATATAATTAATAAAAAGTATTACAAATTATTCAAAGGTTTGGTTTATATAATCATGGAGTAGAGGGAGCTAATCCTAATTAGTATTAACAAGAGCTTTATTCTATACAAAGCTTTTTCTTTTAGAAGTTATAGAATAAATTTAATATATTAATTCTTTTAATATTATTACTTTCTATTTTATACTTTTTATTTTATTCTTTATAAAGAGTTGTATTTAAAATAGATTATAAATTTAAATTAATATTTGAATCAAAAACTATTAATAAAAAGATATATATAAAAATAGAAAAAAAAAGATAAAAGTTTATATAATTAAAAGAAAGGCAGAGATTTATATAACAAAAAAAATTATAAAAGTAAAATAAAAAAAGACAAAGGTTTAAATCAAATTAAAATAATAATAATAAAAATTCTTTATTAATAAAAATTATAATAGAAACTTCTTATTAATATAAAATCGAAACCTTTGAAAAGATATATTTATTTTATATAAAAAACTCAAATTATACTAAAAAAGAAAGTAAATAAATATTCTTATTTTGTAATATATCAAAACAAAACTGATAATAATATTCACAATTATAGTAAACGATTTTGATAATAGATTATCAAAAATTCTAA